>NC_056624.2:161143144-161486894 GCF_002870075.4 Lactuca sativa | reverse complement strand
ATGAGGTTTTTTAAACTTAGAGACTATATCCTTGATTTCGGGAAACCACATGCACTATTTATGAGGTTTTGTCTTTATTTTAATTTATTAATTTAAACATGAATATTTCTAGCCCTAAATATAATGTCACATTACCCCCTCACCCTCAATTTGATTTTTTTACTCATGTATTCTATACTTAGCAGATTATTAGAACTTTCCCCTACATTCCTTCTGCAATATCCTCACCAAGGATCACATCGCGAATGCCTTCATAGGTAAGCTTAGTGGTTCCTGATGAACTGTTTACTACTGCAATATTTATAGAATAAACTCTCAGAAAAAGATCATAATGACAACAACACGTGGGCTTCATTTTCGAATTTAATCTCAACATATATCAAGTAGATGTTATTGAATTACACTTGTTGACGTGATATATCACCAAACTTCCTTCTTTAATTTTCGTGTTAACCAACCGTCGAGTTAAGAATACCTCATTAGCCGTCGATGGTGTCTTGTACATGTTGGATAATCCATTGATCAACCCATACATTGTCTTCTTGTTTGCGAGGTCGTAAGCAACGTTCTTTACCAATAACAACCTGACCACACTAAGAGCCTGTCGATTTAATATATCCTAATCCTCTTACTTTATCACTTAAGGTTTATTCTCCGACAATGGTTGTTGTAACTTCTTTTGAAAGAGATAATCTTCAAACTGCATTTTCCAAAATATAGAAGCATGACATTGGAGTTTATCTATCTTAACATTCTTGTCTTCAACCATAGCTTTGATACTAGTTGTTGGGTTTAAAGATCGATAAACACACACAACATAACAAATAAAGATGTGAAGAAATAAATAGCACGAGGAATTAATGCGGTTCACTCGATGAGAGAAATCAAGCTACATCTACAGATGAACTATAGAAAGATTTTATTAATAATAATTTTCATACATATGTTATGTTTTATGTTAAATTTGCCACCTCCGTCACCACCATCTTTGCCACCAACACCACCACTATAGCGGCCGCCGCCGCCACCAATCCACCTCCACCACTACCACCATCCAATATACTTTAAAAAACAAACATTTTTTTTATGAAGATTGAAGAAATAGAAAAAAACCGTTTAGTCCACGTCTTATTCCATAAACATGAAAAATGATCGAAAACATTTTACATATTCACAATAAACACCACCTTAATGCTGATATAAACATCGGCCAACGATTGTCAAGGTACAATCTAGTAGCTGTAAAGCTACATTAATATTTTATTTTTCTTAATTGAGGTTTGTATTCAATTGAATACTTAAATAATATCATATTTCGACATCAACAAGGGTGTCCGGCAAGGCGACCCACTCAGTCCTTTCCTTTTCGTTGTTGCTATGAAGGGACTAAATGTTACTATGAGAGCGACATGTAACAAAGGTCTGTTTTATGGTGTGAAGATCGGAAATGGTGACCCTTTGATCTCACACTTGTTTTACGCCGACGACGCAATATTTGTGGGTGAATGGTCACAAAACAATCTCAAAAATTTAGCCAGAATTTTGAGGTGCTTTCACATAACCTCGGGATTGAAAGTGAACTTTCATAAATCCAAGGTCTTCGGTATCGGGATCTCGCAAAATATAACAAGGGGTTGGGCTAATCTCTTGGGTTGCGTGGCTAGAACTCTTCCATTCAATTATCTTGGTGTTTCGGTCGGAGCTAACATGAACCATATAAAAAATTGGCAGCCTATTGTGGACATGTTTAATTCCAAGCTCTCCACTTGGAAAGCTAAAACATTGTCGTTTGGTGGAAGACTCACACTCATCAATTCAGTATTGGGAAACATTCCCACATATTATCTCTCCCTTTTCAAAGCTCCATGTGAAGTGACTAATTCTATAGAGAAACTCAGAAGGCAATTGCTATGGGGGTAGTAATACTGATAAGCAGAAAATAAAATGGGTATCATGGGACAAAGTGATAGCACCCAAAAAGGGGGGGGGGGGGGCTCGGCATGGGACCACTACAAGCACTTAGTCTCGCTTTAATGGTGAATTGATGCTGGAGACACAAGTTGGATAACACTTCACTTTGGTCCCAAGTCATCACTAGTATCCACAATCTGAGTGATAAACCTGCGGATCACTTGTCTAAAAAGATAATTGTAGGTGTATGGAACAATATAGCAGGGGCAAAATTGGATATTGAAAAGAAAGGGGTCCAATTTAACATTATTATTCAGAAGTCAGTAAGCTCGGGGACTGACACATTATTCTGGCAAGACGAATGGATTCATGGGGGAAAACTTAAGGACCGATTTCCAGGTTTGTACTCGATTGAAAGAAAAAAAGATGTAAAGTGGATGAAAGACTTCAACTTAGCGGGTTCGAGTGGAATTGGGACTGTGATGTTGCAGGTGCTGGTCTGTCACTCGAATTGGCTCAACTCATAGCAGTGGTTGCTCTATTCATAACAGGGGTGGCAAGTGACAGCTGGAAGTTTGGGTTAGACTCTAGTGGAATATTCACAACCAGGGCTATGTGTGCGAAAATGGTTGGTAACAATATGAGTTTTTCCCTCTAATCGTATCGACTGGATTAAGGAAGCTCCACTGAAAGTTCTAACATTCGTGTGGAGGGCAAAAATGGACAGAATCCCCTCATATTTAGCTCTGAATTAGCGGGGAGTCATCATCAACTCCCTTACTTGTGGTCAATGTAACATGGATGTCGAATGTGTTGATCATATCCTTACCAATTGTAGTTTTGCTAACACTACTCGGGAATGGATATTCAGGTGGTGCGATATACGGTTTGACTGTAATTTGCTACGGGATGCTATGGTTGGTGTGGAAAGCAAGGAACGACCGGATATTCAATCAAAGATCCTTATCACCAACATTTATTGCTGATAATATCAAATCTCTAGTTTTTGTTTGGTTAAGAAAAAGGAGATTAAATGGGCGGAGTGGAGTATTTCTCATTTCTTATGTTTGTAACCCGCTTAATACTTTGTACTTGTTCTATTTCTTTTATCGCCGACTAGTTGCTTGCTAGTTTTGACCTTTATTATATATCATTTGTCTTTTCCAAAAAAAAATTAATATCATAATTGTCTAAAGAAATGATTAAAAAGTTATTAAAATTTTAAATTCTAACAAGAAACAAGATAATCTTTTTCACCGTAAAAGATTAAAAAGTGAGAGACAAATAATTTATTGATTTCTATACGAAATCAAAATGCTTAATCAAACAATGAAGTAAAGACAAAATTTCTTGACACTTTAATAGTTATCTTAATTTTTAATTAACGTTGTAGCTTTTTATGAGGAATGAGCACCATCATATAATAATAGATTAGCCACAAGGGAGTGGAGAGCATTTATTTGTTCCAGCGTAGGCCATGAGCCCATGAAAAACCGTAATACTAATGTTGGTATTATTTATTTATTTATTAATATTTATATTTTATAGATTGGCGAAATTTTATTAAACTAAAATCAGCGGGTGGTTAACAAAGTCGCACGAAAAAAAAAAAGATCCAAATACAAGAGATACGAGAATCACCGTTTTTTTTTTTAAAAAAAAACTATCATATTTTTTGAAATAACCAATAAACTTATTTTATGGATTTTTGGCAAAAGCTTATTTAAAAAGTTTTATCACTTTTTCAGTAACTTATTTAGTGAAATAATAAGTTTTTAATAAGTAAATAGTAAGTTACTTATCACTTTTTGACTTATTAAAGGTTACTAACATCTAGGTTTTTACATAAACATTTTTTTGACTTATACCGGTATCGGTATCAAACCGTAATAAGTCAAAAGTTATTTTTTTAAACTTTACCAAACTCCCATAGATCAAAAGTTAAATAGACTATTTTTTCATGTTTTCCAAGGTTCAATATGTTTTTAGCTTTGACTCAATTTTTAATTTTGTTAAAAATTAAAAACTTGTTTGTTGGTTATTTGAAGACAATTAGTTTATTTTCTAAAAATAGTGTTAACCTTAAGGGTTATCATAAATTTTTAAAAATAAACTATTCAAATTATATTAAAGGCGTAAAAGAAAAAAAAATATAATTTATTAAATGTAAGTTATAAATTTGTTACAAATTTGTCCCAAATTTTCGTTTTACAAATCCATCCAAAATTTTATTATTTTCTCAATTTTCCCCAATATTTTAAATTTTTTCTCAAACTTTTTAAGGACTTTTACAACTTTTTTTAAAATTCTTTTATAAATTCTTTCACAAATAATTTCACAACCATTTTTCAAAAAAAAAAAAACCTACAACTTTTTTAAACATTTTAAACTCTTTTTAAATTTAGTTTAGATCGTTTTTAAACTTTTGTAGAACAATTTTAACTTTTTATTAATCTTTTTAAACTAACTTATAACCATTTTATAACTTTTTTATAACCTAAGAATATTAAAAAAAAAATAAGTAAAAATAGTTTAAAAATAAAAAGTTTAAAAAACACAAGTTGTAAAATGCTTTTTGAATTTTTTTAATCTTTTTATAAAACCTTTAAAAAGAAATTATCATTTTTAAACATTTTTACTTACGTTTCAAACTTTTAAAATTATTTTCTTACATTTTTTTGAATCTTCTTAGGTTGTGAAAATAATTCAAAAATATTATAAAATAATTTAAAAAGGCTTGTAAAAAATTTAAATATATTATAAAAAAATTGTAAACAAAAATTTAAGAATTGTGTAAAAAGGTTTAAAAAGTTATACAAAAAAGTTTAAAAAGGTTGTAAAATAGTTAAAGAAAAGTTGTAAAAAAAGATATAAAAAATATAAAAAAAAATTGTAAAAAGTTTATGTAAAGTCTTTCAAGAATTGAATTGTAAAAAAAAGTATGAAAAAAAATAAATTAATTTTGGTACAATGTTATTAAAAAAAAGACTTCAAACCTAATTTATAACAAAGTTTAAAATCTGACCCGATATTATAAATATGTAAATAGCATTGTAAACATGTAATAACGAGGAAAAAAACATGTAAATGTTAAGTTCGTTTTTAAACTTTTGTAGAACAATTTTAACTTTTTTTTATTAATCTTTTAAAACTAACTTATAACCATTTTATAACTTTTCTATAACCTAAGAATATTAAAAAAGTAAGTAAAAGTAGTGAAAAGTTTGAAAAGTTATAAAAAAATATAAACAAAAAGTTTAACAAAACACAAGTTGTAAAATTCTTTTTGAAAATTTTTAATCTTTTTATAAAACCTTTAAAAAGAAGGTATAATTTTTAAACATTTATATTTATGTTTCAAACTTTTTAAATTATTTTCTTACATTTTTTTAATCTTTTTAGGTTGTGAAAATAATTCAAAAATAATATAAAATAATTTAAAAAGGCTTGTAAAAAATTTAAATATATTATAAAAAAACTGTAAACAAAAATTTAAGAATTGTGTAAAATGGTTTAAAAAGTTATAAAATAAAGTTTAAAAAGGTTGTAAAATAGTTAAGAAAAAACATCATAAATGGTCCCTGTGGTTTTCTAAAATCTGAAGTTCAGTCCACGTGGTTTAAAAACCTCATAGATGGTCCTTGTGCTTTCAAAACTTTTGACGATTGGTCCTTATTGCTAACTCCGTTAAGTTTGTCCGTTAACTGAAAGGGCATTTTCATCATTTCAAGACCATAGGGACCATTTATGATATTTTCATTTATTAAAAAATAAGAAAAAAAATACACAAGGGGTCCCACCTGATGAGATTTGTAATCGAGTTTAAAATCAATTCAAGTATGAATTTAGAAAGAAGAATAACGATGAACACGAGAGTAAATATAATATTTATTCAGCTCATATTATGCTTTTGATTTTACAGAGTACAAAGAATAATCTGTAAAAGCTGAGTGAAAAAGTTCTACTACTCACTTAGTACAGACCCCTATTTATAGGAGAACAAAAGCATAACAATACTAAGGACTAGACATTAAGACTACTCTTTATAATGCCTTAGTACAAATAACATTACATCCGAAGACCCTTCTTACGAAGACAAAATAAACTTCGTAACAATCTAACTGACACTTCGACTATTACAACATTTAAGCCCTAACAATCTCCCCCTTTGGAATAAAGGTCGAAGTCTTCAAGACGTCAGTGATTGAACGACATACATCAGCACTCTTCGGATTTCCATGTACCAAGAGATAACTTTCTTTATCTCTTTCTTATCTCCTTCCGAGTTCTTCTTGCAATGGTTCATACGAACAATTAAGTTCGTATATTGTGAGTTGGTGTATCTCTCCACTTCGCAAGTTTGAAATAAAAACCTTTTAGCTCTTCCAGCTTTGTCTTTTCCTGCAAAAACTATCCCCAATGGCTTTAAACAGATTTCACCGTCTTCGTAATTTTTCAACTCATTCTGCTTCTTCGAAGGTGCCATTGGTGCAGTTATGTCGAAGCCTTTGACAATAGCAAGTTCGACATCTGTTTGAGCTAAGCACTCAAAATAATTCTCTAAAAATATTTTTATGTGCCTACACCCAAGATTGAAAACATCTGGTTCTGTTTCTTGAAGAAAAGAAAATGACTTATCTTTAAGCATCAAGGCAATGTTGATGAGATCATATGTGTTCATCAAAGGAAAGTCTGCCACTGTAAATTCTTGTAACTTTCCACTTGCTCTTGCCACAGTGTACTTCAAATTTTGAAAATTCCCTTCGAAAATGACATCCCTTTTTATAGATATCACCTTCTTGATCTTCTCCAAAAACCATACTTCTTCTTGAGCCTTCGCTAATACAGCATGAAATCTTATCTTCATCTTCTTTCCCTCTTCAATTTCCATTGATTTTGTTTCAGCCTTGAACTGTGGCATAACGAACATCATTTCATTGACTGGAAAGTCAAGTTGACCAAAATCTGTGTTCGTCACCACAAAGCTCTTCTTCGGAACCTTTTCAAAAGAATACATGTGATCAAACATCACCCTGGATTCTATTGTTTCGTAATTGAAAACTTTGGAAGGATCACCCTTATCAACATTCGAACCATCCAAAGCTCTTTGTCTCATTATACTTTGAACATGCCTCATTCTTTCAACCTCAGCTGCCACCTCAGCTTTCTTCTCTTTATTTGACTTCTCTACCATAACTCCTTTTCCCTTGTCTTTAATATTTGACGAAGCCATATTCTTTGAAGAAGAGACATCACTCTGTTTCTCAATTACAATACCTTTTGATATAGGTTTTGAAATTGGAACTGTTGTAGTCACAGTCGAAATAACTGGAGCAGCTGAAACAACAGTTGGTTTTACTACCACTTTCGAAGGATACACTTTTCCAACTACCTTCGTATCTTCAGTTGTCTTTACTTGTTCTCCAGCCTTTGTATGACCAATCTTTTCTCCCCCTTGCACCCCTATGACAGCAGGTGGGGCATTTGATACGTTTGGTAAAAGGCTTGAAATACGAAGTAATGGAGCTAAGTGTTTGTGTAGGATAGCTTCGAAATGGGTAAATTTCTGAGAAAGAAATTCTTGAGAAACAATTGGAGAGATAGATTTCGAAGACAGGTCTTGGAGTTCTTTCAACAACATGACCAACTCTCCAAAATTTTGTTCTTCTTTGGCAAAAAGAGAGGTCATTTGAGGATTCATCTGCTCGAACATTTTTACACATTGTACAACCGCATCACAAATAATGTCGATCTTCTGATGTGCTGATTCATAACCTTGTTGAATATTCTGAACCTCCTTCGTCATGTCTTCACGAAGTTCGCGAATTTGCATGTTAACATCTTCACGTACCTTCTTGACTTCTTGTACGAAGAGCACATGACGCTCCTTCGTAACAATCTTCAGATCCTTCACCTCCATCATAATCTCAGACCTCAGGGAATTGATTCGATTCTATGTAGAAATATCATTTTGATCAATCTTCTCAAGAAGTCTACTTTCTGAATCACGAATTAATCCTGATGCCTTCGAAATTACCCTACCTTCCATTTCCTTCATTATTGAATCAACTTCCATGGTTGTAACTCCAGCACTGCCCACATCTGCTTGAGATTGCAAGATAGAATTCAATTTCGAATTCAAAATCTTGAACTGCTTCATGGTCATCAGCATATGATCAGGAAAATCTTCTTCGGCTTTATCAAAATGAAGAGCTTCGAACGTTCCTCCAAAGCCTTCGTTATCAGTTTCATCATCAACAACCATGGTTTCATCAATAGGTGATGATGGATGGGGTGGATCAGTTGATTGAGTTGAGAATATTATGGTAAATGGTTGATCCATAATTGATTGAAATGTTGGAGAATCAGTTGTTGATGTAACTTGGGGTAAAGAAGTTGGTTCAATAAGCTTCACATCATCAGGCGTCGAAATACCAGTAGGCTGACTGATATCTACTGCTTTTGGAATTTCATCCTCGGGTGTCTCAGGAACTTGCTCTACCTCTTCGATTCTTTGGTTTTTCTTCAAATATTTTGCAAGATCTTCAGCCCTTCGTTTCTTAGACGATGGAGATACCGGAGCTGAAATTTCCCTAACTGTGACCCCTTGATGTGTGACTTGTGTTTTCTTCACCAGCTGAGACTTTCTCTTGATTTTGATACGTCGAAAAACACCCGTCTTCGAAGGAATCGTTTCTTTCGATGGAGACGCTTCGATTATTGGTGTATCAACCACTGAGGTTAAAATTGGAGACACCTCCTCGACAGTACCAGATGTAGCTATTGGCATTTGGTTCTTTGTTTCTGCCTTCACCCCTTTTTCGAAGACCCACCCTCTGTCTTCTTCGATTTCTTAGACTTCTTCTTCTCTTCGTGCTGTAACATACCAGTAACGACAGTTGTGTCAATAGATTGCAAATATGACACCAAAACATCATTCGTCGGATCCACCTTCTTAAGCATTGCATCCGGAATGCGAGCTATTGTTGTAAAGATAGCCGGATCATCATGCACCTCCTTCGGACTACCATACATGTGAAATACCGCTTTTTCTTCGTATTCCGGAACTTCGATTTTCTCCTTCTGATAAACATATTGTACTATCAGACTCCAATAACGAGCACAAGAAATCCCCTGCTTGGCACTCGTCTTCGAAATGCTAGTTAAAAACTTTGTCCACAATTGTTCAGAGTAATCTACTTGCAGATCATAATACAATCCAGCTACCATTGCATACACCTCCATCCTTCCTTTATCAAGACCCACAGTTCGTCCAGTAAGACATCGAAGGAAAATGCCAAACAAAAAAATTCCATACCGTAGGTAACCCAGACTTCTTGAAATCACTGATACGCGTCAAAGGTGGTTGATGGCCCATTTCGTTGAACATGAACACAACTTGAGAAGAAGAAAGTTCATCATAAGGACCAGAATTTGGAATTCCCAAAATCTTGCAAAACAAACGCTTGGATACCCTAATTCTCGTATCATTCACCATAGTGAATTCCACACAACCTGTCTCCTTGTTGTATGATGCAATAGAACCCGCCTGTGATAGCCAAGACATTGGAGCAGCAAAAGAATCAAACATTGCTTTAGACAGAACTGAATTTTGTAAAGCAACCACAAGAATTTAGAGTTCCTCCGGATACTTTGACAAATCCAATTCTACTTGGTAGTTTGAACCTTGGATTTTCAGAATCGGAATGCTAACAACTTCGTCTGTGGTTGGTGATGATGCAGTCGCTATTGTTGATGAGAAGAGCAAAGAATGTTTGAAGAAGATGAGTTGCAAAGAGAATTTTGTGTTACAGAAGGTTTGATCGCATAAAGTGTTATTGACTTCTGATTTCCCCTTTTATATGTAACCCTAGAATTTTGAATTTGAAGCGGGATACAATAAATACTTGCTGACTTGGCACCTTGAAATAGGACTGTACTCATCAAAAAGTAACAAACGTAACTGTCAACACGCCTTACACACTTATCATACACCATGCGTCACCAAGAGACAAGACTGTTTGGTATTCCCCAAGAGAATTGTAACCGTCGGATGCCTTCGAAATAGAGGTTAGGCTCTTTCACTTTGAGGTTTAGAAAGCGAAGTCATATGCCAGAATTTTGAAATCATCAGTTTAAGTTGGTTTTACTCAAACCTCAAGGATTTCGTGTGTGCTGTGTTCCAAAAGAACTTAGTTGAGAAACAAAGAATTTTTTTTTTTGAAAACTTGTGATGTGAAAAATTTATTTTGACACAAAAACAGTTTAATCCCAGGCAAAGATATCTTCGAAAATTATCAAGAGAGATAATTGAAAGCTTGCTAGGTTTCCCGTGAATTACAATCGATAACTTGTAGAGAAGTTTCGAAGGGTTTCTTTTATAGGACAAATGGGTGGCTTCGAAAATTTTGTTACATATCAACCTTAACATAAGGTGATAAATTGTAAACAAAATTAGTTGTATAACCAATGTAGTCAGTGACAACTTGGTTGCGAATGATATTCAAAGTAACTAGAATTTTGAAAATATACTCACACAGAAATCATATTCATAAAATTTTTTATGTTGGATCTTGTTGGGAACAAACATCGTAGTTTTCGAATGTTTGATTAAGATCAATCAAAAGAAATGAATATGAATTTGAGTATAAAAGGTACTGAAACAAATGTTTCGTAATTTCTGGAACATGGTTCCCCGTCAATTCCTTAAGGTTTAGGATTTTTGGGTTTCACTTCCATCATGGACTCATAATGTTAGATCACAAACACAGACTTGTGATTTGTCTAGGTTTTGATTGTTTTGATCAAAGACCTCAAGGACAAATCGCTTCGAAAATTTGGAATGTAAAAATTGTTTGGTATAAAAAGATTGGATAAGAATCGAAGTGTACCTCTGTTATAATGGACAAAATAGAAAACTCTTAACTAATTTGAGAAGAGTAAGGTAGCTCTTGGTGATTTATGCAAATACAAGCCTTGTTGGGAAGAAATTTTCATGAGATAATTTCATCAAGGCTTTCATTTCCCATACATAGAATCATACGAGGCTTGAGACAACATGCAACAGCATGCTTCTAGGGACATCCTAACTAATCCAAAGTGTATCCAGATCATACCTTTCCATAGAAAACAGACACATGAATCCTTCGTATTTGAAACTTGACAAAACTCACAATACACATGTTAAAACCGAAGAGAACAAAAAAATATTTTTGGTATTTTTGAATTTTTCAAAAAAAAAAATTAAAAACAAACCAAAACAAAATCTTTTTGGATTTTTAATTTTTCAATAAAAGAAAATATTTTTGATTTTTCAGGTTTTTCACAAGAAAAAATAAACAAACTAAAAGTCTAACCTTAGTTGAAATGTGTACAAATACGTAGCATTCGAACCGTTGACTTGAATAGTAATCTCTGATTATGTACTTTAACAAGAAATAAAGCTTCCGAATACGAAGCATTCGAAGCGTTGACCATGAACAGTAACCTCTGAACACTTAAGCACCCTGTCCGTCATTATACCAAATCATTCAGACCCATCACTCTTCGTTTTTATCATATGTGATTGAATTTCCATTAATCATACCCAATCCTTCTATGATACGAATAAATGATTTTTCATCCAATGACTTTGTAAAAATATCTGCCAATTGTTCCGTTGTTTTTACAAAATGAACTTCAATATTCCCTTCTTCAACATGATCTTTGATGAAATGATATCTAAGAGCAATGTGCTTAGTCTTCGAATGCTGCACAAGATTATGACAAATTCTTATTGCACTTTGTGAATCACAATATAAAGGAATCTTTTTCATATTAATTGCATAATCTCGTAATTGACTTTGAATCCAAATTATTTGTGATGTACACGCAGCTGCAGCAACATATTCAGCTTCAGCTGTAGATATCGAAACACATGTTTGCTTCTTCGATTGCCAACTGACCAATTTTCCATCTAATAATTGACACCCACCAGTTGTGCTTTTATGATCAAGACTGCATCCTCCAAGATCCGCATCCGAATAAGCTTGTACAAAGAACCCTGTTTTCGAAGGATACCACAAACCTAACGAACTAGTGCCTTTCAGATATCGAAAAATATTCTTCACTGCTGTTAGATGTGGTTCACATGGATTCGATTGATACCTTGCACAATTACAAATAGAAAACATAATATCAGGTCTACTTGCAGTTAAATACAATAAAGACCCAATCATGCTTTGATACAGATTGATATCAACAATAGATTTATCTAACGAAGGAGTTAGCTTTATGCCCGTTGCCATTGGTATTCGTAACCTTGTGCTATTCGTCATTCCAAACTTTTCTAACAAATTCTTCGTATATTTCTCCTGATTAATGAAAATGCCTTCCCTGGTTTGACGAATATTCAAACCCAAAAAGTTATTAATTTTGCCCATCATACTCATTTCAAATTTGCTTTTCATCAAGTCTTCGAATTCTTTAGATAAAGCAGGGTCAGTTGAGCCAAAAATTATATCATCAACATAAATTTGAACAAGCATCAGATGATTTCCAATTTTCTTTCGAAATAAAGTGGGATCAGCTGATCCTTGTTTAAATTTAGATTGTTTCAAAAATGATGTTAAAGTTGCATACCATGCTCTTGGTGCTTGTTTTAACCCATATACGACTTTATCTAAAATATAAACATGATCAAGATGTTCTATATTTATAAAACCTGGTGGTTGTTCAACATATACCGTTTCTTCGAGTTCTCCGTTTAAGAATGCACATTTTACATCCATTTGATAGACATCGAAATCTTTATGAGCTGCAAAAGCCAGAAAAATACGAACAACCTCGAGTCTTGCGACAGGGGCAAATGTTTCTTCGTAATCCATTCCTTCTTGTTGAGAATATCCTTTAACAACAAGTCTAGCCTTATTTCGAGTAATGTTTCCCTCTTTTTCAGTTTTGTTTTTATAAATCCATTTGAGTCCAACAATTGACACATCAACAGGTTTTGGAATTAATCTCCAAACCTTGTTTCTTTCAAATTCAGACAATTCAGCTTGCATAGCAACAACCCAATCAGAGTGTTCCATTGCAACCTTAAGTGTCTTTGGTTCGATTTTGGAAATAAAAACATTAAACATGCATATCTCTTGATGATTATTCAATACCTCATTTCGTGCATGAAGTTGTGCCCTTGTCATTATACCTGCTTGTGGATCGCCAATAATTTGGTCTTTTGGATGATTTCTTGTCCATTTATCCAATGGTGGATAATTAGGATCAAAATCCAAAGGTGCATCTTCGAACATAACATCTGTTTCTGATCCATTTATGGAAATTGAATCCTCAGCATCATCAAAATGTTCTTCTTCAAGAATTGGATCCTTCTCAAGTATGGGCTCCCCCTCGATGATTGACTCCGTTTCGATGTTGTGCTCTGGTTCAATGATCGGCTCTTCACCAATAATTGACTCCCCCTCAACATTAACATTTGTTGACATGTTATCACTTTCAAAATAACACTCCCCCTCAACAAAACTATTTGAATCCAAGTGCTCCCCCTCCATTGGATCATCAGATTGTTCATTTGTGTTTAGATTCAAAATCGAAATTGAATCATTGTCATGCTTCGAATTTTTTGATGTTTGATTATCGGGTGCATTTCTTTCTGCATCAATTGCTTGATCTGAAATACCAAAAATCGATTCATAATTAACATCATCCATTTCATTTGAATCATCTATATTTGAAGAATTTTGCAAAATAGGATAATTTGCAAATTGATGATTAGACTTTTTAATGTAATGATCATCAAATGTCAAATTAAAAGTTTCTTCCACTTTGCGAGTTCGATTATTTAACACTCTATAAGCAACAGAATTGTGTGAATATCCCAAGAAAATTCCTTCATCAGCTTTTGTTTGAAACTTCGAAAGATTATCCTTAAGATTCATTATGAAACACCTACATCCAAAAACATGAAAAAATTTGACATTAGGTTTTCGATTATTGATTATTTCATAAGGAGTAACATTAAACCGTTTATGAATGAATGATCGATTTTGAGTAAAACAAGCACTTGAAACAGCTTCAGCCCAAAGATATTGAGGTAAATTCGAATAAGCCAACATTGTTCTTGCAGCTTCGCATAATGATCGATTTCTTCTCTCAACTACACCATTTTGTTGTGGTGTATAAGGAGATGAAAAATTATGCGAAATTCCTTTCTCCACCAGAAATGAATCAAAAAGACGATTTTTGAATTCAGTTCCATGATCACTTTTAATTTTTCGAACTGACTTCTTCAATGAAACCTCCATTTTCTTGATAAAATCAATCATCATTTGTGAAACTTCGGATTTTAACCTGAGAAAATAAACCCATGTAAATCTTGAAAAATCATCTACAATTACTAAAATGTACCTTTTCTTGTTAAGAGTAGCAACTGTTGAAGGACCACATAAATCAATATGCAAGAGTTCGAGGGGTTCAACAATCTTCGAATCTATTGTGATAGGATGACCTTGTTTGTGTTGTTTTCCTACTTCACAAGCTGCACACAAACTGTCATTATCATATTTAAGAATGGGTAAACCTCTTACCAGATCTTGTCCGACAAGTTTGTTGATGTTTCGAAAATTGAGATGTGATAATCTCCTGTGCCATAACCAGCTAACATTGGCAGAAGCCTTCGAAAGTAAACACACAGCAGGTTTGCCTACAATAGGAACAATATCCAATGTAAACATATCACCTTTTCGTTTTGACTTAAGTAAAACTTCCTTTGTCTCAACATTCGAAATGACACTGCCTTCTTCATTAAAAAGAACTTGATTTCCAGTGCCCACAACAAGTTATGAAACACTTATCAAATTGTGTTGTAAACCTTCAACAAATGCAACTTGGTTGACGGTGAAATTTCCATTCGTTATCTTTCCATAACCCTTGACTTTGCATTTGTGATTATTGCCAAACTTAACCACTCCTCCATTTTCTAGGCTTCGAAAATCACGCAAGTTTTCCTTCTTCCCAGTCATGTGACGTGAGCAACCACTATCAATATACCACTTGTTATCATATTGCTCGTCACAAAGTACCTGCGATTATTGAAAAAATTTAGGTACCCAAGCCTTGTTGGGTCCATTCATATTAGGTTTGTTTTTCAATTGTAAAGTACAACCATTAACCCAATCACAAACTTTTGTTTTGAAACTGTCAATAAATTTAACATTTTCATTCGAAGGGTCAGATATATGAGTTTTTATTATTTTCAAATTTTCACTAATTATACCCTTCGCATTTTGAGTTTGTGATGTTTCACTTTTTGCTTTTGTGACCGGCTGCCAAACTTTAACTGGAATATTTGATTCTTTGGATGACGAACTACCATTTGTTGAAGGATTAGCATACTTGTCATACGCCTCATGTATCTGTTCTTTCGAAAACTTACTTGATTGATATATTTTTCCTTTTCCTTCCAACCAATGATCAATATTTCTTTTCGTTGTTATTCCCTTCGCATATGAGACTTTGTCAGCTTGTTTCTTCAACGGATTATAACATTTTGCTGAACTTGGAACATAATCCACTTTTGGTTTTGAAATATATGATTCATGATAAGATGTATTGATTTGTGATTTTGAAATCTGTGTTCCAACCTTTTTCTGAAAATTTTTTCTTGGTAGTGTTGTTTTTGTTCCATTTGAAACTTTTGTTTTAATATTTGAAAATGAATCATTTTTCTTTTCAAAACTTTGAGACTTTGATTTTTCTCTAAAAACTTTTCTTCCTCTTGAAAAATTTGTTGATATCATATTTAATGATTCAATAGTTTGCCAAAAAATTGTTTTTCTCGCTTGACGTTTCGAAATATTATTTTCCTTTGAAAAATTTTCAACTTGAGCTTTAAATTCTTTTGAATTTAATTTTATTGCTTTGTTGACTGTTTTAACATCTGTTTTAACACCTTCGTGCTTTGTAAACACATTTTCAGTTGGGTTAACTTTCTTCTTTTCAACTTTTGACTTTTCAACCCATACTCTTTTTGGTTTTTGATGTTGAAATTTATATGAATTCTTTGTAAGATTGTTTTCAACTGTGCTTTGATTCGAAAAGAAACCTTCATTTGAAGTTTGCATATTGTCTTCCTGAACCATCTTTTTGAATTCATGCTTTATATTTTCAACATTACCTGTTGTTACGAAGACTTGATTTGGGAACACAATATCATCAATGCATTTGAAGATTGGATAAACAACAGTATTCGATTCAAGATAATGAGCACCTTTTTCACTAAGAATTTTCTCAAATTCTTGTGTATCCAAATAAACTTGATCAACCACCACTCGAGGAATTTCAATTTTTTTCGACCTTTGAATTGGCTTCGAATTTGTGTTTTCTTCCTCATTATCACTATCATCGGTTTGACTATCATGTATTTCCACAAACTCCATATCACAAACTTTCGAAGTTGAGGGTTCATCAGTGTCAATTTTTATGAATAAATCTTCACATTTTTCTTTCCCTTTTAAAGAATTTGCTACATTTATGACAGACAATTGAGAACAATCTACATCCTCTAAATCACTAATTTCACTAATATTATCAGAATTATCTTCAATATCAGCAAAATTAGTTTCACAATTAGATGTAGAATTCTCAGTCTTTTTCAAAATTCGAAGTTGTTCTGATTTAGATAAGGTCTCATTTACAATTTTTACTAAATCATTAGCATCAAGATAATCTTCGACTTTAGCAATTCCAAATCTAAACCTATCATCTGGAACTTTGTTAAAATCAGAAATTTCTTTTTCACAATCATATGAAATACTATCTACCTTAGCTCTATCATAAGCTAAAAATGGTAGTAATGTTCTATGTTGTTCCTTACTTATTTCACTCGAATTATGTAACTCAGTTAATTTTCCATACAATCTTTTCGCAGAATTACAAAAAATATTTCTTTGTGCTAACAACAAGTTTATTTCCTTTGCTAAACTCTCCCTATCCTCCATAATATTCGAAACTTGCAATTATAAGTAATCAATCCTAGTGACTTTTGAATCCAATTTTTTTCTTGTCTCTAGTAATTGATCACTTAACTTTTTCGCTTCATTGCTCGCAGACACAACAATTGAATCAAAGTAAGTAACAGTTTCATCAAAAGATACTAACTCAGAATTATATGCAGAAACTGGAATGTTAAAAGATTCAAGAATGTTACGTACCTTGGTAGTCATAGGCGACCTGTCAGTAGACTTCGAAACGAAGCATTGCCCATACACTTCGTAAGTCTGTTCTTCATCTGAATCCTCTTCCATCTTTGCATACATAGCTCCATGTGATGGATTTTTCATCTCTTCATCATCTGAACCTGAAGACCATATTTGATATGTGCCATCCGATTCAG
Organism: Lactuca sativa; assembly: GCF_002870075.4. Taxonomy (NCBI): domain Eukaryota; kingdom Viridiplantae; phylum Streptophyta; class Magnoliopsida; order Asterales; family Asteraceae; genus Lactuca; species Lactuca sativa. The sequence goes on along the minus strand of NC_056624.2, from coordinate 161,469,595 downwards.
TTTCTCCATGAGCCACCAATGACAAATTCTTTGCTTTCGACTTTACTTCCTCCAGTTTCTCAGTATAATAAGCTTCATCCTTTGTTTTATATTTCTTTTCCTCCTTCTTCCTCAACAAGCAATCTACTGCCAAGTGATTTGCTCCATAGCAATAATGGCAATTAATCCATGTATCACCTTTCAACATCATCTTTATTTGCTCCATTTCACTCTTCGAATCAGTCTTCACTTCTTTCTTCTTCTCATCCACTTTATTTTTGTTCTCAAAACTACCCTTCGAATCTGATGACTTTATCTTTGGATTAAAAGGTTTCTTGAAAAATTTCTTTACTCGATTGTTTGAGTAAAATGCAACAGCCTCATCATCAGAATTCATCAGAAAACCTTCTTCTTCATCAGACTTCGATTTTTCATTTTCTCTTTCTGAAACCTTCGAAACAAGTGCCAATGGTCCACCAAGACTTGCAATCGCTTCCTATGCTATTTCATTAACTTCATTTTCATGAGATTTTAATTGATTGTACAGGTCATTCAAAGTCGAAGTATCAAAACTCTGTTGATTTTTCACCATCATACTCACACTCCTCCACTCCTTTCGAAGTCCCATTACAAATATCAAGTTGTATTCCATTGATGACCTTGTAATACTATAATGATTACAACGATAGATTAGCTCGTTGAACCGATCATAGTATACTTCAATGGATTCAGATTCTTTCTGTTTGAAATCTTTGAGTTCCACCAGGCATTGTTTCACAGATGTGATCTTCGTCTTTTCACTTCCTTGAAATTTGTCTTTGAGATTGTTCCAGATTTCTTTAGCTGTTGTGCATGTTCTGACATAATTGTACACAACAGGAGGTAAGGCACCTCTTAATTCCCTCATGCATTTCTTCTCCAGTTGTTTTAAACGATTGGATTGATTATCTACTTCCGAACTGCTTGAAGACACACCGATTGGTTGAACTTGTGCAGGTTGGTTGATTTCTCCTGAGATGCATTTCCATAATTCTTCATCCAATCCGTTCAAGTAATCTTGCATACGATCTGCCCACTGATCGTAATATTCTGGAATAAGCATCGGAATCTTTGTGGATGAACCAAGCAAATGAGAAAATGATGTCATCGAATTCAGATTGAATGACGCCATTGTTGTACGGACAAAAACTTCAAGATGATACAAAAACTTTGAGAATATTAAAATCAAATTGTATTTTTCAAATCAGAATTACACAACGAACACTTGATTTACAAATATGTTCGCAGAATCAAATCCTAGATTTAGATCAAGAAGATTTTTTCACACTAAAAAAGAACGGAAACTTTTTGAATCAAACAGTAGATTCAAAAATCTTTTTGAACGTATGAAAATCAGATCACAGAAAGGATTCCTGCTCTGATACCAATTGATGAGATTTGTAATCGAGTTTAAAATCAATTCAAGTATGAATTTAGAAAGAAGAATAACGATGAACACGAGAGTAAATATAATATTTGTTCAGCTCATATTATGCTTTTGATTTTACAGAGTACAAAGAATAATCTGTAAAAGCTGAGTGAAAAAGTTCTACTACTCACTTAGTACAGACCCCTATTTATAGGAGAACAAAAGCATAACAATACTAAGGACTAGACATTAAGACTACTCTTTATAATGCCTTAGTACAAATAACATTACATCCGAAGACCCTTCTTACGAAGACAAAATAAACTTCGTAACAATCTAACTGACACTTCGACTATTACAACATTTAAGCCCTAACACCACCCCCATCTCTCTCTCTCTCTCTCTCAACCAACATCATTGACCTACCTTTCTTTCCTCCTTATTTCTGTAAACATTTACAACCATTGAAACCTAGCACCCATTGTTGTTCGTAACATGCTTTCTTATCTAGACACTGACAGAACAACCACTACCGACCTCTGCCCCTTCCCTGATGCCATCGATTTGCCCCAATTATACGCTTTATCTACATTTTCTTCATCTTTTTTTTCTGTGGTTTGAGGGTTTCAGACCGGAGAATTTTTTTGAATCATAGGGGTCGTGTTTCTTTTTCCGGACAACGAGAAAGACGTCGACTGACATTGAGAAGGACGGTGATTAGACATAGGGGTGGGTGAATTAGAGATATCGATTAGGAGCGGGAAGCGATCGTCGGAGTTAATCGGATACCAACGACCTGATCTAGACCACCACCTGTGAGTTTGCTTTTTCATACAAACCAGGAACAATAAAAGTTTATGAGAATTTTTCACTTGCATCTTAAATCTATCGATTTACAACTTGCAAATAGAATTTGAGTAATTTTGGGAGAAACCCGTGTGTGGAAGAAGGTAGGATTATTAAATGTATGTGTGTTATTGATTAGGTTAAGAACAAAAATTTCAAAATCATCACAGTGGGTTAAGAACCCAAATTTCAAAATTTTGTTTCTACAAACACACACACATACACGATTAGTGGCAGAGGGTATTTGAACGAGATCGAAGAGCAGGAAAGGGAAGAGGAGGAGGGTTGTTGTCTCTCGTGTTTGCACCGAAAAAACACCCACTCTGATGGTGTGTTCTTGACATAAAACAAAGAATGAAGGAGGATAACAGTAGTAATGATCTTCAATGGGTGTTTGTGGGATTGCTAAATGACCAGAGGGGGCTGAGAATTTGTGAGCTCGTCGGTTCTTCTTTCCCCTTCTTCACCGGAGGTCAAAATATGTGTGTGTGTGTATATGTGTGTGTGAGAGAGAGAGAGAAATGCAAGATGAGAGCTAGAGGGAGATGAGTGTTAGAGATACTTCGTGAGTGTGCAATTGATTTGGGATTGTATATGATCTAATTCTTCAAAGATTTGAGTAAAATTCTAAATGATTTTGGTTGTACAAAAATCATATTTTCTTTTGAAAGATATGGTGGAGGATTGTATTGATGGTTTGATTTTTTTTGGATGGAGAGAGAGAGAGAGAGAGAGAGAGAGAGAGAGAGAGAGAGAGAGAGAGAGAGAGAGAGAGAGAGAGAGAGAGAGAGAGAGAGGGGTGGGACCCCTTTTGCATATTATTTTTTTAATAAATGAAAGTATCATAAATGGTCCCTATGGTCATGCAATGACGAAAATGCCCTTCAGTTAACGAATAAACTTAACGAAGTTAGCAATAATGACCAATAGTCAAAAGTTTTGAAAGCACAATGACCATTTATGAGGTTTTTAAACCATGGGGACTGAACTTCAGATTTTGGAAAACCACAGGGACCATTTATAATGTTTTTTCAATAGTTAAAGAACAAGTTGTAAAAAAAAGTATTAAAAAATATTAAAAATTTTGTAAAAAGTTTATGTAAAGTCTATCAAGAATTGTAAAAAAAATATGAAAAAAATAAATTAATTTTGGTACAATTTTAATAAAAGTAAAATAAAATAAAATAAAAAACTTCGAACCAAATTTATAACAAAGTTTAAAATTTGGCCTAAAACTATAAATATGTAAATAACATTGTAAAGATGTAATAACGGGAACAAAACATGTAAATCTTAAATTCATTATCTTTTTACATAATAAATTGTGTTTGTTAAAAATTTTAGTTTATTTAATAAATTTTATAATAAATTTTAAGATAAAGGCAAAATATAAAATGTAATAAAATCAACGTTACAATATTATGTATAAGTACGCAAATTAAAATTAAATTTTAACATATAGGCATGATTATATTTTATAAGACAATATATATATATAACAACTAGGGTTGAGTAGAACCGAAATCAAAAATCGAAAAACCATAAGATCGAAACGGATGGTTTTGAGTTTAGATTTTTAAAAACTGAAAATTTCGATTTGTGTTCAATTTGCACATTAAAAATTGACCCATTCGAACCGAACTAACTTAATTGTTTTAAAACCTAATAAAAATGGCCCAAATCCATAGGTTTAAACCCAATTTTAATTTTAATTTTTTCATAATTTATTTAACATAGTGGTTTTTAATCTTTCTTTTTTTTTTAAAAGGGAAAATGACTTATATGGGTAAGTATGTTTCAAAATCGTTCAAAAAATATCATTCAAGTTTGGTGTGTCCAAAAAACATCATCCAAGTAAAACATTTGTACAAAAAACACCAACGAAGTACATTCTTTGTTCAAATTTGACTTTTGGTGACCGACAATTACCGGTAAAAAATAAGTAAAGGAAAAAAAACAATAGGAAATGACTCAAAGAGGTAACTTTGTGTACAAAAAACACCAACAAACTATATGTTTTGCTCAAATATTACCCACCACTAACTGGTTCTTACAGGTTAAATGATAACTTGGGTTAACTAGTATGACATGACATAATAATGATTGACAAAACAATAAATGATATATTCCTCCTTTAAAAACCGATTTAGGGTTTCTTCATGAACGAATGACTTCTTCTTCTCCTATGATTGCTCTTCTTCTTCTAAAGTGATGATCTCGAACTCAAGTCCAAAACCCTAATTCTTAAACTTAAGGCAAAACTGGCTCCTTTACCCCTGCCTCAATGGGCCTCCCTCCCCCTAAGGCCCAAATCCATAAAAAGCCCAACTAAAAGGCATCTAAGGCCTAATATGGCCCAAGAACCCCCAACATGACTTTAAGCCCAAAAAATGATCTGCTACAATGTGGCATCCCCATTTTCACGGCCAAAAAAGACCGATGTTGTTTATGCTTTATAAAAATCAGAGTACTTCATTTTATAAAAATGTTGCGGAATTTGTTCCCAGAAAAACATGGTAAATACGTTATTAAAACATTTTCGAAGAAACGTATTTATTTCATTTTAAAACGTTTGGGATGTCATCGTTAATACAGAAACATAAGCATAAACAGAACTTACAGTTATTTACACTAGTGATCTACATCTCTTTAAATCTCTCAGTGTAATGTCACTTCATATCAACACCTGTGATATAAATAAACTGAGTGGGTCAGGTTGGGAAACCTGGTGAGTACATAGGGTTTTCAACCCATAATAATATAATTATTATGTTTAAACAATCAAACAATCAACCCAATTACCCATCCCCATTATCTTCTTTATTCTTAAGGATCTACCCTAAGAATCAACTATTTCTCATTCATTCATTCCTAAGGATCATCCTAAGGAAACAACATGAAGTCCATTGTTGCCAATGACACATTGGTCAAGCGCAGCTGCTAATATTGTCACTTAGGCTCAGCTGCCAGAATTAGGACATTTTCTATGAGGCGCTTCTGCCGGTATTGACCTTTAAACACTACTGTCATGGTCATAAGGCTCCCTATTAGGCGCAACTGCCGATACTATCCTTAGAGCGCAGCTGCTAGGACGTTTACCGTAGATCTAAATCATCTACGGGTTGTGGCGCAGCTGCCAGTGCTCATCTATAGGGTACTAGGTCCACTGCTGCCAATGTATACCTATAGGGCACTAGGTCCGTACTACTAATGTTCCTCTATTTCAGCTTTTATCCATCATCATTCATCTACCCATGTTTTACCCAACATATCTTGTAGATATAAAATACTTTATACAGTTTACATCATTTAAAACATGTATAAAAATCTTTCACCAGCATAGACAGCAAGTATTCAGACAATATGCACACATAGCACGTAAATTTATAATAAAATACTTCATATCTATGTGTAAGATGAAAGTAACTATGCACTCACTTGAAAGGTGGTGAGTCGGCACTCGGACAGCACTTCGTTACTCTTAAAACAATTATCCCTTGACGAAACCTAGTATCATTACCACTAGAGTTTAGTCTAACGCTTGACGAGACTAATTTAATAGTCTAGCTATTATTACTATTATATAAGCGTTAAATAACACTCAATATAACTCATAATAATAGCCTAAATAATTATTTTAAGGTCCTAACAATGTTACTATAATTAAATAAAATCTATATTAAATATACTATAGGCGTAGCTCACTTACAGCGGGTTTTTATTAAAAACCGGGCTTCGCTGGAGCAGCGTTTCCGAGCCGAAAGTTTTTCTTCTCGGAGCCGTCGGGCGCTCCGGGGCTTTCTTCTCGTGATAGGGAGGTTCCCTAGACTTGGGAGGGGTTTAGGGAGGTTAGAGAGAAGTTAGAGAGAGAAAGAAAGGCTTATGGTGTGAAGAAAATATGAGGAGTTCACCCTTGTATTTATAGGAGTTTTATAGTAAAGTAGTCTCTAAGCTTCGTCCGTAACTTTTGCATACGAGCTCCGTTTTTGTCTGTCTTTTTACCGTTGAGTTCCTATTAATGAGATCTTCAACTTTCATTTAGAACTCGCTGGCTAATTCTCATTCTATCTCGGATTTACAAAACTGTATCGAATTCGCCGCGCTCGAAAAGTAGGGACTAAGCTTCGTCCATAACTTTTGCATACGAGCTCCGTTTTTGTCTGTCTTTTTACCGTTGAGTTCCTATTAATGAGATCTTCAACTTTCATTTAGAACTCGTTGGCTAATTCTCATTCTATCTCGGATTTACAAAACTGTATCGAATTCGCCGCGCTCGAAAAGTAGGGACTAAGCTTCGTCCATAACTTTTGCATACGAGCTCTATTTTCGACGTTCTTCATATCCACGCATTGGTATTTACGAGTACTAAAACTTTCATTTAGATCCCGTCGGCTAAAAGTCGACCAATCTAAAATTCAGATTTCGAGCTGTGCACTGCTATGCTAAATCTTAGAAAAATCATAACTTCCTCATACGAAGTCAGATTTGGGCGTTCTTTTTATCGATGTTCTTAGTTTAACATATTCTACGACTTTAGTTTAGATCGCTAAGGCTAAATCTCGCTCTATCGTAAATTCACTATTTACGCTTCCCGGTATCGTGCCGGTTCCGTCGCGAAACTTCAACGGGTCATAACTTCTTCGTTATAACTTGGTTTTCGGCGTTCTTTATATGTACGAAAACCTTGTAATATGCTCTACAACCTGGTTAAGATTATTTATTCTAAATAATCTTTTGTTAAAAATTCGTTTTCGACCCCTATTGCCTCTAATTTGACTAGCCCAGATTTGCGGGCGTTACAATTATCTCCCCCTTAGGATGATTACGTCCCGGAATCATAAACGAAACAGGGTCGTATAATGACTCCATACGTCATCTCTTCATCCTAGGTAATAATTATAACTTCTACATTCCTTCAATTCTATCTCTTAAACTCATTGACTGTAAGAGTACTCGATCGTGCACCTGCTCTCTACCTCAGGTTAGACTCCAAATTATGACCTTCAAGTCACAATCTTGATCCTTGCTGGATACGTACTTGAGATAAGTTCTTTTATTACTAATACTAATGACCTATCATCGTATGTTGCAACACTTAGACTTAGGTCTCTTAGAGTTAAATTCTAAAACAGACTATGCATTCCTTCATGTTCTAATGTGATATAATCACACTTTAACATTAGGCATTTCTAGCCACCAACTTCTTTAACAACGAGTGCGATACTTCTATTGATCGCTTTGATTTCAACCGTTTGGTTTAAGTCGGACGCTACATCAAACTTGGTTCTCTGAACCACACAACATACTCATCGTAGTCGGACTCGATTCGATATGACCACTAGGGTCGGAATATCAACAATCTTCTTAGTCATTACCGAAACGATGGTAACAACACACTTGAATAAAACGAAATCAATTACTAGCTTCTTGGTAACCTTGTGACTTTCCCTGATCCAAGTGTGAGTCCTGTGCTTCCGGTAGTATAGGCCTCTACTACCATCCACACCTACTCATACCCGTCCCAAGTATTGTCTCGCAGTTTTCCAAGTCACCATACAAGAAAATCACATAACAATTTAACACATCAAATATCAAAACGAAGGTTTTATATTATTCCTTAAAATGTTTACATAGGTGTTCAAGTTCACCCTAAACTATGCCTCTAACAGGCTACATCATACGATTCTATGGCTACTTCATAACTCGATCTTTGGATGTCAAGCCGTCACTCCTGAATCATCGCATTGTCATCTGCTTCGTCAAGGATCATTTGAAATGCTCTCGCCTTTGGCTTTGGCGGCACATTTGGCTTTGTAGCCCCCTCTCTCTTTGGGCAATCTTGCTTGAAGTGTCCTTCCTCATTACATTCGTAACACACCCTTTTATTGAATTTACACTCGTTGGCATAATGCCCATGCTTCCCACACTTGAAACAAGTTACTTCCTCACTGCATTTTCCAGAGTGTTTCTTTTTGCACTTCTCGCACCATCTTTCTTCACTCCCTCCTCCTCTAAACTTCCTGGTACTTGATTTGCTTCTCTCATCGGGCTTCGCAGACCCCTCAAACTTCCTCTTTTCGCCAACCTCAGTCTTGTTGGCGGCTCTTCCCTTGATCATCTCCTCAACCGACTTGGCAGCCCAGATAGCTGCCTCCAAAGTAGGTGCCTGACGCACTGGCACTGCATATTCCCATGGAAGTCCTTTTGCGTACTTGTCAATTTTTGTCAGCTCATCCGGAACAAGACGTAAGGCGAACTCCATCTTCTCTGTGAAGTTGTTGGTGTATTCATCAATAGATATGCTTCCTTTCTTTAAGGTAAGGAATTGGTTTTCTAGCTCGAGCAGATTTTGGGCTGAGCAGTACCTACGTTTGAAATGCACCATAAATTCTATCCATGTTAGTTGCAGGGGCTCAACGTCTTTCCCAAGGTATTCCACCATCGTACAACACCTCCTCGAAACTGACGCACTGCAAACGTGGTCTGTTGTTTCCCCTTGCAACCGCACGTCATGAAAGCTAATTCCATCTCCAAGATCCAATCCATGACCCCGATCGGATCCTCCTTTCCAGTGAAAGTCGATGGCTTGCAAGTCAGAAAATCCTTGTACTTGCATCCATTCCTCTCGACTTCGTCATCTTGGTTGTTTTGTCGAACTATTGGTGGGTTGACTTGACCAACAGTCCCACTGTAGTTTCCTTCCTCAGTCTGCCCTTCGTTCAACTTGGGATATTCGATCTGAATAGTCGCTTCCTCTCGATTTTGCTGGAGCAAACGTCTGGTTTCCTCCATTTGACGATCCAACATTGCTTGGATCATCGCTTGCACTCCTGCCATCGTTATTGGCTCAGCAGCGGCTACCACAACCGGTATTTGCTCAATCGCTGGGGGTTGATCTCGGTTCCCATTTGCATTCACGTTTCCGCTACGGTTTCTTGCCATCTTGATCTATATGCCGAATAAGGTGAATCTAGACCTTTACATAGGATTGGCGTTTAAATCATTCTTATCACTCCGAAACGTTTATATGCTAGTTCTAATATCGTAGTTAAACGCTTAGAATCCTAAACACATAAGGTTTCCAGATCCGGTCGGCAACAAACCATAGATCCGAACAAATAACAGCATATCAGGCACAAGCATTTAGCACATAAAAGCATTTTAGGCACAATTCCTAAAATAAGCTAGTGCTCACACCTCACAATCATCGCTTAGCATTCTAAGTTTAAGTCTAGAAATAAATCCATATTCCTAGTTCGCTTAAACTAATGCTCTGATACCAACTGTGACATCCCCATTTTCACGGCCAAAAAAGACCGATGTTGTTTATGCTTTATAAAAATCAGAGTACTTCATTTTATAAAAATGTTGCGGAATTTGTTCCCAGAAAAACATGGTAAATACGTTATTAAAACATTTTCGAAGAAACGTATTTATTTCATTTTAAAACGTTTGGGATGTCATCGTTAATACAGAAACATAAGCATAAACAGAACTTACAATTATTTACACTAGTGATCTACATCTCTTTAAATCTCTCAGTGTAATGTCACTTCATATCAACACCTGTGATATAAATAAACTGAGTGGGTCAGGTTGGGAAACCTGGTGAGTACATAGGGTTTTCAACCCACAATAATATAATTATTATGTTTAAACAATCAAACAATCAACCCAATTACCCATCCCCATTATCTTCTTTATTCTTAAGGATCTACCCTAAGAATCAACTATTTCTCATTCATTCATTCCTAAGGATCATCCTAAGGAAACAACATGAAGTCCATTGTTGCCAATGACACATTGGTCAAGCGCAGCTGCTAATATTGTCACTTAGGCTCAGCTGCCAGAATTAGGACATTTTCTATGAGGCGCTTCTGCCGGTATTGACCTTTAAACACTACTGTCATGGTCATAAGGCTCCCTATTAGGCGCAACTGCCGATACTATCCTTAGAGCGCAGCTGCTAGGACGTTTACCATAGATCTAAATCATCTACGGGTTGTGGCGCAGCTGCCAGTGCTCATCTATAGGGTACTAGGTCCACTGCTGCCAATGTATACCTATAGGGCACTAGGTCCGTACTACTAATGTTCCTCTATTTCAGCTTTTATCCATCATCATTCATCTACCCATGTTTTACCCAACATATCTTGTAGATATAAAATACTTTATACAGTTTACATCATTTAAAACATGTATAAAAATCTTTCACCAGTATAGACAGCAAGTATTCAGACAATATGCACACATAGCACGTAAATTTATAATAAAATACTTCATATCTATGTGTAAGATGAAAGTAACTATGCACTCACTTGAAAGGTGGTGAGTCGGCACTCGGACAACACTTCGTTACTCTTAAAACAATTATCCCTTGACGAAACCTAGTATCATTACCACTAAAGTTTAGTCTAACGCTTGACGAGACTAATTTAATAGTCTAGCTATTATTACTATTATATAAGCGTTAAATAACACTCAATATAACTCATAATAATAGCCTAAATAATTATTTTAAGGTCCTAGCAATGTTACTATAATTAAATAAAATCTATATTAAATATACTATAGGCGTAGCTCACTTACAACGAGTTTTTATTAAAAACCGGGCTTCGCTGGAGCAGCGTTTCCGAGCCGAAAGTTTTTCTTCTCGGAGCCGTCGGGCGCTCCGGGGCTTTCTTCTCGTGATAGGGAGGTTCCCTAGACTTGGGAGGGGTTTAGGGAGGTTAGAGAGAAGTTAGAGAGAGAAAGAAAGGCTTATGGTGTGAAGAAAATATGAGGAGTTCACCCTTGTATTTATAGGAGTTTTATAGTAAAGTAGTCTCTAAGCTTCGTCCGTAACTTTTGCATACGAGCTCCGTTTTTGTCTGTCTTTTTACCGTTGAGTTCCTATTAATGAGATCTTCAACTTTCATTTAGAACTCGTTGGCTAATTCTCATTCTATCTCGGATTTACAAAACTGTATCGAATTCGCCGCGCTCGAAAAGTAGGGACTAAGCTTCGTCCATAACTTTTGCATACGAGCTCCGTTTTTGTCTGTCTTTTTACCGTTGAGTTCCTATTAATGAGATCTTCAACTTTCATTTAGAACTCGTTGGCTAATTCTCATTCTATCTCGGATTTACAAAACTGTATCGAATTCGCCGCGCTCGAAAAGTAGGGACTAAGCTTCGTCCATAACTTTTGCATACGAGCTCTATTTTCGACGTTCTTCATATCCACGCGTTGGTATTTACGAGTACTAAAACTTTCATTTAGATCCCGTCGGCTAAAAATCGACCGATCTAAAATTCAGATTTCGAGCTGTGCACTGCTATGCTAAATCTTAGAAAAATCATAACTTCCTCATACGAAGTCAGATTTGGGCGTTCTTTTTATCGATGTTCTTAGTTTAACATATTCTATGACTTTAGTTTAGATCGCTAAGGCTAAATCTCGCTCTATCGTAAATTCACTATTTACGCTTCCCGGTATCGTGCCGGTTTCGTCGCGAAACTTCAACGGGTCATAACTTCTTCGTTATAACTTGGTTTTCGGCGTTCTTTATATGTACGAAAACCTTGTAATATACTCTACAACTTGGTTAAGATTATTTATTCTAAATAATATTTTGTCAAAAATTCGTTTTCGACCCCTATTGCCTCTAATTTGACTAGCCCAGATTTGCGGGCGTTACATACAATCAGGTGGGCCCGATGCCTAACTTAAACAAGTTCATTCATACGCCCAACATGTGTTGAAGCCTCTGCGATCTGGATTTTATGCAAGTACACCCGACGTACTCCTACGTACGCCCATCATACTAGGCTAGGCTCAAGAACCGCCAAGCTTCCGAAGGCCATAACTTCTTCATTCTAAGTCCAATTTCGTTCGTTATATCCACAGGAAGGAAACGAGAAGCTCTACAATACTATCAACTCTCCCTTGCCATAAAACTTTTCTAACATAAACCCAAACTTCATAAAGGCTCGAACTGATACTTACTTATATGCCCTTGGGCTCCAACACAAACCGAAATCTAATTTAGCATTAAGGTAACACTAAGAATTGCAATCTGAAGGCCATAACCCTCGGTATGGCTGTCTGATGCCTAAATTAGCTCCCGAAGATATAAAGAATGACGAAATCACACTTAGACTGAAGAAGTTATGGCCTTCGGAAGATTAGCGGTTCTTGACCCTAGTCGAGTACGTTGGGCGTATGCTAGGAGTACGTCGGGCGTACTGGCTCGACATCTGGATCGCAGAGGCTTCAACATATGATGGTACTATGCACAGACCTGTTTAAGTTAGGCATCAGGCCCACCTGATTGTAGCAGGTCATTTTTTGGGCTTAAGGCCACGTTGGGGGTTCTTGGGCCATATTAGGCCTTAGATGCCTTGTAGTTGGGCTTGGACGCCTTTTTGGGCTTTTTATGGATTTGGGCCTTAAGGGGAGGGAGGCCCATTGAGGCAGGGGTAAAGGAGCCCTTTTGCCTTAAGTTAAGAATTAGGGTTTTGGACTTGAGTTCGAAATCATCACTTTAGAAGAAGAAGAGCAATCATAGGAGAAGAAAAAGTCATTCGTTCATGAAGAATCCCTAAATCGGTTTTTAAAGGATGAATATATTATTATTGTTTTGTCAATCATTATTATGCCATGTCATAATAGTTAAGCCAAATTATCATTTAACTTGTAAGAACCAATTACATGTGGGTAATATTTGAACAAAACATATAGTTTGTTGGTGTTTTTTGTACAAAAAGTTTACTTGGATGATTTTTTTAAACATACCAAACTTGGATGGTGTTTTTTGAACGATTTTGAAACATAGTTACCTCTTTGAGTCATTTCCTATTGTTTTTTTTCTTTACTTATTTTTACCGGTAATTGTCGTTTACCAAAGGTCAAATTTGCACAAAGAAGGTACTTCGTTGGTGTTTTTTGTACAAATGTTTTACTTGGATGGTGTTTTTTGGACACACCAAACTTGAATGATATTTTTTGAACGATTTTGAAACATACTTACCCATATAAGTCATTTTCCCTTTTTTAAACTAGACCACTTTTAATCTTTCTTAGTCTTTTTAAATTAGTTAGTTAATTTTAGTGTTTCCTTATATTAAATTTGGTTGAATTTATTTTAATTTTATTAGGAATTATTGAAAATTAGTTAAAACCTGTAACACCAAAAAAAATTCATTTATTTTTAATAAAACCCTGTAGTGTACACTTACGTTACTAATCCAGCACATGTAGTTATCAAAAAGGTCGATTCAAAAAAAAGTCAGTGATTTGAGTTGAGTAGCTCTCTCTCTCTCTCTTTCTTTCTTTCTTTCTTTCTCTCTCTCTCTCTCTCTCTCTCTCCCTCTCTCTCTCTCTCTCTCTCTCTCTCTCTCTTCTTCTTCTTCTTCTTCTTCTTCTTCTTCTTCTTCTTCTTCTTCTTCTTCTTCTTCTTCTTCTTCTTCTTCTTCTTCTTCTTCTTCTTCTTCTTCTTCTTCTTCTTCTTCTTCTTAAATGAAGTTATTTGCAAAACACATATCAACAAAAAAGTTAAGCTACAAAGAGTTTAGTTAGTAATCATTAATAATGATACACATAATAATTATGACATAGAAATACACTACTCATTAGTGTACAATTTTTCGAAACTCATTTACCCAATAAAGTTTACATTTATTCATTCTCAACTCATCGCACTTTTTTTTTCAACTTTCACTATCTTCTCTCTCTTTCTCTATTCTCTCTGTGCTCATTCTATTTCTTTCTTTCTTCTCTCTTTATACTCATTCATTTCCTTTTCTCATCTTCTCTTTCTACTCTTTTATACTTGTTTTTATTTACTCTCTCTCTCTCTCTCTCTCTATCTTTTCCTCTATTTATACTCTCACTCTCTACTTCTCTTTCCATCACAGCCCTCTCTCTTTTTCCCTATCTCTCTCTCCCCCTCTCTCTAAGTGTCTTTATATCTCTTTATATGTTTCTCTCACTATATATTTCTCTCTATCATATCTCTCTTAATGTCTCTATGATATATATATATATATATATATATATATATATATATATATATATATATATATATATCTTCCTTCCCCTCACTCTCGATCTCTCTCAGTATATCTCTTTAAGTCCACGTCTCTCTTTCTTTCTCTCTCTCTCTCTCTCTCTCTCTCTCTATATATATATATATATATATATATATATATATATATATATATATATATATATATATATCATGGTTGCAGAAATCGCTAATCGGACGCTAATCGCTGGACTAACGATTAGAGATTAATCGGCCAGGCGGGGATTAATCGGGGACCATTAATTACTAAGAAAATTATTCAAAAATTTATAAATCTAATTTTAATCCTACAAAAAAAGTGATTAATTGGCGATTAGGGCCGATTAGGTCCGCCTTTGATCTGCGTTGACCAGACCCGATTACGTCCGACTAAGTCCGATTATGTCCGATTAGGCCCGATTAGCGATTAATCGCCGATTAGGCCGATTTCTGCAACACTGATATATATATATATATATATATATATATATATATATATATATATATATATATATATATATATATATATATCAACTATACAAACTCATTAACTCGTATGACAACACTTTATTATTTATCTCAATAATACTCGCTCCTTAACTCCTTGGGTAATATACAGTTATTGTTGGATTAGTGTCTAAGTCCGTAACTATATTTGGTATGTACTTGACCCGGTTGTGCATGGTCCTTTTGGGTTGCCTTCACCAAAGCAACTTGATAGGATGATTTATGGAGAAAGAGAGGTTATTATGGTTTATTAATATATTATATGAATAATATATTAAAAGAGAAATCATATGGTTTAATTAATATTATACAAGAATTAATTATGTGGGTAAAAGACTTTAATTAAATAAAGGGTACGAGAACTGTTAATTGTGTGATAGTTGAATATTGGGCTGAGAATCCTTATGGCTTAGGGCATGGACGAAATTAAGAGGGGTCTATCTTAATTTCGGCCATAGAGGCCTTATTCCAGAAGGTTCTCAAGTTACTTAGGGCCTAAGTCATCCAATTAGGGTTTTGACTGAAACCCTAGAAGCTCAAGTATACAAGGACCCCTTGGGCTAGCAAAATCGGCCACTTGATCCCTTAGAAGCTTGGAGCCGACTTTTGCCTCTCATCCACTCTCCTAAACATCATCCTCTTGCTTGTGGTGTTTGTAAGCCATTAGAGTTGTGACATTTGTGACACTAAGCTCCAAAGAGTAGAAGATTCAAGCCATTAAAGAAAGGTAATCATCTAGATCTGATATATTAGGTTAATTTTCAAATATGTATGCTAGATCTAGGGTTTATATGTCTTAGATGAATTGCATGTTCAATAGAGAAACCTAGATCCAAGCTTTAGGGTTTTGCATGAGCACATATGATTGTTTTTATGCTCCAAACCCATTAGTAGTATCAGAGACTTGATTGGTTTCTATTGTATTTGATGCAATGCATGTTTGTTTATTTGCTTGAATTCGATTTTTGGCCTTCTGTCTGACAGAATCGCCGAGTCCCAAATAGGACTCGCCGAGTAGGATGAACTCGACGAGTCCAGTAAGGGGCTCGATGAGTCGGACAGTCAGACAGAGGATATTGGGATTTTATGCATATTTTGCTGTGGGATAATTACCAAATCGTTTCTAACTGATAAAATACGAATTTTATTGATATTGGGAGATTATCCTTGCCAAAATTAAAGATAACATCAAATTAATTGAATGATTATTTCCTTATATGATAATGTTAATTATTTGATCATTATCTTGCATGAAATTGGATTAGGTCAAAATTTAGATAATCACCATAATTAATTGTTTAATTATTTATTTGAATTTTGATCTAGTTTGTTTTGAAATGTTTCAAAACTTTCCCTCAAGCTTTGGAATTAAAATTTTTGGATTAAAAGTTTAATTTTGAAATAATTAAATTCCAAACCCTAGAGTTTTACAAGTTTAAAATTCACCCTATACTATTATAATATTATAAGAGTAATTATTATATATGTGTAACATATATGCTAGTCTTACCGTTAGTAGGCCTCATTCACGAAGCTGGTCTATAAGGGGTGTTTAAGGAAGCGGCATGTAAAATGACCACCATTGGGTATCCACTCTTACCCACCGCACCCTTGACTAGTGGAGGTTCGTTAGCCGGATGGGTAGGATATGGCAAACCTTTCCTCATTAAAGGTGTAATGAATTTAAAAAGTAACTAAATGTTTTATAAAATTCCCATTCTTAGTTACTTTAGGTAAAAAGTGAATTTGATACAATTCCATGAAATTAAATTTTGTACCCTTGCTAAGACTTTAGTGGAGCGTGTGTGGTTAACCGACACACTAATTTGGCTCTAAGCAAAGGTGGCAAAGGGTGACTCGATGTTTGTCATAGATCGATGGAGCGTGTGTGGTTAGCCGGCACATCAATTAGGTGATGGTAACATTGGGGGCACCATGTATATTTGCATGGTTATTCACACTCTGTTTGTGATCCTCGGTATCCCAGTCACAAACTTGAGGGGCATAGCGAGATTTAAACATTCCATTGAAAAGTTCAATGAATCTCAAAGGATCTAGGAGTTTTCAATACATTTAAAACTTATTTATTTTCGTTTTTCATGGTGGAAATTAGTGAATCGTCATTCACTTTCCTTTTCAGATGTCGAACTCAAACAACAACAACGCTTCAGGCTCGAACTCTTCAGGCTCATTCTCACTCATGAATTTGTGTGGGAGCGTAATCTTTGACGAAAACAATTTCAATGATTGGATCCGCAACATAAGGATGGTTACCCGCTACGAGGACAAGGAATATGTCCTCGACAAGGAGCTGAAGGAGATCAACCTCAAAACTGCTACTCCCTAGGAGATTGCTGCGTATGAAACTCATGAGCGTGATGCTACAAAAGTCCATTGCATCATGTTCGCTACCATGATCATAGAACTCCAAAAGTCATACGATGACTTATACCCCTACGAGATACATAAGGATTTGATGGATATATACCATCAAAGCACGAGGCAGGAGAGGTACGAGATCATCACTTCGATGATCACGACTAAGATGATCCCACTGCACCCACCTCAAACCCAAAGGATGCAGAGTGCTATCATTTCCACGACATATGGCATGGGAAACGAAGCTACCCGAAGTACTTGCAAGATATCAAGGATGGGAAGATCAAGTCATCCTTCGTAGGTATGTACACTATTCGATCTAGTGATTCATCACATGTTATTTCTTGGGTACTTGATACAAGATGTGGTTTTCACATTTGTTCTGATTTGCAGGGCCTAAGAAGAAATAGGGATGTGGAGCATGGGAAGATAAACTTGATCATGGGGAACAGAAGATCGTTTCCTGTCACCAAGATTGGAGTTTACTCTTTAGTGCTTAGTAATGGATTAGGACTAGATTTAAATAACTGTTGCTATTTGCCAGATATGGCAATAAACATCATTCCTTTTCATGGTTTGTTTAGACAAGGATTTAGATATTCATTTGATAATGAAAAGGGTTCTATTTATGCTTATCTTAAAAGTGTTTTCTATTTTGTAGCATTTCCTTGTAATGGAATATATGAAACTGTGATGGTTGTAGACAATTTAGGAAATGATGTGTTGTGTATCAATTCTTCCAATAGTTTGGACAAAGCATGCTTGTGGAATTGTCGTCTTGAACATGTCAACTAGAAACGCATAGCCCATCTCCAAAAGGATGGAGTATTGGAGTCATTTGACCTTAGGGACGATGACGTGTGCGAGTCTTGTTTACTTGGAAAGATGACCAAGTCACCCTTCACTGGTTCTTTTGAAAGGGGTGATGGTTTATTGGATCTCATACATACAGATGTATGTGGACCCTTTAGATCCACCACAAGGGATGCAAGCTGCTTATATGTGACTTTTACCGATGATTATAGCAGATATGGATATATCTACTTAATGAGGCATAAGTCAGAAACCTTTGAAAAGTTCAAAGAGTTCAAGCAATAAGTGGAGAATCAGTTGGGTGCGAAAATCAAGATGATTCGATCCGATCGAGGTGGAGAGTACCTTAGTCTTGAATTCCACGATGACCTCAAGGAATGCCGAATAGTTTCGCAATTGACGCTGCCCAGGACACCGCAGTTGAATGGTGTGGCTGAGAGGCGTAATCGAACCTTGCTCGACATGGTTCGTTCCATGATGAGTCGTGCTTCACTACCTATCTCATTCTGGGGGTATGCCTTAGAGACTGCCGCCCATATGCTTAACCTAGTCCCTACAAAGAAGGTTGCCAATGATGGGTTTTAGCCATAAGAACTTTCCTATGTGCGCATGCAAAACCCTAATGCTTGGATCTAGGCTTTCTAATAAACATGCTTTGAATCCAAGTCTTCTAATGACTAATTAGGTTGAATAACAACATTGAAACAGATCTAGAATCATACCTTTGAGTTCCTTGTTGATCTTGAGGTCTTGGAGCTTCTAGAGTCACAAATGTCACTCCTCTAATGGCTTACAAGCACCAATAGCAAGAAGAATGATTTAGGAGAGAGGAGATGGGAGGAATTTGACCAGAGGTTCCTTACTTTAGGTCAAGTTGAATTCCATCAGCCATAGGGTCTATTTATACTTGTAGACTCCTTAAGGGTTACAACCTAAACCCTAATTGGATAATCTTCTCTTAAGGCTATCCAAATCCATTCCATAGATAAGCCTTTGGACGATTTTGGCTATCCTAACACTCTTAGAATTCGTCCAAAGCATATCCCAATGGATTTACAGTCTAAAGCTTAACTATCAAACAATTGACAGTTTATACCCCTTTATTTAATTAATCTCTTTAAGTCACCAAATTAATTCTAATTAATTCTATGACTTATAAAAAATATATTATTCATTATATTATTCTCATAATATATTAATAATATTTACTCTCTCTTATTAAATCATCCTATCAAGTTGCTATGGTGAAGGTAACCCAAAAGGACCATGCACAACCGGGTCAAATACTTGTCTAATATAGTTGCAGCCTTAGACACTATTCCAACAGTCTCCCACTTGGATAAGTCTAGTAACTATATTCACAAGTACAATTCGGTTTGCAATCGTAGCTCTCAAAGACGCTGTCAACTCTGATCTAATCAATCTTGTCCTTTAGATAAGGGAACGTACAGTCCTCTGTCAGATATCATGCTGACAATCCTATGGAATGGTTAGTCAAGCATTTAGGTTTCTCGATCTCTGATTTATTTGACATAGAACTTAATCGAATACATCAATTCAGTTCTGACCGGGCCCGACACATAAGTCAAATCAAATCATCGAGCGGCCGAGATATCGCTTTTACCTTCTTAGATAAAAGTTACATATAAACTTCGACTTATATGCATTTACTTATTCATTAACCAACTATACACAACAATACGTTTTATAACACCAAGTTACTGATGCGTTTTCGTATTATCAATGGACAATCAATTAACAAATAACAAACCATATATCTAGGTTTTAAGACTATATGATATTATCGTCTTGCGATCACCTTTTATATCGTATTCCATAAGGTGATTCCAGCAAGCACGGGTTTATTCCAATGCTCAAAACTAGTTCATAAGCACTCATGAACGTTGCATCAATCTTTTGCTATGTCTAACACCATTTAGACATTCTACACACCAATTCATGACAATCGTCATTCATATCTACTCCCAACATATGAACGATTGTGGACCATTTGAACAATTCGATTATTCCTAATAACCTCAATTATTCTGGAAGTCAAAACATGCAAAGTGAAACAATAGCTAAACAATTAACATAAGATAGTAACATTACTCATAAATAAAACTCCTTTATTTAATCATCAAATGTCAATTACATTTATCTATTACACGTTTCTAATACTATCTAATCTATGCTAATATCATCCTTCAGCCCAATACTCCTAGCATGCTGCAAGTGCTTAACCCTACTCAGTCCCTTCGTAAGCGGATCTGCTGGGTTATCTTCTGATGATATCCTCTACACTACGAGTTGTCCTTCTTCTACACGATGTCTAATGAAGTGATACTTTCTGTCGATATGTCTTGATCTACCATGATCCCTCGGTTCCTTGGTCAAGGCAACCGCACCTTCGTTATCACAGAAAATCTCCATTGGCTCCTTTATGGCAGGTACAACTCCAAGGTCACCGATGAAGTTCTTTAGCCATATTGCCTCCTTTGACGCTTCGCTCGCTGCAATGTACTCTGATTCGCATGTTGAATCAGCTACAGTTTCCTGCTTGGAACTCTTCCATGTCACTGCTCCTCCATTTAGGGTAAAGACCCAGCCCGACTGCGAACGGTAGTTGTCCCCGTCGGTCTGAAAGCTGGCGTCACTATACCCTCGCACCTTCAAGTCATCACTCCCTCCGAGGACTAAGAACCATTCCTTCGTCCTCCGAAGGTACTTAAGGATGTTTTTCACCGCAATCCAATGTGCCTTGCCAGGATTCCCTTGATATCTGCTAACCATGCTCAAAGTGAAGGCTACATCAGGGCGAGTACAAGTCATAGCATACATGATTGAGCCAACTGCGGAAGCGTATGGTACTCGGCTCATTTCTGCTATTTCAGCTTCGGTACTCGGACTTTGAGTCTTACTCAATTTGGCATTACTTTGTATCGGTAGTTCTCCCTTCTTCGAGTTTTCCATACTAAAACGTTTTAGTACCTTCTCTAAGTAAGTATTCTGACTAAGTCCAATTAGTCTCTTACTTCTTTCTCTTACTATCCTTATTCCCAAAATGTAAGAAGCCTCTCCGAGGTCCTTCATAGCGAAGCACTTCCTGAGCCAGGACTTAACCTCCTGCAGAGTCGGGATGTCGTTTCCTATGAGTAATATGTCATCGACATATAGAACGAGGAAGCTTACTATACTCCCACTGGCTTTGACATATACACAAGATTCGTCTTCGCTTCGTACAAATCCAAACTCTTTGACTTTCTCATCGAAGCAAAGATTCCATCTGCGAGACGCTTGCTTAAGTCCATAAATGGACTTCTCAAGCTTACACACTCTATCCGGATGCTTCGGATCCACAAACCCCTCTGGCTGAGCCATGTAAACATCCTCAGCCAACTTTCCGTTAAGGAAAGCTGTCTTGACATCCATTTGCCAAATCTCATAATTATGAAATGCGGCAATTGCTAGCAGCACTCTAATAGATTTAATCTTCGCAACTGGCGAGAAGGTCTCATCATAGTCAACTCCGGGAGTTTGAGTAAAGCCCTTCGCGACCAATCGCGCTTTATATGTGTGTACGTTTCCATCCACGTCGGTCTTCTTCTTGAAGATCCATTTGCACCCAACGGTCTTACGTCCGGGCACGTAATCAACCAAATTCCAAACTTGGTTATTATACATGGATTGGATCTCGCTATCCATTGCCTCTTTCCATTTTGCAGACTCCGGGCCTGCCATGGCTTCCTTATAGCTATTAGGTTCATCAAGGTTTACTAGTGTACCATCACTAATATACTGTCCCCTTCGGTAGTAATATGAAAGCCATAAAACTGGGGATGAACTCTAACTCTATCGGAACGTCTAAGAGGTAGGGATTTGTCAATTGGTTCAACCCGAGTTTCCTCCTCGGGTTGAATGCCAGTGGTAGAGGTTCCTTCATCTATCGACTCTTGAATCTCTTCAAGTTCGATTTGCCTCCCACTGTCTCCTTGGCTTATGAGTTCTCGCTCTCGGAAAACTCCTCTCCTCGCAACGAAGACAACATTGTCCTTCGGTCTATAGAAGAGATATCCAAAGGATGTCTGCGGGTAGCCGATGAAAATACATCGCTCACTTCGAGGTTCAAGCTTGTCGTGAGTATCTCGTCTTACGAAAGCCTCGCAACCCCAAACCTTGATATGTGCCAATGAGGGAGCTTTCCCTGTCCACATCTCGTGAGGTGTTTTGGCAACCTTCTTAGTAGGGACTCGGTTAAGGATATGGGCGGCAGTCTCTAAGGCATACCCCCAAAAGGAGATTGGTAGTGAAGCACGACTCATCATAGAGCGAACCATATCCAATAAGGTTCGATTACGCCTTTCTGCCACACCATTCAACTGCGGTGTCCTAGGAGGCATCAATTATGAAACTATTCCACACTCCTTGAGATAATCGTGGAATTCAAGACTTAGGTACTCTCCTCCTCGATCGGATCGAAGCATCTTGATTTTCCTGCCCAATTGATTCTCCACTTCATTCTTGAACTCTTTGAACTTTTCAAAGGTGTCTGACTTTTGCTTGATTAAGTAGATATACCCATATCTACTATAGTCATCGGTAAAAGTCACATAGAAGCGGTTCCCATCCTTCGTGGTTGATCTAAATGGTCCACATACATCGGTATGTATTAGGTCCAATAGACCCTCGCCCCTTTCACATGTACTCGTGAAGGGTGACTTAGTCATCTTTCCAAGCAAACAAGACTCGTATGTGTCATCTTCCCTAAGGTCGAATGAATCCAACACTCCATCCTTTTGGAGTTGGGCTAAGCGTTTCTTGTTGACATGTCCAAGACGGCAATGCCACAAGGATGCTTTATCCATACTAGTGGAAGAATCAATATTCAAAATATCATTTCCTAAGTTATCAACAATCATAACGGTTTCATATATTCCATTACATGGTATAGCTTCAAAGTAAAATACACCATTTAGATAAGCTAAAATAGAACCATTCTCATTATTAAAAGAAAATCTAAATCCTTGTCTATATAAACCATGAAATGAAATGATGTTTCTAGCCATTTCTGGCGAATAGCAACAATTGTTCAAATCTAAAACCAAACTATTCCTAAGCACTAAAGAATACACTCCAATCTTGGTCACAGGCGACGATCTTCTGTTCCCCATGATTAGATTGATCCTTCCTTGCTCCACATCCCTACTTCTTCTTAGTCCCTGCACATTAGAACAAATGTGGTAACCACAACCGGTATCAAGAACCCAAGAAATAGCATGATTAGAATCGTTAGATTTAATTGTGTATATACCTGCGAAAGATGGCTTGATCTTTCCTTCTTTGATTGCTTGCAGGTACTCTGGGCAGCTTCTCTTCCAATGTCCTATCTTGTGGCAGTGGTGGCACTCTGCCTCCTTCGGATTAGAGCAGGGCTTAGCGGGATCAACTTTGGTCCCACTAGAAGAGGCACCATCTCGGGCTTTCACCTTGCGATAGTTCTTCGATGAAGCTTTCCTCTTCTTTCCCTTCCCTTGACCAATAGCCAAGACAGGAGCAGCGGACGGATTAGGAGTGGGTGCAACAGACTTGTACTTGAAGTTGCTCTCAGCGACCCTCAAGAGACCTTGGAGTTTGCTTAGGGTGACCTCTTCTTTGTTCATGTGGTAGGTCATCCTAAATTGGTTGTACATCGGAGGCAAAGAGTGAAGCACCATGTCGATCGCCAAGTCCTCACTGAAGTCAACATTTAACTTGCGAAGGCGGTCGACATACCTTTGCATCTTTTGCAGGTGCACGGTAAGAGATTCTCCATGACCCATCTTTGCGGAAATCATGTTGGTGAAAATCTCATAACGCTCTTGTCTCGCGTTTTGATGGTATCTCTCCAATAAGTCTTGGTGCATCTCGTACGGGTACATGTCCTCGTAGGACTTTTGGAATTCGGAGTTCATGGTGGCGATCATGATGCAATGTACCTTCGTTGCATCTCACTCATGAGTTTCAAAGGCGGTGATTTCGGCGGGAGTAGCAACTTCGGGGTTGATTTTCTCGAGCTTCTCATCGAGGACATACTCCTTATCCTCATAGCGAGCAATGGTGCGAATGTATCTTATCCATTCGCTAAAGTTCGTTCCATCGAAGGTGACCTTTTGGCAAAGGCTCATCAACGTGAAAGAACTAGCAGCAGCGTTGTTTGCATTCGACATCTATAATTAGAAAAGGACAAAGATAGATTAGAATAAGAATGCCTAATTATCACCCAATAAGAAAAATTAGGGCTAGGATCCAACAATAACATTTACATACTAGAAAAGGGATGTCGTAATCTAACATGCAAATAAATTGAAGGTAAGTGAATGACGATTCACTAATTCTACATCACAAAAACCTAAACTATTAGTCCTAAGTGTTTTTTTTGAGAATTCCTAGGTTCGGATGAGATTCATTGAAACTATTCAATGGCATGTTTAAATCTCGATATGCCCCTCTTGTTTGTGACTGGGATGCCGAGGATCACAAAGCGGGTGTGAATTACCATGCAAATTCACATGGTGCCTTCATTGTAACGATCACCTATTCGATGTGCCGGTAAACCACACACGCTCCATCGAACTATGATAAACAATGAATCACCCTTTGCCACCTTTGCTTAGAACCAATTAGTGTGCCGGTAAACCACACACGCTCCACTAACATCTTAGCAAGGTGCAAAGTGTAATTTCATGGGATTGCATCAATTCACTTTTCCTAAAGTAACTAGGATTGGGAAATTTTAAAAATATGTGTAGTTACTTTATATTTCTTATTATACTTTTAATGAGAGGATGAGGTTGCCCTATCCTACCCGTTCGGCTAACGACCCTCCACCAATCAAGCAAGCGGTGGGTGTGAGTGTACACCCATTAAGCGCCATTTTATAGGCCGCAACCTTATACCCACCTTATAGATCGGCTTCGTGAATGAGGCCTACTAACGGTAAGACTAGCATTTAGTTATACATATATATATATATATATATATATATATATATATATATATATATATATATTATACTAGTAATATCATATTAGTATAGGGTTGTATTTTAAACCTTTTAAAATCTAGGGTTTTGAAATTTAAGTTGTCTAAATTAAAACTTTTAATCATAAATATAAATTTCAAAACTTGAGGGCAAGTTTTGAACATTTAAAACATGGAGGATCAAATAAAAAATAATTCCAATTAACAATTAATATCCTAATTATCTATATTTGATTTATTCAAGATTTCTTTTAAGATAATTACCAAAATAATCAAAATAATTAATTAATTATCATATAAGGAAATTAAATATTTTATTATATGATAAATATCTTTAATTAGATCAAGATTGCAGTTATATTTATCAGAAAAACGAATTAACATTGATCTAATTAGTTTATGGAAAGTTTAGATAAGATAATTACAAAGAAATCTCGAATCTGGCAATTCCTGATGCCTGGACTCGCCGAGTGTACAAGGGAACTCGCCGAGTCAGGCCTACTCGCCGAGTCCACCTTGGAACTCGCCGAGTCCATGACTCAGAAACCTAAAAATCGAATTTTGCAGGTTTGTTTCAGTTAATCAAGCAACAATTTAAAGAAAACCAACCAGGCTCTGATACCACTGATGAGTTTTAGCCATAAGAACTTTCCTATGTGCGCATGCAAAACCCTAATGCTTGGATCTAGGCTTTCTAATAAACATGCTCTGAATCCAAGTCTTCTAATGACTAATTAGGTTGAATAACAACATTGAAACAGATCTAGAATCATACCTTTGAGTTCCTTGTTGATCTTGAGGTCTTGGAGCTTCTAGAGTCACAAATGTCACTCCTCTAATGGCTTACAAACACCAATAGCAAGAAGAATGATTTAGGAGAGTGGAGAGGGGAGGAATTCGACCAGAGGTTCCTTACTTTAGGTCAAGTCGAATTCCATCAGCCATAGGGTCTATTTATACTTGTAGACTCCTTAAGGGTTACAACCTAAACCCTAATTGGATAATCTTCTCTTAAGGCTATCCAAATCCATTCCATAGATAAGCCTTTGGACGATTTTGGCTATCCTAACACTCTTAGAATTCGTCCAAAGCATATCCCAATGGATTTACAGTCTAAAGCTTAACTATCAAACAATTGACAGTTTATACCCCTTTATTTAATTAATCTCTTTAAGTCACCAAATTAATTCTAATTAATTCTATGACTTATAAAAAATATATTATTCATTATATTATTCTCATAATATATTAATAATATTTACTCTCTCTTATTAAATCATCCTATCAAGTTGCTATGGTGAAGGCAACCCAAAAGGACCATGCACAACCGGGTCAAATACTTGTCTAATATAGTTGCAGCCTTAGACACTATTCCAACAGCCAAAACACCTCACGAGATGTGGAAAGGGAAAGCTCCCTCGTTGGCACATATCAAGGTTTGGGGTTGCAAGGATTTCGTAAGACGAGAGACTCACGATAAGCTCAAACCTCGTAATGAGCGGTGTATTTTCATCGGCTAGCCGCATAAGTCCTTTGGTTATCTATTTTATAAACCGAGTGACAATGTTGTCTTCGTTGCGAGGAGAGGGGTTTTCCGAGAACGAGAACTCATAAGCCAAGGGGACAGTGGGAGGCAAATCAATCTTGAAGAGCTTTAATAACTGAACGATGAAGGAACCTCTGACACTGGCGCTCAACTTGAGGAGGAAACTCCTATTGAACTGATTGACGAGTCCTTACCTCTTAGATGTTCCAAAAGAGTTAGTGTTCCACCCCAGTTTTATGGTTTCCATATCACTACTGAAGGCGATACGTTTATTAGTGATAGTACACTAGTGAATTTGGATGAACCTAACAACTATAAGGAATCCATGGCAGGCCCAAAGTTTGTGAAATGGAAAAAGGCTATGGACAATGAGATTCAGTCCATGTATGACAACCAAGTTTGGAATTTGGTTGACAATGTGCCAGACCATAAGACGTTCGGGTGCAAATGGATCTTCAAGAAGAAGACCGACATGGATGGGAAAGTACACACTTATAATGCGTGATTGGTTGTGAAGGGCTTCACTCAATCTCTCAGAGTTGGCTATGATGAAACCTTCTCACCAGTTGCGAAGATAAAGTCTATTAGGGTGATGCTAACCATTGCTGGATTTCATGACTATGAAATATGGCAGATGGACATCAAAATCGCTTTCAACAATGGGAAGTTGGCTGAGGATGTTTACATGAGTCAGCCAAAGGTTTTTGTTGATGCGAAGCATCCTAATAGGGTGTATAAGCTTGAGAAATCCATTTATGTATTAAAAGAAGCATCTCGCAGATGGAATCTTTGTTTTGACAAGAAAGTCAAAGAGTTTGGCTTCTTACGAAGAGAGGATGAATCGTGTGTATATGTCAAAACCAGTGGGAGTATAGTTAGCTTCCTCGTGTTGTATGTCGATGACATACTACTCATAGGAAATGACATCCCGACACTGCACGAGGTTAAGTCCTTGCTCGGGAAGTGCTTCGCTATGAAGGACCTCGAAGAGGCTTCCTATATTTTGGGAATAAGGACAGTGAGAGACAGAAGTAAGAGACTAATAGGACTTAGGCCCCGTTTGATAGTTTCTGAATGAAAAAGTGCTGACTGAGAAATGTCTGTCCGAGTAAGAAATTCTGACTGAGTAAGAAATCATGCTGTTTGATTGAAAATCTGACTGAATGTGCTGACTGGTGCAAAATGACCATTTTACCCTGATGCTCTACGCGTTTCTATGCAATATGATGATAATAATAATAATAACAACAACAATTACAATAATAATAATAATAATAATAATAATAATAATAATAATAATAATAATAAATAATAATAATAATAATAATAATAATAATAATAATAATAATAATAATAATAATAATAATGTATACAAAAGCTTCCAGCATAATAAACATTAAATATATCATTTTAGAGATAAAACACAAAAAGCTCTTTAGCTTGCTGGTAAACACCATTGTTTCTACAAAGGAGACCCAAGTTCTATTCCTGTAACCTTCATTAGTTGCTAATTTTTATCAAAGCCAAGGGTACTATTGGAAAGCCTTGCTTTCTTTCTGAGTCAGCCATCTCCCAACTTCTTTCTCGGTCAGACCTTGCTTTCCGAGTCAGACAATAATATTTTGTCTATCAAACACCTTTCGTCTGACTGAGTCAGCCAAAAATGTCTGAACTGACTCGGTCAGATGCTTATTAAACAGAGCCTTAGTCAGAATACTTACTTCGACAAGGTATTAAAACATTTTAGTATGGAGAAATTAAAGAAGGGGGAGTTACCGATCCAAAGTAATGCCAAGTTAAGTAAGACTCAGAGTCCGAGTACCGAAGTCGAGATAACATAAATGAGCCGAGTACCATACACTTCCGCAGTTGGCTCGATTATGTATGATATGACTTGTACACGCCCTGATGTGGCCTTCACTTTGAGCATGGTCAATAGATATCAAGGGAACCCTAGCAAAGCGCATTGGACCGCAGTTAAGAACATTCTTAAGTACCTTCGGAGGACCAAGGAATGGTTTCTAGTCCTCGGTGGGAGTGATGACTTAAAGGTGCGAGGGTGCAGTGACGCCAGTTTTCAGACCGACCGGGACAACTACCGTTCGCAGTCGGGCTGGGACTTTACCCTTAATGGAGGACCAGTGACTTGAAAAATTCCAAGCAAGAGACCATGGCTGATTCAACGTGCGAATCAGAGTACATTGCATCGAGCGAAGCATCAAAGTAGGCAACATGGTTAAAGAACTTCATTGGATACCTAGGAGTTGTGTCAGCCATAAAGGAGCCAATGGAGATTTTCTGTGATAATGAAGGAGCGGTTGCCTTGACCAAGGAACCATGGGATCATGGCAGATCTCGACATATCGACAGGAAATATCATTTTATTCGACATTGGGTGGAAGAGGGACTCCTCGTAGTGAAGAGGCTATCATCAGAGGATAACCCAACATATTGCCTTACAAAAGGAATGAGTAGGGTTAAGCACTTGCAGCACGCTAGGATCATTGGGCTGAAGGACGATATTAATTTAGATTAGATAGATTGGAAACATGTAATAGATTGTAGCAACATAATTTTTTAAAAACATTTTTCATTTTTCAAACACAATAAAACTCATATAATATTCCCAGAATCTCATGTTTATCAAATATCATCACAATAAAACATACCCCAAAATCTAAAAACATAATCTTCTGCCAGTGTGAACGAATCATGCCGACACCTTCCTGCGATCCTCGGTAGTACCTGAAACACATATCACATAACACGGTAAGCATAAATGCTTAGTGAGTTCCCCAAAATACCACATACGACACATAAGCCACTCGAGGCTATAACTCAGTAAGACCTTTTGGTCAATGTGTCTCAGTGGGACCCTCCAGTCCCGTAGCTCGTTGGACCCTCTGGTCCGGTCTAAATCGTTAGACCCTCCGGTCCGGTCTGGTTGAGGACCCTCTGGCCTCGTAAGTCGTTGGACCTTCCGGTCTGGTCTAAAGCAAGCACATGACACATAAGACCATCCGGTTTGCACATAGATACCACTCTAGGTAATGTATAGTGAGAAGACTCACCTCGGATGATGAACAACCCCTATAAACGTTGCTGCTACGCACCGACCACTAAATCTGTGCCAAACCCACAATTATCTCAATTAGAAACTATGTCCAAACTCTCACTCATTGGGTCTAGATGTTGATCAATAACCAGCCCATCAATGCCCTAAACCCATTGGGCCCACCAAGGCCTAATAATAAATGGGCCCTCTCAAGGCCCAATTCTCAACTAAATGGCAAGCCCCACCCAAGGGCCCAAAGCATAAATATATAATTCCCTGGTCCAAGACTCTATTACATCAAGCCCAAAAGCCAGACCCAACACTCAAGGCCCAACACGATCCTTAGCGCAAAAGCCCACAATGGGGTTACGTGGGGCGTACCCCCTTTGGTACGTGTAGCGTATACACTCATGCATGAGACTGATCGAGGCACCAACCCAGTACGCAGGGCGTACTAGGATTTACGTTGGGCGTACGCCTATCTTTGCTTTAGTTCTTTTTCTTGGTCTTAACCCGTTAAGACCTTAACTCATCTCTTGGATCTAGACTCCTTAATAGCTTTTATTCCATAAAGTCAGGGACTTTAAGCCTTTGCATGGCTGATGTGATCTCAAACAAACAAAACACTCATTCTCTTTTCTCATTAAGCCCTTATCTCATGCATGAGCTGATTCTCTCATCCAAGATCTCATTTTTATGGAACCACTCCATCAAAAACACTGAAAAGGATAGATAATGGGCTCTAGAGTTTAGCAACTCATAAAGCTTCAAGCTTTGGGACCAAAAGCCCTAAAATGGACCATACTATGCACAAATAAAAAGGAATACAAAATCTTTGAGCTTTATACCTTCAATTGATGCTCCATTCTCATAAAAGCTCAGATCCAAAGCCTGGACTCCAACTCTTTCCCCTTTAATGCTACTTCTTCACTCCAAGGATTCACAAAGTCACCCCAAAGGCTCTCATGCACTCACAAGCTCATATGGACGAAGACTTAGGGTTTTTAGAGGTTATGCTCTCTGAGAAGGTGGCTAGGAATGAGGCCATCTCATTCTTTATAAAAGGTCACTTAAAATGTTAGGGTTTTCATTCACAGCCTCGTACGCCCAACATTCTTCTTGGTACGCCCAACGTACTTGGTGGTCCTCGCGTCCATTCCACGCTCATAGGTACGCCAAGCGTACCCATATTTACGCCCAGTGTACCCGCTTGCCACCCATTTCTTAATAAGGAATAAATTTGCCATATCTTCCAAAGTATCATAGCTTCTCTGTTACAAGTCCGATTGCAGCGATTCTTATTTTCTCGGAAGGGTGACGAGAAGCTCTACACTTCTATGAACTCGTCACTGTCTCAAGGATCTACAAATCATAGCTCAAAACTCATATTTGATTAAACAGGATGTTACAATTCTCCCCCACTTAAATTAGTTTTCTCCCTCGAAATCACTCTTCATCCACACAAAGCTCGAACCTATAGCTCGGAAAGTACCACTGAAAAGGCTTCCTAAAAATCTAGATGCTCTAGTGGCCTGGCCCGCCGCCAGACCGCCCACTCAAGATATCACCGTGTTATTCGCTCCTCGAATAAAAAACCTTGATAAATCACTGCCCTTCTAATTCTCTCCAGACATAATCCAACAATCGGCTACCGATCACTCATGCCAAACATAGTAACGATCCAAACCACGCCCCAAGAACGGAAGGGTTCACATCCCACCAGAGCTCATCCACTGAATTGCTATCAGAACCCATCTGAAAAATACATTCCCCAAACTCTGCCCTCGAACATAAAAGAATAATAATGCTCATTCAGAAGTGTCCTCAGTCATCTAAAAATCAGAAGCCTCAACCTCATTTCTCATATTCCGCTTTAACACTGAGTAACAAGTCCGATCTCGACCCCACAGTTGAACCTCCAAGGTTATCCATTGCATTATCCCAACCGTCCCAATGATTTCCTCCTCCTAATAACTACATCGGCCCATTGTGACACACAAATCATGAAGTTTGCATTTCCCCAGCGAATGCTACACTCCCAACTAAAGATCGACTCAACCCCGACCTCTGTCATATACAACTCATATTTCCATGCATTTCGTGGTACCTCCTGTACCCAAGTACTGACCTACACAGGTCTAAAACATCAGATGATAAACAATACCCCTCAACATGGAACCCTCCTCAGAATCCAACATCTCATCTCGCCTACCTGACGCATCACCAGAGCCAAACTCAAACTCGAGAGTTTGGGTCTGACCCAGAGTCGGAACCACTCGACCCAAAGAAGAACTCAACTCATGACTCATGACCCGCAACCCGTGCGTATACCGCTTCTCCAATTCCTTTGGGTTGCGACAACCACAACTCAAATCAGAGTATAACGATTCCCGACAAATATAGAGACCCGAGTCTCGCCTATGGTTTGACCATAAGGCTCCCAAAAACTCAGATATTAGGGCTACCCATGCCTAAAACTCATATGCGTCTTGCTCTAACTAGAGAGTACTCATCACAACATCCTCTCGATTGCTAGTGAGTACTATGGCTCCCCGCAGCATCACAAAAATCTCCAGCTGACTAGTGAGTACTACAGCTCACCGCATCATTACAATAACCTCTCACTGAATAGTGAATACTACGGCTCCCTGTAGCATCACAACAACCTCTCACTGATTAATGAGTACTACGGCTTCCCACAACATCACCACAACCTCTCACTGACTAGTGAGTACTACGGCTCTCCGCAGCATTACAACAACCTCTCACTGACTAGAGAGTACTATGGCTCCCCGCAATATCACAACAACCTCTCACTAACTATATGGTGAATACTACGGCTCCTCATTGTATCACCACACCCCTTTGCTAACTCATGCATGCTGCAGCTCCCTGCAGTCTTACAACACTTTATCTTACCACCCACGGTCTCAACCTCAAGTCGGCGCCACACACTGCATCCATTAACCCATGTTCCATGGCCCAACATAGATAGGTGCACACATACCCATCCAAAAGTAAGCGTCACTACTCTTAACACCAACCGACACGACAACTCATTTTCTCGTTGGAATACTCATTCTTTAATAATCTCGTTTAACATCAGTTAGTCGAAGTGCTCCCACTGGAAACATGGATGCTTGCTACACCAGTTGCTAGCTCTCAACTCAGAACTCAGAATAATCTAAGAATAAGGACATCATACCCGGATACCTTGGTTCTCCAATACCGAATCTCACGATGTTATGCCCAATCCGTTGATCTCACACTCACGACCCCATACTTGGATACCGCATTGATCTTGTAGAATCCTTCAACCGATCTCCCTCTCGCACTACTTGTAACCTCAGAGTATTCCATCTCCCAATTTGAAACACCGAGGCATCATTAATGGCTCAGAACATGATGTCGAAAACCTGAAACTCCCCCTCTACTAATCATTACTCACACAGAACTACTCATATCGACCCTGAAATTGGTTGACGAATAACCGGCTACCCTTCTAGGGGTATAAATTACAATCTATACCTTCACTTGCAAATCTCAGTTATTGCATCTGCAATACAGCGAACCAATCACACTCGAACTCGACATATGCTAACCCCGAAAAGCACAGGCCACAAAGAATCTTCCAATTCACTCATCCTTTCTCAAACACATACCAATGCATTATCTCGCTCTGCACCTAGCCTCGATCGCCAATAACCCTGGACTCATGAATCCGTACCGCAAGTCTCTATATCCAGATCTTTAACCGTTCTCGAACAAATCTCTGATCCCCTCAATAAAATACCCGGTTCTCCCCCATTTAGGGTTCGAACCGTCACCAATTGGCGCACCAAAAATCTATCCCATAGACTGTTTCCACTAGTAACATCGCACCTACTCTTGGAAGGTGCTACGCAACGCTCAATGATCTCGCCGACAGA
This sequence comes from Lactuca sativa, assembly GCF_002870075.4. Taxonomy (NCBI): domain Eukaryota; kingdom Viridiplantae; phylum Streptophyta; class Magnoliopsida; order Asterales; family Asteraceae; genus Lactuca; species Lactuca sativa. The sequence continues at coordinate 161,436,066 of NC_056624.2, read as the reverse complement.
GATCAAGCAACTCCCAATATCCCGAATCTCAGATGAAATCCTCAGAAATTCCCATCATGACTGCCTCTAGTCATTCAGAATCTCACACCATTCCATCACCGGACCTCCCAACTGTCCAGTATCAACCATGAATCTTATTTTGGAAATAATGAACTATCATTATCCTCATCCTCGACTCCTCAACCAACGCTCCATCACATCACTTATGACAAGAGCAGAACCCACATTACCGCTCTCGATGCCCATCAAAGACAATAAGAGCCACCGCCCTGATATACTCCTCTTAATCGTCCGACGCTGCAGCTAACACATGCTATAATATACTCAAATAGGGTGTATCCTGGTCCTTGACCATCTCAGTCCCCACTGACGACCTGCTTAAGCTATATCTTTACCTCGTGGAAGACCTACTACCATATACTCGTATTGAAGATCACCATCAGTGCAATCCCACAGGGCTCACCCCCAAACTCAGAAACCGAAATCTCAACACCTCTTACGTCTCCCATAGGAAACAGAATTAGCACCACTCAGGTCATAGAAAGTGACATCTCCGCTATCGACCGGTCGCCCAGCCCAGACTGTATTCTTCCATAACGCACCATCCCTACTCATCCCTGAGTCTTGCGACTCCAACTGGCATCTCACCAACAATCGCTCGGAGCTAGCTCGATTTCCCTCTCATGGGATACTCCACTAAAACTCGTTCATCATGTCCTTTTTTCCCCATACTCTTTCACGTCTATTCTCAGCTTAGACAATCACCACGGAATAACCGGTGAAACCAGAAGCACTAACCGCCACATGTCGTGGTACTTAAACCATGTGGCCACCTCTCGATATACTATGAATCAAGGTACCCAAACCATGACGTTACCTCTCGATCTGCTACTTATCATGGTACTCGAACCATGACATCACCTCTCGATCTGCTACAAATCATGGTACTCGAACCATGACATCACCTCTCGATCTGCTACAAATCATGGTACTCGAACCATGACATCACCTCTCGATTTGCTACAAATCATGGTACTCGAACCATGACGGAACCTCTTGATCTGCTACTTAGATCCTCCGGAATACTCCCTGCATCGAGTATGGGTCCTCTGCTTTCAGTAGTACGGGCCCATACTACCTGCCACATCTACCCATACTCTCTACACGGACCATCCTAGATTCCCTAAGTAGCTGCTCAACCTCCTCAATCACCAATCCCAACACGCGTGCTCACTCCCCAGCGAAATGCTCTACTCTGTTAGCGTACTCATCTTACTAAGGTCACTTCCTAGGCTCTTCCTAGGTTCTCACACTTCTCCGCTATTAACTGCTGAGAAACTCCTTATGATGCCAATCATCTACCTCATGAATATCATCACATTCACTTGATAGTTGACTCCCATCATCGGGAATTCCACAAAGCACGAAGCAAGCATCATTCGAGCATCGAATAAACACGTAAAACCCACTCTAGGTGATAACTCCACTTGCTCTACTCATATTCAAAAGATATCACCGAACTCTGCAACTCTACCCCTCGCGGGTATCTAACTACTCTCTCGATAGGTTCCACAAATGCTCATCTAGGTATCTCTCCTAGATTACTCCTCTACTCAAATCCCTCTCTAAAGGATTCCTGCTGGATACTCTCACTCAGCACATACTCGAAAGCGCATCACAGATAGCAGCAACTCCTATGCTAAGGCATCACAAATTAGGCCACTCTAGTCCTAAATATGAATACCTAGCCTACTCTATCATGCATAATATCTCATAATATCTCATAACACATAACGTAAGGGTATTTTGGGAAATCACCGTTCGGGTGCTGGCTGATTGTACACACTGCTGTTCTCCGCTTTCTCTTGAAATCTTTTACTCATTTTGGAAAAATCGTTTCTTTTGAAAACTTTTCTCAAATCCTCAGTTTGAGTCCAGATATGCCTGAAGGTGTATCCGAATCCTCAAACCAAGGCTCTGATACCAACTTGTAACAACGTAAATTTTTAAAACAATTTTTTGTTTTTCAAACACAATAAAACTCATATAATATTCCCAGAATCTCATGTTTATCAAATTTCATCACAATAAAACATATCCCAGAATCTCAAAACGTAATCTTCTGTCAGTGTCTACGAATCATGTCGGTGCCTTCCCGCGATCCTCGGTAGTACCTAAAACACATATCACATAACACGGTAAGCATAAATGGTTAGTTAGTTCCCCAAAATACCACATACAACACATAAGCCACTCGAGGCTAAAACTCGGTAAGACCCTCCGGTTAATGTGTCTCAGCAGGACCCTCCAGTCTTGTAGCTCGTTAGACCCTCCGGTTTGGTCTAGCTTGTTAGACCCTTTGGTCCGGTCTAAATCGTTGGACCCTCCGGTCCGGTCTAGTTGAGCACATTCTGGCCTCGTAAGTCGTTGGATCCTCCAGTCCGGTCTAATATCACATAGCATACATAAATCGCAATGCACATAATTCTCAAGCAAGCACATAACACATAAGACCCTCCGGTCTGCACATAGAACCACTCTAGGTAATGTATAGTGAGAAGACTCACCTCGGATGACGAACAACCCCTATAAACCTTGTTGCTACGCACTGACCACTAACTCTGTGCCAAATCCATAATTATCTCAATTAGAAACTAAGTCCAAACTCTCACTCATTGGGTCTAGATGTTGATCAATAACCAGCCCATCAATTCCTTAAACTCATTGGGTCCACCAAGGCTCAATAATAAATGGGCCCTCTCAAGGCCCGGTTCTCAACTAAATGGCAAGCCCCATCTAAGGGCCCAAAGCATAAATATATAATTCCCTGGTCCAAGACTCTGTTACATCAAGCCCAAAAGCCAGGCCCAACACGATCCTAAGCCCAAAAACCCACAGTGCGGTTACAAGCGGCGTACCCCCTTTGGTACGCGCAGCGTACACACTCGTGCATGAGACTGATCGGGGCACGAACCCAGTACGTGGGGCGTACTAGGATTTATGTTGTGCGTATAACCATATTTTATTTAGTCCTTTTTCTTGGTCTTAACCCGTTAAGACCTTCACTCATCTCTTAGATCTAGACTCCTTAATAGCTTTTATTCCATAAAGTCAGGGACTTTAAGCCTTTACATGGCTGATGTGGTCTCAAACACACAAAACACTCTTTCTCTTTTATCATTAAGCCCTTATCTCATGCATGACTAGATTCTCTCATCCAAGATCTCATTTTTATGGAACTACTCCATCAAAAACACTCAAAAGGACAGATAATGGGCTCTGGGGTTTAGCAACTCATAAAGCTTCAAGCTTTGGGACCAAAAGCCCTAAAATGGACCATACTATGCACAAATAAAAAGGAATACAAAAGCATTGAGCTTTATACCTTCAGTTGATGCTCCATTCTCATAAAAGCTCAGATCCAAAGCCTGGACTCCAATTCCTTCCCCTTTAATGCTCCTTCTTCACTCCAAGGATTCACAAAGTCACCCTAAAGGCTCTCATGCAATCACAAGCTCATATGGACGAAGACTTAGGATTTTTAGAGGGTTTGCTCTCTGACAAGATGGCTAGGAATGAGGCCATCTCATTCTTTATATAAGGTCACTTTAAATGTTAGGGTTTTCATTCACAACCTCGTACGCCCAACGTTCCTCTTGGTACGCCCAACGTACCAGGTGGTCCTCGCGTCCATTCCATGCTCATAGGTTCGCTAAGCGTACCCATATTTACGCCCAACATACCCACATGCCACCCATTTCTTAATAAGGACTAAATTTGCCATATCTTCCAAACTAACTTAGCTTCTCTGTTACAAGACCGATTCTAGCGATTCTTATTTCCACGGAAAGGTGACAATAAGCTCTACACTTCTATGAACTCGTCACAGTCTCAAGGCTCTACGAACCAAAGCTCAAAACTCATATTTGATTAAAAAGGATGTTACATAGATAAATGTAATTGACATTTGATGATTAAATGAAAGAGTATAATTTATAAGTAAAGTTATTGTCTTATGTTAATTATTTACCTATAGTTTGTTTTTGCATGTTTTGACTTACTGAGTAATAAGATTATTCGAACATTCCTCAGTTGCTCATACTTTGGAAGTAGGTATTAAAGAAGATTGTCATGAATTGGTTTGTAGATTGTCTAAAGTGTATTAGACGTAGCAAAGGTTTGCTGCAACGTTCATGAGTACTTATGAATAAGATTTGAGCATTGGATTAGACCCAGGCTTGCTGGAATCACTTCATGGAATTCATCACGAGTGATTGCAAGACGATAATATCATATGGTCATAAAACCTAGATATACGGTTTATTATTTGCAAGTTGGTTGTGCATTGATAATGGGTAAACGCATCAGTAACTTGATGTTATAAAATGCATTGTTGTGTGTGATTCGATGAGTGAATCGTAAATGCATATAAGTCGAAGTTTATCCGTTCGTTTTATCCTAAGAGGCTAAAATCGATATCTAGGCCCCTCGATGATTTGGTTTGACTTATGAATCGGGCCCGGTCAAGACTGAATTTACGTGTTCAATTAAGTTCTATGCCAGACGAATCAGAGATCGAGAAACAAAATGCTGGACAATAAGTATGACTATGTTCCATGTAATTGTCCGCACGATATCTAGAATGGAGGACTATACGATCCCTTATCTAAAGGATAGGTTACTGATAAGATCAGAGTTCGACATCGTCTTTGAGAGCTACGATTTCTAATCAAATTGTACTTGCACTATAGTTACTAGACTTATCCAAGTGGAGACTATTGGATTAGTGTCTAAGTTTGTAACTATATTTGGTATGTACTTGACCCGGTTGTGCATGGTCCTTTTGGTTTGCCTTCACCAAAGCAACTTGATAGGATGATTTATGGAGAAAGAGAGGATATTATGGTTTATTATGTGACAACCCGAAATTTCCATTCTGAACAAACCATATCAAGACAATAGAGCTTAGAACAGTTTCAGTGAAATTCCAGACTTCGGGTATAAGTTTGGCAGTTTTTCAGGATTTGCACTTAAGGAGATATCAGGAGAGTGGTTGCACTAGGGTTTTGTGCAAAACTATTATTACAACACTCTGTAATATTAGAAATCATTTCAGGAATAAAAATATTTTCTGCCAAAAATATCTCAGGACTATAAATAGAATTCTAAACCAAATTCATTCATTATTCGCATTTCCAACTAGAGAAAAGCCATTTTCTCTCTCATGGATCTTCGGGTTTTTATCCCAAACCGTGAGTACCCCTCTCTAGTAGTGTTATATAGCTTTAAATGTGTTCATAACGTAGGTTACATAGCTAAATCACTAGATTTAGGAGTTTACTCCCCAAGGTGTTCTTGGGCGGTAAACTCCCGAAAACAATACCTAGCCTTTCCCCCGAGATATACTACTGCCTTGGACTTATATAAGAGTGTATTAGAGACAAGAAAACATCAAAGAACCACCCAAGTTTGGGAGTTCACGGCCCAAGATGATCTTGGACCGTGAACTCCAAAATCATGCACAAAAGGGTGCTTTTAAGGCACCTAAAGCCTTAGACTTTACCTAGACTTGTTCCCATTTAATCTAAGGCCTTAAACACATCAATAAAACATTTCAAAATGATTTTATGGCCATGACATGGTTCATGGGCCGTAAACATGATTTAAGGACACCAAAGTGTGTCAAGAGTCTTCATATGTTTGGAATAAAAGCCTAGAACTTATACCACTTGTGCAAGAGACTTGAAAGCATCAAAAACACCCATCCTTAAGAGTTTACGGCCGCAAAATCTAAGGGAAATAGCCTTAGGGCCGTAAACTCCTAAATGGAGTGTTTCTAGGCCTTAAACCCTTCCAAGAATTTAACCACCAAGTTGGAATAATTCTAGGAATCATTTGGAACTTCAAAACACACAATACACCCATGGTTGGGAGTTTACGGCCGTAAACTCAAGAGTTTACAACCATAAACTCCATGTATGATGGTATAAGGAGAGTAAACTCATATATAGGGTCCTTTGGAACCCTAAACCCATGTACCTTGTCCCACAATAGCTTAGATGCAACCCTTAGGGCTTATAACACTTATATAAAGTGTTTAATATGTTCTAGGATGTCTTAGCTTTATCAATTAGTAACTTAAGACTAATTGAGTGCATATATGTGTGATTATATGTTCATTAGGATCGTAGTGTGTGTACAAGTCATCACTAGACGCCTAACAATCCTACACCGTCCAGTTCATCTAAACTACCAACTACAGGTGAGTTCATACCCCTTAATCAACGTTTTAAATGATTTTAAACGTTTTAATGGGGGGGGGGAATACAAGTAGAAAACAATATGTTATTAAATCAATCTTATGTATTTTATAACTGTGTTTTCACTCAGCAGATTTCACATATTTCAAAATGTGACACATGAAGTGGTTTTCTATCTTAAAATACCTTGGTAACAAAAGTATTAGTTTTGAAATGTTTATTAAAATGACATCAAGTCATTCTTAATTATTGTTCAAAACTCCTAGATATCTTGCAAAACCATTATTTTACCTTCTTGAATCAAACTATACTTATGCGCATATGTTCACATATATGTTAGAGATTATAGTTTTCACCCTTCATTTAGTTTCCAATACTCTTGGGTAGCAAGAGTGAATAAACCTACGTAAACAACCAATTACCTTTTAGTTAACTATCAAAGGGATAGTTAGAAGATATCAAACATTATTACTACTACAAGGAATCACACAAGAGTCAGTTCATTCATGAGTCTATACCAATACCTTACATGATACATGAGTACACTTACTTAGGATTACATGATACATGAATATGTTTACATATACTTACCTGTTACATGAACACACTTACATGAATACCTTACATGAACACTGTTAAATAGATATATTATCCTGTATTCACTTACCTGGATACTTGTATCTCAACTTTTGAGGATGATTTATTAGTATTTTCTGTATAAATTATCTTTCTTATCCCGGTTCAATGGGATATCTCGGCGGAACTAACCATTCCTCCATCCTGCTGTTGCAACAGAGGAAGAGATGAAAATCTTCGGATGATCATTAGGTTAACGCTTATATTAGGAGCCGGCCACGAAACTAACCATTCCTCCATCCTGCTGTTGCAACAGAGGATGAAATGAAAATCTTCGGATGATCATTAGGTTAACGCTTGTATTAGGAGTCGGGCACGGAACTAACCATTCCTCCGTCCAACTGTTGCAACAGTGGATGAGATGTGAATCTTCGGAGGATCATTAGGTTAACGATCTGTATTAAGAGATCGATATTGGGACTAACCCTCCCTCTACCCTGCTGCCGCTACAGAGGATGAGGGGACACTCTTCGGATGTTCATAGGGTCTATCTTTCGCTTCGGCGATGTCGTGTTTGTCCTAGTAACCCAAGATAACAACACTTACATGATTATATTTTTCCTGTTTACTTTATTTTGTGATATATTCACATAAACGATGAGTTAGACTAAGTACTCTTAGTACTAGTCAATAGAAAGGAAAAACTATCATTTTACTTACATAACATTATGGTCTTGGTAGAAGACTATCATATCATTTTCCTATTTTACTTTATTTTGTGATATATTCACATAAACGATGAGTTAGACTAAGTACTCTTAGTACTAGTCGATAGAAAGGAAAAACTATCATGTTACTTACAGAACATTAGGGTCTTAGTAGAAGACTATCATATCATTTTCCTATTTTACTTTATTTTGTGATATATTCACATAAACGATGAGTTAGACTAAGTACTCTTAGTACTAGTCGATAGAAAGGAAAAACTATCATTTTACTTACAAAACGTTTAGGTCTTGGTAGAAGACTATCATATAATTTTCCTATTTTACTTTATTTTGTGATATATTCACATAAACGATGAGTTAGACTAAGTACTCTTAGTACTAGTCAATAGAAGGGAAAACCTATCATTTTACTTTGTCATAACAAAACATTCGGGTCTTGGTAGAAGACCACATTTCATACTTATATCAACTGTTCTATTTAAGGATTTATACGACATTCTTAACAGCATTCCAAAACAGGACAATAACACATAAATACTTATGAATTCACCAGATTTAAAGCTGATACTCGCTTTCAAAATAACTTGTATTCTCAGGTCATCAGTTAGACAGGTGCGATGGCCATGTTTTTGAGAAGATGGGTGCACAGACAAGACTCGCCTTATTTTGATTATTCATTTTATTGTCGTACATTATGAAAGAACACACATGTATTAAAAATGTACTTATAATGAAATGGATGATGTTGTTGCTTGTTTATTATATTACACTGTTGTGATACTGTACATGACGTCCTCCACCCCTGAACGTTTCCGCCGTTCGTGGTTTTGGGGTGTGATAGATTGGTATCAGAGCATTGTTTATAGTGAATTAAGTATATCAACCCATAACAGATATACTAACTATAAATACCTAGGGATTAAAACACTCTGTCTAAGAGAATATACTTTTAAATAATAAAATATTTAACAAAGTATACGTACCTGCATTCATACTAAAATCAGTGTCACAATGACAAGAACAAAAGTATTACGATTGTTGAATATCACAGGTAAGCTCGGGGATGTATGGTCAGTCTTGGGAGTGGCATAGCCTGATCAACTATGCTGTTCCAAAGATTGATTAGCACATGCCCAAGAATGGTTGTGATATGGCAACAAGTCTAAAAACTTACCAACATCACCACAATGAGAACATTATAACATAACCTAAGTCTAAAATACCATAGGGGTGTTTTGTGTTACTATAAGTACTTAATACTTGAGAACTAAATTGGAATCTTCATTCCTAAGTTGATAATTGCTAAGTGGATACGCTAAAGTTATACGTAACTAGGATGTTATAGACTTAGAATCGGTGAAAATTTTGCTTTACCCCTATTCCTTGTGAATTTGGAGTTGAGGTCACTTATTCGAAGGTCTATCTTGTGTTGATTACATATAACTGGTATGCACTTTACAAATAGTGATGGAACTAATGAAGATTTCCTAAATAATTATCTAGATAGTTTGTCTAATAATTATTTTCTTACCCCAAATTCTCGCATAGATAACATGGTTGGATTCCATCCCCACGACAACCTGTTCCTTCCGAACGCGGTTATTGTTGGATGGTTTGGAGAAGAACCAGATAATGATCATCCAATCCCTCTGAATGATCACCATGCTGAAGACCTTTCAGATGATGCCATCTCCGAACCCGAGGTTGAGAACCTACCCCAGGCAGCTCCCTTTTCGATTCCTAACCCTCGTCCGACTTTTCATGGCCCGACGCCTGAGTGGGTGGAATGTTTGGAAACATGGAGCCAAGGACAAGATCATCCCATGCCATTTAATGGTGACCGAAGCTTCTATGACCTGAGCAATGGGGGCTCAGCAGATAGAATCATGCCAATTCTGATCCGAAGAGTTGCCTGAAACGAAATTCAGGGCAGGACAACTCTACAACGTATCGCAGAAGTCGATACAAATGGAGGAATGCATATGCTTCGCACCAGTCGCCTTGAACACGCTCGTGAGAGGTATGAGAGTGAATATGAAACCCTGCTGCAAGCACTGGCTGAATCACGAGACGAAGTCATGGAACTTCGGGTACGCCAGAGAGTGTACGAAAGACACCTACTTGATGTGGAACGCCAACTGGTTGAACTGAGAGTTCACCAGAGGGATGACCGTCGCCAGTAGTAGATGCGTTACTTTATATTCCTTGTTAGAAAGGAATCGTGTTCCTGTCTATGCCCGATGTGGCATTTTCTATGAAACTATCTTGTACTGTAAGTACTTTGGTTAGGTCTTTTTACTGTCAGGAACTATCTTCTCTGGTTATGATGTAAGACCTTTTTACAAGGTCATTTTCCCGAACCTGTACGTCATGAATATCAGAGATATTGACAGTCGGCTAACTTCTGAGTCATTCTTTATTCGAATACTCTTATCATACTTTCGTTAGAGTCTATTTGAAACATGCTCTAGTCAAGTCATTGGACTATAGCAACTTAACTCCGACGACATCTCCAAGTCTCTTTCAATGGTTGGATCACATTATTCGCTAACCAACGATACCTCGGCTAGAACGACAAACATCTTGAGACCATTGCATGAACTTACTTCCGATCTTTGCTAGGACTGCATCATAGGGATGTAGGTCAAAACTTTGTGAACATACTTGCATTCCATACTAGGACTGCATCATAGGGATGTAGGTCGAACCTTAGAGAACATACTTCTATTCTTTACATGAGCGATCGAACTACGTTTAGATTCAACCATTTTTGCTCACAAATTCATCTTTTTTTTTTTCGGGTAACAGAATCATGTCTCCTAAGAAAAGCGATCAGCCCATCAACTAAACACCAACTCTTCAGATTGATGCAGCTACCTTTCAAGCTGCAGTCTCGGCTGCCGTGTCAGACATTCTGAACCATCTGAACGCTAACAACGCAAGTGTTAGCGGGATTGTTAACAACTATTCCCATCCAAGGAACAATCCAGTACCCCAGCAAGCAACAAACTACCACGATACCCCGAGTCCTAAGACCAAGAGTATCAAACGAAAGTCTTGGACTAACTCTAAGGACAAGTCGCTTCGAAGGGCGAACAGGAAACAACCACCAGTAACAACCTTCAGAGCTACGACATCAGTACCTCCTACTACCATCCCTTCGGGCGTCCCAATGGTCCCCAAACCAGCCAAACTTTATGCTGGAAGTCTCCCAAAATGCATTAAATGCAGTTTTCACCACCATGGACCTTGTAAGGAGATGCAGTGCTCACACTGCAACAGGAAGGGGCATACAACCCGTTTCTGCAGGACGCCAACAGCTCAGGACGCCCAAGTGCCAAACACCAGTGGGAACCAGGTTTGCTACGGTTGTGGCAAAGTAGGTCATTACAAAAGGAACTGCCCAGAGGCAGCAAATGCTGGCACACACGGCAGTATGCTACCGACCACCGCCGCAGGAGAGTCTACTCCGGACCCCCGTTAATGTAATTTAGGCGTTTCGTTGTAATAGACTTATGAACCATCCCAAAGCTAGTGCAACCAGAGTCTTATCTTTTTCGGGATCCCGTCCGTTTAGGGATGCTCGTGCTGCGTATACTTGTATTTTGTAGTATACCTTGTTCGCAGCAATAGTCTTGTAGTAAATCCTAAGTACAATAACTCTGTTAACGGTTGCACTGTTTTGTTTTGTCTGTAACGCCTTATGTTCAAATCTAATGTCTTTATTTTCCATATGTTTCTGACTTTATCATACGACTCGAGTAAATTTGATCCTCGCAATACCAGCTTCATAAGTACATCTCTTTCTCAGAAATCGTCTTTTAGCAAAGCCGTTATATCAGAACACCGAAGTACTCATACAAGGAGTACCTTATAGTTCTTTTCCTTTCCGAAGGAATCCCCACAGTATTACTCGTGCAGTACGTCAAGTTCAATTCCAGGATTCATACAGTTGAGCTAACACTGAAGAAGGTATACAAGAGAGTGATATATAATCAATGTTCTACAGGTTTAGAATTGATGATTCCACTTTAACTTCTTTTCCCTCGATGGGATGTGAGATTAAGGAAGAATCAGTTATTCGACTACCTTTTCAGTCTTAATTATATACGACTCGTATACACGAAATTGTGATCATTGAATCACGTATGAATTCTAATATGAACTTCAGGACGGAGACTGTCCAGGAGTACGAGTAATTTCATTGGCATAGGAACAAACTTAGAACCCAATATGACTCTTATAACCAGATCGCCTTACAGTCTAAACACCTACGGAAGATACAAGAACAGCCCAGACAACACAGCGAACTACTCAACAATATAATTAGAAGACCAGGCTTCTCACCCTTGAGAGCTCCGGTCTTATTCTTACCAGAAGTCGATGGAGTGCATTTTATGTACCTCGACGACCGGAGACTTCATTAAGATTTCCTTTAGAAATCGTTGTCTCTGCCTCGCATAGACGAATTGATTGGGAAAACACAGTGAAAGAATTACTTTAGAAATGGACCTAAGATCCGAATATCACCAGTTCAAGTGTTAGGGAAGGATGTCCTAAAGACTACCCTCCGAACTCGATGCAGACACTTCGAGTCCGTAGTGATACCCCTCGGATAGGACCAATACGCCCATAGTATTCATGAGCTGAATAAGTAGAGTACGCCTTTCTTACTGGGATTAGTTCGTCATTTCTCCATATAATGACTACTTATCTACCCTCGTAGTAAGAAAGAACCCATAGAAACATTACCCTCGGAGATACTTTCCGCAAAGTTCTCTGAACAAGAGTTTTGGAATTTAGAGTCAAATTTCCTGAGACACACTTTTAGTGTTGTGGAAATTCTTCAATACTCTGTCAAATTATCCAAAACCGTTGGGAATTTGTCGGCACCATAGTCACCGACGGAAAATTCGCCAAATTCTAGGTCTTACAGACCTACTATCATAGTCCATTCAAAACTCCCCGTAAACTTCAGGAACCCTTTCGACTTTGACCCAACAAGGGATGGCCCTTGACTAGGAAGTAAGCGAGAGAAAGAACATTTGGAATTCCAAGTGAGAGACCAAATTCTTTAGGAAACCTCACTCTGGGAACGGCTTAATACGCTTCGTAAAGCGTGGAAAGCTATAATCCAATATAGTTAGGACCTCCGAGATTCTTACCAGAATCGGTCCTGCATTTCAAAAACTAGACCTACTCCGCGAACTCAGTAACATACATTTTCCCATTCGCATCTTGAACTTGAAACATTATCTTTCCGTTAGGACTTTCGTAATCCCTCTCGATGAAATCGAGATTTACGAGATCCTTGCCTTAGTATTAGAACCGTAGTGACCTCGACCGAGTGGCCAAGCGGACGAAGCAACGCCGTTGCCCATTAGTGAAGGTTCGTTGGAATACCAACTGAGAATCTGATTTCACTTGGGAGCGCGAGAGCAAATCGATTAGGAAGTTTTCACCTAATGACTCGATCATTTATACCTATACCTTATCTAAATTCTAATTTCAGGATGAAATTCCCTTTAACAGGGGGATGATGTGACAACACGAAATTTCCATTCTGAACAAACCATATCAAGACAATAGAGCTTAGAACAGTTTCAGTGAAATTCCAGACTTCGGGTATAAGTTTGGCAGTTTTTTAGGATTTACACTTAAGGAGATATCAGGAGAGTGGTTGCACTAGGGTTTTGTGCAACACTGTTATTCCAACACTCTGTAATATTAGAAATCATTTCAGGAATAAAAATATTTTCTGCCAAAAATATCTCAGGACTATAAATAGAATTCTGAACCAAATTCATTCATTATTCGCTTTTCCAACTAGAGAAAAGCCATTTTCTCTCACACGGATCTTCGGGTTTTGATCCCAAATCGTGAGTACCCCTCTCTAGTAGTGTTATATAGCTTTAAATGTGTTCATAACATAGGTTACATAGCTAAATCACTAGATTTAGGAGTTTACTCCCCAAGGTGTTCTTGGGCGGTAAACTCCCGAAAATAATGCCTAGCCTTTCCCCCGAGATATACTACTGCCTTGGACTTATATAAGAGTGTATTAGGGACAAGAAAACATCAAAGAATCACCCAAGTTTGGGAGTTCACGGCCCAAGATGATCTTGGACCGTGAACTCCAAAATCATGCACAAAAGGGTGCTTTTAAGGCACCTAAAGCCTTAGACTTTTACCTAGACTTGTTCCCATTTAATCTAAGGCCTTAAACACGTCAATAAAACATTTCAAAATGAGTTTACGGCCATGACATGGTTCATGGGCCGTAAACATGATTTAAGGACACCAAAGTGTGTCAAGAGTCTTCATATGTTTGGAATAAAAGCCTAGAACTTATACCACTTGTGCAAGAGACTTGAAAGCATCAAAAACACCCATCCTTAAGAGTTTACGGCCGCAAAATCTAAGGGAAATTGCCTTAGGGCCGTAAACTCCTAAATGGAGTGTTTCTAGGCCTTAAGCCCTTCTGTAACAGTCCAAAATCTCAAGTATTGTTAAATTGCATTTTGGGGTGTTTTAAAGGGGAGACTCGGCGAGTTGGAGCAAGACTCGCCGAGTAGGGTCGCAGATTTGGTCGTGGGTTCGCGACTGGACTCGACGAGTCCAGGTATGGACTCGGCGAGTCGACGCTGTTCAGCGGAAACCCTAGCCATCTCGTATTGGGTCGTATATAAGGGTTGTTATGTCGTCATTTCACGTCTTTTGGCCGATTGTGGAGAACCCTAAACGACTGTGGCATCTAGAGCAAACTTGAAGGCCATTATTGGCTTTGAAGGAATTGTGGTGCAAGAAGAGGAAGGATTTTGGCCAAAGGAAGAGCAAGGGGGGTCGAGTTCTGAGGTTTGGGGACACAGAGAGTACGTTTTCAGGTTATGTTTCGGATCATTCCTGTTATTTTGATGTGTACACGAATTTAGGGTTTATGAAACCCATTTGGGTTTAGATGGATTGTTGTGTTATTATCCAACGTTTATAATCCTGTATTAGTACCCCTTAGAGGTCCAGAAGGTTCTATGTTTGTATATTTGGGAAAATATGTATCTCAGGAAGCAGTTTGATCGACTGCATGGCGTGGACTCGCCGAGTCGGATGATCAGACTCGGCGAGTAGCTTGAAGATTTACTGGGACTCGCCGAGTTGTTCTTCAGACTCGGCGAGTGGAGTCGGGGTGGCCCCGCGATTCTTCCAGGAGTAACTCGTTGAGTCAAAGAGAGTACTCGACGAGTAGAAGGGGATTTTAGAGGAATGAAGGACGACCAGACTCGCCGAGTCGCCAGGGAACTCGCCGAGTCCAGTCGAGTTGACAGCGGACTGTTGACTAGAGTTGACTGGTGTGATTTCTTAGGGTCAACTAATGAGGAAGATAGAAGTATTAATAAGAGACATATGATGTGACAGGGAGCTTGTAGCTCGGAGGATCAAGTGTAAGGGATTTCAGGAGTTGCTATCTTCCAGTGACTGCGAGGTGAGTCTTCTCACTATACTTCACCCGGAAGGGTTTGATTGTGTGACCGGAAGGTCAAGTAGGTTATGTGTTATGTTTATATGCTATAAATGGAAAGTTAGCTGCTACGCGTGATATACATGCTTATATATGGGCCGGAAGGCAAAGTATTATGTGACAGAAAGGTCAGGTATGATATATGGTGTATGTGCTTTATGTGTTAGAGTATTTGTATTATGTGTCATATATGTGTATGGGCCGGAAGGCAATTATCTTACGGGCCGGAAGGCGATATATATTGTGGACCGAAAGGTCCGGGCCGGAAGGCAATGTTATGTGGACCGAAAGGTCCGGGCCGGAAGGCAATGTTATGTGGACCGAAAGGTCCGGGCCGGAAGGCAATGTTATGTGGACCGAAAGGTCCGGGCCGGAAGGCGTATGTGCGTAAGGTATATTGGGGAACTCACTAAGCTTCGTGCTTACGTTGTTTATCTTATGTTGTTTCAGGTTCTTACAGTAACGCGGGATGGCAACGGTTCGATTGTACACACCGAAGAAAGAGTTGTGTTTTGGAGGATCCTGGTCTTCTATTATAACGAAAATGAAACTATGTTTTGTAATACGAATGTGAATAAGATTTAAAAAAAACAAGTGTTTTAATATTTAATTGATTATTTAAATGAGAATTTTGTTTTTGGAAATCACGGTGTTACAAATTGGTATCAGAGCCTTGGTTTGAGGGATTCGGACGCACCTACGGGTAAATCTGGACTCAAACTGAGGAAGTAAGAAAAAGTTTTTCAAATAAATGGTTTTCTAAAAGTGAATAAGAGTTCAAAGAGAAAGCAAGAAAGAGCAGTGTGTACAATCAGCCAGAGCCAAACGGTGATTTCCCAAAATACTCTTACTTTTGTATTATGAAATATCTATTATGCACTTTATGAGACAATATTGCATGCTAGAGACAGGCTAGGTATTTCACATCTTAGGACTAGAGTGGCCTGATTTGTGATGCCTTAGTCTAGGGTTCGCTGTTATATGTGCGTTATGCTTTTGTGTGTATGTGATGAGTGAGAGTATCTAGTCAGAACGCACAAGGGGTAAAGCTACGGGGTGCAGAGGTACTTCCGAGGATGAGCCGAGAAGGTGAAGCTACCTCAGATGGGGAGTCCTATGTATGCTTCAATGCTCGAATGCTGCTTGCTTTGTGCTTTGTGGAGTTATCGATGATGGGAGTCAGCTACCAAGTGAGTATGACGATACTCAGGAGGTAGAGGGCTGGCATCATTAGGAACTCTTCAGCAGCTGATAGCAAAGAAGTGGGAGGACAGCGGAAGGGACTAGGGAGTAAACCTAGCCAGATGAGTGCGCTGGTGGAGTAGAGGATTTCGCTGGAAAGCGAGCACGCGCGATGAGATGGGTGAAAGAGCAGGTTTATCAGCTACTTAGGAACTCTGGGATGGTCCGTGTGGAAAGTATGGGTAGATGTGGCAGGTAGTATGGGCCCGTACTACTGAAAGCAGAGGACCCATACTTGATACAGGGGGCATCTTGAAGGTCCTAAGGAACAGATTGAGGAGTGATGTTATGGTTCGAATACCATACATCGGAGCGGATACAGAGTGATGTTATGGTCAGGGCACAATACATCGGAACAGTTTGAGATAGATGTTGTGGTTCGAGTGCTATGCATTGGAGCAGATTGAGGAGTGGTGCTATGGTTCAGGTACCATACACCGAAGCATGTTGAGGAGGGATGTCATGGGATGAGTACCATGGTTCGTAGTGGATGATGCTTGTGACTATCTTGTTATCCGGTTATCGATCGGACGAGCACGAGCGAGCGGGATGCGAGGATTCGCGAGATCCGGCGTGATGAGGTTGCTGCATTGTTACGGGCTGAGTCGCCAGAATTGTTTGGGTCGATCAGGACCACTATGATTGAAGTAGTTTGACGAGCGATATGCGGCTTTCGCAGAGACGGCTGCCGCGGTGGTTGCAGCGGCTGTAGCAACGGCAAAGAGAGGGGCTAGTCGGGGTTTCCAGTATCGGGACTTCTATTATGCGAAGCCTCCCACATTCGATGGAGTTCAAGACTCGATTGTTGCTATGAGATGGTTATCGGACATGGAGGGGTGTTTCTCCACGAGTTTATGCCCTGCTGATCAGAGGGTGGGGTGTGCTCTGAACCTGTTGAGGCTCGGGGCGAAGGATTGGTGGAGATTGACCACGAGGTCATTTTCCGATGCGCAGAGGGCTGCGGTTTCATGGGATCAATTCAGAGGGATGTTCAGTACTCGCTATGTTCCGCGGGATGAAAAGGAGAAACTGGCTCGGAAGTTCCTTAAGCTGAAGCAGGATTTGGAGTCGGTGACTGAGAGGACTGGGATGTTTATTGAGAGGGCGATGTTTTGCCCTGAGTTCGCTTCGGAGCAGGCTCAGATGTCCCGATATCCGAGTATGCTCAAGGGGGGGTATCAGACAGTTCGTGCCTGCGCAGAGGCGCGAGACCGTGTTGGTATCGCAGGAGGCCGCCATGTGGCGTGAGTTAGAGGTTGAGTTGCAGTTGCGTGAGATGAGGCAGGCCCCGATGCAGTCGCAGTCGGCGCCGAAACGGTCCATGACCGTAGACGTTAGAATGGGGGATCGGAGCGGTCACACTTGTGGGAAGTGTGAGAGAGATGGCACCGGAGCTTGTTGGCCCAGTGGTGCATGCCGCAAGTGCGGAAAGGAGGGGCATTGTGCACGGGATAGTTGGCAGTCAGTGCCAATTCGGAATTTGAGGAGGACAGGATGAAGCGGAGCCCCAGAGGGCTCAGGGTCGTGTTTATCTGCGTGCGACAGAGGGAGACGGAGCAGTGCCGGAGACAGCTGCGGGTATGATGCTTTCATGATGTCTTAATTGTCTGGCATTGATTTGGCTTATTGTTTGTGCTGGTATCTTGTATGGATTTCGATGCGGTATTCGTTGTTTCGCGGGTCTGGCATGGTTATGGATTGGTGCTTCAGGTTTTCGCTTTGGCATTCGTTATTCCCTGATGGTTGGGTATGGTTATAATTGGTGTTTTAGTGTCAGTAGTCTTGTGCGGCTTTCGATGTGGTGTTCATCCTTTGGGCAGATTGTGAGTTTGGTTATGGGTTATTGTCGAGGATTCCTTTGGTTATCGTTCGTGGGGGTTGTTAGGGGAGACGCGGCACTGGGTTGATTGTCGGGTAGCATCTACAGTCGGGGAGTGGATGATTGAAGGACTAGATTCTTGTGAGTGGGTTGATCAGGGAGGAGGTGTGTTTTGCTGAGGGTTGCTTGTGCTTGTGGGAAGCAGTCAGTGTGTAATTGTTCTCTTTGTACAGGATTGTTCTGTAAGGTCGTTAATGACGACTGGTGGCAGTTAGTCAATGCTTTAGTGGGGGAGAATTGTAAAATTCTCCGGGAGATCGATAAGTATGTAAGGGTGCTTAGCTATTGGGATTCAGCAGTGTTTATCAGCGCAAAGTATAGGCCGACGAGAGCGAGTGTTGGGCATGCGGGGCGAGATACAGACCTAGGGCATTTGATTGTGGAGGCCTGTGAGGAGGCCGGGATCAAGCTTGAGTAAGTAATCGGAATTATGCGATCAGAGTATTGGTACGTTTGAGGTACGTGATGGGTTGTACTGCATTAATCCCACGGGATGATGTTGTGCGTGTTTCTAGAGCTGGAACCGGAAGGTTCCCAGAGTTAGAACCTGAGGGTTCGCAGAGTTGGGTGTACGGACCCACAGAGATATAGCCTCGAGTGGCTAGTATGTGTTATGAGAGTCGGTCCAGTCATGCTGGAGACTCTGTTGGTATTGCTGGATCAGTTTGAGATTGTGGATTGTGTATGTTGCAGTGGGATTGCATTGGAAGGTCTGGCCCCGGGTTAGTGATCTTGTTTAGCTGAGGCAGTGATTTTGATGAGTGGAGAGAGTGCATGGGATTGAGAGCCCCTGCAATGAGAACCAGAGTATGTGAATAGCAGTTACGCAAAAAGGGTGGTGTCGCTTGGGGCGAGCACCGTGGCACCGGTTGGAGTGGCAATATATTCAAGAGAGTTCCGTGGAAAAGGAAAAGAGGAGGGTATGTAACTCCGAAGGGGGTGCAAGTTCACGAAAGTGAAAGCTGCAGAGCAGAGTTATGGTTAGAGTATTTCGAGTATGGTTTTGAGCATAGTGTTCGCGGCAGTGGAGTAGGAACCCATCCGGTTGGGATGTCTGTTGAGGCTCAGAAGGGATGCATGGAGAGAGAAAATTTTAAATTCTCAGTGTGAATCTGATCAGAGTGTAGGGTGGATGTAGTGGTTCACCTTGGGAGATGTTCGAGGATATCATCAGTGTATCGGGTCCTTCCACCTGCGGGTGTTGGGACTAGTTCAGTAGGTGTAAGTGATGGCAAGAGGGAACTTGTGAGAGTTGATCTGAGAGGGAGGACGGATCTCTCAGTCGGTCCGGAATGGGCAAAGTGGGCTTTGGATCGGGGATCCGGTGGTTCAGGGTTTCCTAACCCTTATGGGTTGAGTGATCGTTGAGATTTGGAGCAGAGTGCATCGTGGGTAACTTCCGATTACAGAGAGTGATGAGCAGTTCAGAGTTCGTACTTTAGTTGACAAAGCAGACTCAGCAGGTTAAAGAGAGTTAGTGATCGTCTAGAGTTAACAGGAAAGTTATGCAGGCAGACGCCGTTACGAGCATGTGATTCAGGTCAGCGACTTCGTATTTCTGAGGGGGGTGCTTCGATTTAGGAAGAGGGGTAAATGGGGGGCCCCGGTATGTCGGGTCTTTTCGTGAAGGTGCGAAGGTAGGAAGGGTGGCCTATCGTTTGGAGCTGTCAACGGAATTGGGACGGATCCATGACACTGGTATGTGTCGCAGTTGAAGAGGTGTATAGCGGATGAGTCAGCAGTGGTCCTACTAGAGAACGATTAGGTGGATGCGATCCTGTGTTACGTCGAGGGGCCAGGGACCGTCGGAGATCGGAAGATCAAGGTTCTGAGGAACAAGGAGGTACCTCTGGTATTGGTTCAGTAGCGGTCTCGGGAGAGATCGGTAGTGTCTAGGAAGCCGAAACGTGAGATGCGGGAGCAGCAGCCAGAGCTATTTTCAGAATGAGACTTCGAGGGCGAAGTCTAATTCTAGTGGGGGAGAATTGTAACAGTCCAAAATCTCAAGTATTGTTAAATTGCATTTTGGGGTGTTTTAAAGGGGAGACTCGGCGAGTTGGAGCAAGACTCGCCGAGTAGGGTCGCAGATTTGGTCGTGGGTTCGCGACTGGACTCGACGAGTCCAGGTATGGACTCGGCGAGTCGACGCTGTTCAGCGGAAACCCTAGCCGTCTCGTATTGGGTCGTATATAAGGGTTGTTATGTCGTCATTTCACGTCTTTTGGCCGATTGTGGAGAACCCTAAACGACTGTGGCATCTAGAGCAAACTTGAAGGCCATTATTGGCTTTGAAGGAATTGTGGTGCAAGAAGAGGAAGGATTTTGGCCAAAGGAAGAGCAAGGGGGGTCGAGTTCTGAGGTTTGGGGACACAGAGAGTACGTTTTCAGGTTATGTTTCGGATCATTCCTGTTATTTTGATGTGTACACGAATTTAGGGTTTATGAAACCCATTTGGGTTTAGATGGATTGTTGTGTTATTATCCAACGTTTATAATCCTGTATTAGTACCCCTTAGAGGTCCAGAAGGTTCTATGTTTGTATATTCGGGAAAATATGTATCTCAGGAAGCAGTTTGATCGACTGCATGGCGTGGACTCGCCGAGTCGGATGATCAGACTCGGCGAGTAGCTTGAAGATTTACTGGGACTCGCCGAGTTGTTCTTCAGACTCGGCGAGTGGAGTCGGGGTGGCCCCGCGATTCTTCCAGGAGTAACTCGTTGAGTCAAAGAGAGTACTCGACGAGTAGAAGGGGATTTTAGAGGAATGAAGGACGACCAGACTCGCCGAGTCGCCAGGGAACTCGCCGAGTCCAGTCGAGTTGACAGCGGACTGTTGACTAGAGTTGACTGGTGTGATTTCTTAGGGTCAACTAATGAGGAAGATAGAAGTATTAATAAGAGACATATGATGTGACAGGGAGCTTGTAGCTCGGAGGATCAAGTGTAAGGGATTTCAGGAGTTGCTATCTTCCAGTGACTGCGAGGTGAGTCTTCTCACTATACTTCACCCGGAAGGGTTTGATTGTGTGACCGGAAGGTCAAGTAGGTTATGTGTTATGTTTATATGCTATAAATGGAAAGTTAGCTGCTACGCGTGATATACATGCTTATATATGGGCCGGAAGGCAAAGTATTATGTGACAGAAAGGTCAGGTATGATATATGGTGTATGTGCTTTATGTGTTAGAGTATTTGTATTATGTGTCATATATGTGTATGGGCCGGAAGGCAATTATCTTACGGGCCGGAAGGCGATATATATTGTGGACCGAAAGGTCCGGGCCGGAAGGCAATGTTATGTGGACCGAAAGGTCCGGGCCGGAAGGCAATGTTATGTGGACCGAAAGGTCCGGGCCGGAAGGCAATGTTATGTGGACCGAAAGGTTCGGGCCGGAAGGCGTATGTGCGTAAGGTATATTGGGGAACTCACTAAGCTTCGTGCTTACGTTGTTTATGTTATGTTGTTTCAGGTTCTTACAGTAACGCGGGATGGCAACGGTTCGATTGTACACACCGAAGAAAGAGTTGTGTTTTGGAGGATCCTGGTCTTCTATTATAACGAAAATGAAACTATGTTTTGTAATTCGAATGTGAATAAGATTTAAAAAAAACAAGTGTTTTAATATTTAATTGATTATTTAAATGAAAATTTTGTTTTTGGAAATCACGGTGTTACACCTTCCAAGAATTTAACCACCAAGTTGGAATAATTCTAGGAATCATTTGGAACTTCAAAACACACAATACACCCATGGTTGGGAGTTTACGGCCGTAAACTCAAGAGTTTACAACCATAAACTCCATGTATGATGGTATAAGGAGAGTAAACTCATATATAGGGTCCTTTGGAACCCTAAACCCATGTACCTTGTCCCACAATAGCTTAGATGCAACCCTTAGGGCTTATAACACTTATATAAAGTGTTTAATATGTTCTAGGATGTCTTAGCTTTATCAATTAGTAACTTAAGACTAATTGAGTGCATATATGTGTGATTATATGTTCATTAGGATCGTAGTGTGTGTACAAGTCATCACTAGACGCCTAACAATCCTACACCGTCCAGTTCATCTAAACTACCAACTACAGGTGAGTTCATACCCCTTAATCAACGTTTTAAATGATTTTAAACGTTTTAATGGGGGGGGGGGGGAAATACAAGTAGAAAAAAGTATGTTATTAAATCAATCTTATGTATTTTATAACTGTGTTTTCACTCAGCAGATTTCACATATTTCAAAAGGTGACACATGAAGTGGTTTTCTATCTTAAAATACCTTGATAACAAAAGTATTAGTTTTGAAATGTTTATTAAAATGACATCAAGTCATTCTTAATTATTGTTCAAAACTCCTAGATATCTTGCAAAACCATTATTTTACCTTCTTGAATCAAACTATACTTATGCGCATATGTTCACATATATGTTAGAGATTATAGTTTTCACCCTTCATTTAGTTTCCAATACTCTTGGGTAGCAAGAGTTAATAAACCTACGTAAACAACCAATTAACTTTCAGTTAACTATCATAGAGATAGTTAGAAGATATCAAACATTATTACTACTACAAGGAATCACACAAGAGTCAGTTCATCCATGAGTCTATACCAATACCTTACATGATACATGAGTACACTTACTTAGGATTACATGATACATGAATATGTTTACATATACTTACCTGTTACATGAACACACTTACATGAATACCCTACATGAACACTGTTAAATAGATATATTATCCTGTATTCACTTACCTGGATACTTGTATCTCAACTTTTGAGGATGATTTATTAGTATTTTCTGCATAAATTATCTTTCTTATCCCGGTTCAATGGGATATCTCGGCGGAACTAACCATTCCTCCATCCTGCTGTTGCAACAGAGGAAGAAATTAAGAGGAGACTATTTTAATTTCGGCCATAGAGGCCTTATTCAGGAAGGTTCTCAAGTTACTTAGGGCCTAAGTCATCTAATTAGGGTTTTGAACGAAACCCTAGAAGCTCAAGTATATAAGGACCCCTAGGGCTAGCAAAATCGGCCACTTGATCCCTTGGAAGTTTGAAGTCGAGTTTTGCCTCTCATCCTCTCTCCTAAACAATATCCTCTTGCTTGTGGTGTTTGTACGCCATTAGAGGTGTGATATTTGTGACACTAAGCTCCAAAGAGTAGAAGATTCAAGCCATTCAAGAAAGGTAATCATCTAGATCTGATATATTAGGTTAATTTTGAAATATGTATGCTAGATCTAGGGTTTATAAGTCTTGGATGAATTGCATGTTCAATAGAGAAACCTAAATCCAAGCTTTAGGGTTTTGCATGAGCACATAGGATTTTTTTATACTCCAAACCCATCAATTATATGTTTCAACCTTAGTCGTTTATTAATACATCTTTCCATACACTATT
This sequence comes from Lactuca sativa, assembly GCF_002870075.4. NCBI lineage: Eukaryota > Viridiplantae > Streptophyta > Magnoliopsida > Asterales > Asteraceae > Lactuca > Lactuca sativa. Next base: position 161,412,454 of record NC_056624.2, on the reverse strand, counting down.
TTATATTTCAAATGTACTCGTTACGAACATTATACTTTGTTATGTATCTCAATCATAATCGTCAATTTACTCAAATAGTACTATAATTCTAAATTATTCTATTTAATAACTTATATAACATTAGACAACTATAATTTTCAATTATCACAAATACTCAACTCATACAATATTAATACATAACAATTTAGATATTTATAATGACCCAAAAACAATGATAAAATTTTTATTCTTTAAAAACCATTAGTTCCCTACAACAAATGTCTCAAAGTCAACCACAATACAAAATGTCAAATCATCAGAGCACAAATAATCATAAGTATGGAATCATGAAGGGGATGTTTTGCCATCACGTTGGACCCTTCCCTTTCATATCAGAAGTATATGAAACCATAAACATAAACTGTAAGCACAAACCTTAGTGAATTCCCCAAAGTACCACATACCAAACATACAGTTGGGACCAACCTTGGTGTTTCTTTTAACCCATCATATACTCATGGGCCCAGCTCTAGGGTTTATTTAAACCTGAGCATACAATACGGGCCCAACCCTAGGGTTTATTTCAACCCAATCATATAAACATGCAAGAGTCACAAAGACAGCTAGCATGATACATACACAATTCAGTGGGTCGACATTGGTGCCTTCAACCCACAAGCATAGTGAGAAGACTCACCTCAAACTAAAGATAACTGAATCACACACGTGCTTGCTGCTACAAGGGCTCCTCTCACTAGACACATCCAAAACCTTCCCTTATTAATAATTAGGGTAATAACCCAAAAAGAAGGTCCAAATCATATCCCTCTTATTAAGGGTAAAAGATCATTATACCCTGTCCTAACTAGACCCACCTAAGCATGGCCTAAGGCCCAAAATGGCCCAAAATGCACTTATATAACGTACTCCCCCATTACGCCCTGCGTACTGGGTTATCACAGAAAAGAAAACGGGTAAAACCTGTTACGACCTACATACTTAGAGGTTATGCCCTGCGTAATCCTCTGTTGTACAAAACCGCTTTTAAGCTCTTAATACTTAAAGACTATACGTCCAACTCAAAGATCTTGATCTTGGGAAGGTCTTAAATGATAAATTCGACAACTTTAAGCTTTTACACAGATTAATAGAGCCCAAAACCAAACCCTAACTCCATAATACTCTTTAATAACCTCAAACTCTTGAATGATAAATAGCAGCAAAGAATTCATTTTTATGACGCAAGATCCTTAAAAACAACATAAAGTGAGAAACTTGAGCTTTGCGGTTGCTTTTACTCACAATAACCAAACCATGGGACCAAAAGTTATGCAAAACTAAGCCCTAGCCTAGATCTAAACCATAGAACCATAAAGGGTGATCTTTATACCTCTAGAAGTTGGCAAATGAAAAGATAACTCTGGATCTACAAGCTCCAAGCCCACCAATCACCAATAATGAGCTCCTTCTTCCACAATGCACCATGAACACTATAAAGGTTCAAAACAAGCTCTCAAGGGTTAGGTATTTGAAATTTCAGAATAAGGGATTGGAGGCTGAAGGTAAGGATGGTCTCAAGGACTTAAGATCCTTTAAATAGGTTCCAACCCCTAAAATTAAGGTTTGGGATCTGCGTGAGTACGCCCTGCATACTTCATATGCACTCTCTACATACTCAAAGGAGTCCACAACTCCTTTTAATGAACTATGCCTGACGTACCCATAGGTTACACCCTGCGTAAGGAAAAAAATGCATTTTTTTTAAAACTCTAAGCCATAACTAAAAATACCTGGAAACACAGGTGTTATAACTCTCCCCCGCTTAAATTAGACTTTGTCCTCGAAGTTCGTTGCTGCAAACAAATATGGGTAATGTTCCCTCATTTCATCCAGGCCTAGAAATTTTCAACATGACCCGCGACACGACACGACACGAAATAAACGGGTTTGGGTTGAGTTTTTCAACCCGTCAAATTGCCAAACCGCCAACTCGTCAACCCGTTTATTAAACAGGTCATATATGAGTTTCTTAAAAAATATACGGGTTAACACGCCAACCCATTTAGAATTTTAATAAAAAAGTTATATATTTTTAAATGTATTAAGTATTATACACTATAGATTTCATACTTTACAATAGGATTGGTATCCGATATCATTGACCATTTGACCCATGGGTAACTATTTGCTAATTTGCATTGCAACACGTTTGGCGTTTACCCTAAATATTCTCAGTATCTCAAAAACAAAATCAAGTAAGCACTCTCCCGGTCTCCCCTCTTATAACATCCCAACTCCTAGGTACAAATTTAAAAGCTTTTATATGCGTATTATTATGGAAACTAGACGAGTTGGAGGCCCCAACTCGTCGTGTATAATCTGGTCAGCCCGTGTGGATTTTAGAGTCTACTCGATGAGTTGATGGACCCCAACTCAACGAGTAGAGGCTGTGCATGGAAACCCTAACTTTTAGGGTTTGCACCCTATTTAAAGGACCCTAAGTCCTTTCCTCCAACCTCCTTACCACCTTTTGACGGCCAGAAGCAAACCCTAATAGATCTAACCCTACTTTTTAAGTATGTTTGAGACTAAACTGGGTATTTTGTGCATTCCTTGAAGAGGCTTGAAGATTTAGAGGCTTGGAATGAGAAGGAGCTTGTAGATCCAGCATCCACATCGTGGTGGCTTTCATTTGAAGGTAAAAAGTCATTACCTTGACTTCTCGTTTCTTAGATCTCCTCTTGTGAAAGAAAAGCGTCATTTCTAGTGCAAAATGGAGTCACTTTCGGATTTGAACTTGTCACAAGGTTATGGTTTCAGATCTGGACTCCTTTAGGCCCTTATGGACATAAAGCCTCAAGCTTTTTGAAGCTTTGGCCCTCCTCTATGTCCAAAACCTTTTCCTAAGGCTAGTTATGAGTGTTTTAGCTTCTTAGAGCCTTGCATGCACGTAAAGCTAGCAGCTTTACGTGGTAACTATACCCTAGGAGGCTAGATCTATAGTTTGGATCTTTGGTTTCGCTCAAAAGCGTTTGAATGAGAAAAAAAAGTCAAGGAACTTGACGAGTTGGATGAGGGTTTCCCGTCTTTTGGACACTGCATGGACTCGACAAGTTGTTGGGAAAATCGGAGAATTGGCTTGGGTTTTCGGTCTCTGAGTTCTAAAGGAACTCGACGAGTTGCTGGATGCACTCGACGGTTTGGGTCAACATAGACTGTTGACCTTGGCTGTAGACTTTGACCAAGGTTGACCAAGTTCGAATCTAAGAGTATTTTGGTAATTTGGACCTTGATGGAAATTGGTCCTATGATGATTGTAGGTGTTTGAGTGTGGAGCCGCGTTTGGGAGTTTGAAATTATCTAGGGCTTCTTGTAAGGTGAGTGTTCCTCACTACACTGAAGGGTCTAAGGCACCAAGGTTGACCCTTTGGATTGTTATCCTGTTTTGTTACTGTTATGATCTGTTGGATCGGTATCCTAGTATATAGGATGTTTCTATGTGATTATGATCGGTTAGATCGGAATCCTGGTAGACAGGATGTTGCTATGCTTAGCGATATGTAGATCAGCTTGACTGTTTGTAGATTGTTATGTGATTATTTGATATGTGTGTACATGTTTGATTGGTGGTTGAGGCATCTGCTTTATGCATGAGCCAACAGACCTCGGCTTTCCAACCTGAAGGTTGTGAGCTGAGAGTATTCCATCCCGAGGATGATTGGATTCATAGTATGTGGGCATTCTAACCCGATGGTTGTGGGCTGAGGGTATACCATCCCGAGGATGATTGGACCCATAGTTTGTTGCCATTCCAACCCGATGGTTGAGGGCCTGGGGTATTCCAACCCGATGGTTGATTGGACCCATATTATGCTGTTATTGTATATGTGTTATATGTTGAGCGGGTATTTTGAGGGAACTCATTAAGCTTCGGGCTTACAACTATTGATTTTGTTTCAGGTACCTCAGATGATCGCCGGAAAGCGAAGGCGTGATCGTGCACCTCCTCATGTTTCATGATTTTGATTTCTGGGATACTCTGATATGAAACTATTTTGAAAACACTTTGCAATAATTAATGTTTTTGAATGGTTGAAAAGGTTTTAAATTGGCTTGAATTTTATGGATGTTACACCTCTGTGATGAACGATAAAATGAACTTATGAAGAACGGTGGCATGAATGATAGAATCATTATCGAATTACGTCGATGCCTGCGATTGAATATATCTATGTTTGTGTTAATGTTTTTGTTTGAACATGTTTCCATGAATGGATGTTTAAGACTTAACTTTCTAAAATTTGGATATGTTTGCATCAACAATTTATTCATGTTTAATTATCAATTTTGTTTATTGAATCTGACCCACGAACACAGGAACCCAAATCTGACCCACGAACCCAAATTTGACCACAAACCCACCAACCTGTGAACTTGTATAAATAAGTGGGTTGACGGTCATATATGCGTTTATGTTCCAAACCCGCCAACCTGTGACTTGTATAGTTAAACGGGTCGTGTTTGGGTTGGTATATGTTGACCCACCAACCATCCAATCTACGACCCACCAACCCGAACACGACACGATTGCCAGGCCTAATCTCATCAGCAGGCTCCCACGTCCACTTAGAGCCCTTCTAGTGTTGTTATTGCACCTTCACCAGGTTCACCACTTTATTGCGCAAAGTCTTTGTCTTTCTGTCGAGAATCACAATCGGTCTCTCAACATATTTTAGGTGCTCACCAACCTGAATGTCGTCTAAAGGTATCACCGAAGAATTATCGGCTAACTACTTCTGTATCTGCGTGACATGGAAAGTTTTGTGGATCTGACTAAGCTCATCAGGAAAATCTAGCCGGTGTGCCACCTTGCCCACCTGAGAGATAATCTTGAAGGGACTAATAAACTGGGGACCTAGCTTGCCTTGCTTCTGAAACTAGATGACCCCTTTCCAAGGTGACACCTTCAGAAGCAAAAAATCCCCCACCTGGAACTCAAGGTCTAATTGAAGACGGTATGCATAACTCTTCTGTCGAGTTTTTGCGATTAGAAACCAGTCACGCACCTGCTGTATCAACTCATTAGTCTTGAGCACTACTTCAGTACTCCCCATGACCCAATACCTGACCTCTCTCTAACAAACCAGGGTCCTACACCTCTTTCTGTACAACATCTCGAAAGGTGGTCGATCAATACTAGCATGATAATTGTTGTTGTAGGAGAACTCATCCAGTGGAAGATAAGTAACCCAACTCCCGCCAAAAGCTAGCACACACACCCTACGCATATCTTTGAGCGTCCGAATTGTCCGCTCACTTTTTCCATCAGTCTGGGGGTGGTATGATGTACTAAAATGTAGCTTAGTACCCAACTCCTCATGAAACTTTCTCCAAAACCTAAATGTGAAACAAACATCTCGATCTGAAACCACCAAAACTGGCACTCCGTGTCGAACCACCACCTCCCATATATAAATGTTGGCTAGCGTCTCAATGGATATACTCTCAGCGACCGGTAAAAAATGAGCACTCTTGGTTAATCTATCAACAATGAACCAGATAGAATCCACCCCACAAGTTGTCATCAGTAACTTTGTGATAAAAAACCATGGTGATCTCATCCCATTTCCACATGGGAATGGGAAATGGTTGCATCTTACTATGGGGTCTCCGATGTTCGAACTTGACTTTCCGGTAAGTCAATCACCACTCTACAAACCATTCTATCTCCCTCTTCATATAGGGCCACCAATAACTCAACTTTAAATCCCTATGCATCTTTGTGGCCCCTAGGTGGATCGAAAACTTCGACTTATGAGACTCTTCTAGCATTGCATGCCTAACCTCATTAGTAGTCGGAACCCAAACTCTACCATACTACAAGCCCCGACTATTTCTAACGAATAGTGGAATTTGCCCCCTGATTCGCTATGCCTTCCAATTTTCCTTTTTCAATCCTTCCACTTGAGCCTTCTTGATCATATCCAACAACAGAGAAATAATAACCATCCTTAGACATATATCCCCGATAGGTGCACTGACTTCCTTGCGGATCAAGGCATCGACCACTACATTGGCCTTCCCGGGGTGGTACAGGATCTCACAATCATAATCCTTCACCACATCCAACCATATTCGTTGCCTCATGTTCAAGTTCGGTTAATCCATCAGGTACCTCAAGCTCTCTGTGGTTAGTGTAGATAGTACACCTAACCTCATACAGATAGTGACTCCAATATTGAGATAAAAAACCACAGCCCCTAACTCCAAATCATGCGTAGGGTAATTTGCATCATGTGGCTTCAGTTGCCTCGAAGTGTAAGCAATCATGTGACCCTTCTGCATGATAGTGTTGATTCATACTTACTTCCAACGTATGATCGACTGTGGATAGTTTAAATAATCTTATTTTTTAGGAAGTCAAAACATGCAAAGTGAAACAATTGTAAATAATTAACACAAGACAGTAACTTTACTTATAAATAAAACTCCATTATTTAATCATCAAATGTTAATTACAATTTATCTATTACAAGTTTCTAAAAGCTATCTAATCACTAAAACTAGTATCGTCCTTCAACCCAATGCTCTTAGCGTGCTGCAGGTGCTTAACCCTACTCAGTCCCTTCGTAAGGGGATCTGCTGGCTTACCCTCTGATGATACCCTCTTCACTATGAGGAGTCCGTCTTCTACCCGATGTCTAAAGAAATGATTTCTGTTGATATGCCTAGATCTACCATGGTCCCTCGGTTCTTAGGTTAAGGAAACCGCACCTTCGTTCTCACAGAAAATATTTATAGGCTCCTTTATGGCCGGTACAACTCCAATGTCTCCGATGAAGTTCTTTAGCCATATTGCCTCCTTCGACGCTTCGCTCACTGCTATTTACTTTGATTCGCACGTTGAATCAGCTACGGTCTGCTGCTTGGAACTTTTCCATGTCACTGCTCCTCCATTCAGGGTAAAGACCCAGCCCAACTGAGAGCGGAAATTATCTCCGTCGGTCTAAAAACTGGCGTTACTGTAGAGCATAGTCTCACCTACGCGTGGATATAAAGAACGTCAAAAACGGAGCTCGTATGAGAAAGATATGATTTTCTGAAGTTTTTAAATAATTAAAATATATAAATTTTATTATATATTCAGATAATATCTGAATTTGTGACTCAGCCGATCTGATTCGAAGATTATGCCCAGCGTAACCTAAGTACGCCCAGCATAATGCTTGTAGAGGCATTACGCCCAGCGTAAATTGGGGTTTCAGCCCCTATAAATAGAAATCGAGGGTTGTCGATCTTTTAGCCAAATTTCTTCCTTTCTCTCTCATTTTTGCATCGTTTTGCGTGCAAGAAATACCTCGAAGCCCCGGTATCATTCCCGAGACCCGAAGCAAGTCTCGAAGCCCCGAGGATCCTGAGAAGTAAAGTTTCCGAGTCGAAACTCTGCCCGCGTAAAGCCCGGTTTTGGAGAAAACGTCCCAGTTTTTATCGGAAAAGATTATTTTAATAGATGAGGTGTTGTCCGATCATCTTCTTATCAAGTGAGTGTATATTCCTTTTCTTCTAACACATAGATATAAAGTATCTCCTAGTGAATACGTGTTATGTGTATATAGATATACATTATTTGTTACTTGGAATGAATTTGTATATTTGGAATGAGTATTAAATGAATATCTTATCAGTTTTTAAGTTGTATATGTATGCATATGTATATTGTTATCTACAAAATGTTGGGTAGAACTTGGTTAGATAGTTGTTGTGTGATAAACTAATGAGAGGCCTCGATGTGATTTTGATCTAGTCATTCAACAGAATATGGATGACGACCACAAACTCTTTTTAGATTGTCCTGTGGAATGCTGGCAGGCTCATAACCTGTAGGTGTTGGTGAACTTGGGTGTTCATTTGATGTATTCTATCCCCCTCATGGTTGCCTTAGGACATTCATTGCTGAGGAAACCCCTTTACAGTAGTGTCCGTCCCGATGAAAATCCTAGATTATGTCCCTTGTAATAGTTGTTGTCATGGGGACGTAAAGTGAGGATAACGGGAATGGGTAATCGGGTTATTAATGGTTGGTGAAATTAAATATAATTATTTATTGTGGGTTGAAACCCTATATGCTCACCAGGCTCCCAAGCCTGACCCACTCATTTCTTTGTATTACAGGTAGTGGCGCAAGGGCATAAGTTGGAGAACTTGTGAAGATGTTTTTGTTTATAGACCAGTAGTTGTATAAAACTGTGTAAGGTCTATGTTTTATTGTTTATGCTTTTGTGTCTGTATGGAAACATGGCATCCCGTGTTTTGATATATAATTAAAATACATTGTTTTAAGAAATGTTTTGATAAACTTTATTTTATTATGTTTTGTTTTGGGGACAAATCCCGCAACTCTTTTAAATCAATGGCTTTACTCTGAAATTATTTTAAAAGCATAAATGAAACCGGTCTTTTCTGGCTGTGATTTTTGGGGATGTCACAATCTAAGCAGTTAATATCGGCGGTTTCCAGGTGATTTCCAAGTGGGATATCGGTTATCGGTACTTTTCAAAATAGCGGTGTCAAATATCGGTCCAAAATATCGAACCGCAAATATCGGTGATATTTACTGATATTTAACCGATATTTACTGATATTTACCGATATTTCCAGGCGATTTCTAGTTGGGATATCGGTTAAGTAATTTTACTTGCTTTTTTTTAGTGTTAAGTCATGGCCTTAAGTCTTGTGGACTTAACTTAACAGAACCTGCTATTATGTTAAGTACTTAATTGTTAGTTTTAGGTCATAGACTCATGTTTTAAGTATTAACCGATCTTATTGTTATGTTAATTGTTACATACTTAAGTGTTAACTTGCTAGTTTCTATAGGTTTGATCATGTTGTTGTGTTAAGTACATAATTCTTAAATGATGATGACGATGATATTAGAGTTGATGTGGATGATCTAGATAAAATAATTGGATGCCTTGGTTGATGTGGACTTGGAGGAAGATTTCATGGCTTACGTAAGATTATGTTTCAAACAACTTTTGAAATTTGACTTTTTATATTACTTTTATACATGTTTTATGTTTATATATATTAATTATGCATGATATAAAAATACCGATATCACACCGATATCCCACCGCGATAACCTATATCCCAAATATCAGCCTTTGACCGATATTTGATTTTGGACCACTATAACTGCCTACGTCACAATTTGTATCAGAGCATTAGTTTAAGCGAACTACGAATTTGTAGGATTTCTAGACTTAAACTTAGAATGCTAAGTGATGATTGTGAGATGAGTGTATGTTATATTTAAGACACAAGCACTAGTTTATTTTAGGAAAGTTGCCTAAATTGCTTTTATGTGCTAAATGTTATATGTTTGCCATATATGATATTATTTGTTTGGATATATGGTTTGTTGCCAACCGGATCTGAAAGTTTATGTGTTTAGGATTCTAAGCGTAGGATTATGGTATTAGAACTAGCATGTAAACGTTTTAGAGTGATAAAGATGATTTGAGTTTCTATCGTGATAGAGGATCTAAATTCACTTTGTTCGGTGTATAGATCAATGATGGCAAGAACAAGAAGTGGAGTTGGAAACGTGAATGAAAAGAGGAATCAACCGCCTGTAATTGAATAAGTAGTTGTTGAAGCAGCAGCACCTGAGCCAATGACGATGGCTGGTGTACAAATGACGATTCAGACGATGTTGGATCGTCAAATATAAGAAACGAGACGTCTGCTTCAGCAGAATCGTGAAGAACCTTCAATGCCGATTGTGCAGCTCGAATTAAGTGAAGGGTCGTCGGGAGAAGGAAACTTCAGTGGAATCATTAGTCAAGCCAACTCACTAGTAAATAGACGAAACAACCAAGATGGAGGGAATGATGGACTTGGATGAAAGTACAAAGAACTTTTTGACTTGCAAACCATTAACCTTCACTGGAAAGGAGGATCCGATCGGAGTTATGGATTGGATCTCGGAAATAGAGCTAGCCTTCATGACGTGTGGTTGCAGAGGCAAGTTGCAGACCACTTTCGCAGTACGTCAGTTCAGGGGTGGAGTTTTTCGTTGGTGGAACACTCTGGGGAAGACCCTAAGCCCTAATGAGCCACTACAGCTGACTTGGGCAGAGCTCTTGGTGCAGTTCAAGCGCAAGTTCTGCTCGGCCCAAAATCTACTGGAGCTGGAGAACAAGTTTCTGACTTTGACGAAAGGCAACATGTCAGTTGATGATTATACAAATGCCTTCACCAACAAAATGGAGTTTGCTTTGCGCATCGTCCCAGATAAGCTGACGAAATTTGATCGATATGCAAAGGGACTCCCATGGGAGTACGCTGTGCCAATACGCCAGACACCTACTCTGGAGGTAGCTATCTGAGTTGCCAAGTCTGTTGAGGACATGATCAAGGGAAGAACCGCCAGAAAGGTTGTAGTTGGAAAGAAGAGAAAGTTTGAAGGAACTTCAGGTTTCAGCAAGAAAAGCAAATTTTCGAAGTCTGATTCGAAAAAGTTTGGAGGAGGAAAAGGAGGTGAATCGAAATGGTGTGAGAAGTGCAAGAAAAAGCACTTTGCGAAATGTAGCGAGGATGTGACGTGCTACAAGTGTGGAAAGACGGGGCATTATGCCAACGAGTGTCCGTCCAACAAAAGAGTGTGCTTTGGGTGTAATGAAGAGGAGCACATTTTGAAAGACTGTTCGAGAAAGAAGGAGGCAGCAAAACCCAATATTCCCCCAAAGCCGAAAGCAAGAGCCTTCCAAATGACACTTGAGGCTGCGAAAGATGAAGCTGATGCCGCTTCAGGTACCTTTCTTGTAAACGAATTGTCTGCCCAAATTTTATTTGATTCTGGAGCCAACTACTCCTTTATTTCGCATGAATTTGGTAGAAAACTAGCTTTTCCTCTTGATAGACTAGATAATGCTTTATTAGTCGAAGTTGCTAATGGCAAGTTTGTATCTATTAGCCATCGTATGAAAAACATCTTAATCGACCTGAATGGGAATAAGTTCCACAAGGAATTATTGCCTATTGAACTTAACGGTTTCGACATCATGTTGGGAATGGATGGGATTAGTGCCAATGATGCCAAGATATTATGCAAGAAGAAGATAATAAAAGTAAACCCGCCAGGGAAGGAGTCATTTATGGTCTATGGGGACAAACGCAGAGTAAATTCTCGAATCATTTCTCTAATGAAAGCCAGAAAGTGTATGACCAAAGGATGTACATCATATTTGGCATTCGTGATCGATGCTAAGAAGGAGAAAAAGGAGATGCGGAGCATTCTTTTTGTGTGTGATTATCCGAAAGTATTACCCGAAGATCTTCCCGGATTACTGCCTGATAGACAAGTGGAGTTCAGAATAGACTTGTACCAGGGACGACGCCTATAGCAAAAGCACCTTACCGATTAACACCAACGGAGATGAAGGAGTTGATGCAACTTCAGGAGTTATTGGACAAGGATTTAATAAGACATAGTTCATCACCCTGGGGAGCTCCAGTGTTATTCCTGAAGAAGAAAGATGGAACTATGAGAATGTGCATCGATTACAGAGAGCTGAATAGGCAACAATAAGGAATAGATATCCGTTGCCAAGGATTGATGACCTCTTCGATCAACTACAAGGTTCAAGTTATTTTTCAAAGATCGACCTTAGGTCAGGATATCATCAGCTGAAAGTGAGAGAGCAGGATATAGAGAAGACTGCATTCAGAAAACGATATGGACACTACGAGTTCTTGGTTATGTCGTTTGGACTAACCAATGCTCCAGTAGCATTCATGGATTTAATGAACAGGGTTTGTAATTTGTTCCTTGATAAATCTGTGATAGTGTTCACAGATGACATTTTGATTTATTCGAAAAGCCAAGAGGAGCATGGTAGACACTTGCGAGAAGTGTTGGAAGTCTTGAGGAAGGAGAAGTTGTATGCAAAGTTCTCCAAATGTGATTTTTGGATTCGAGAAGTCCAATTCTTGGGTCACGTGGTCAACCAAGAAGGGATAATGGTTGATCCAGCAAAAATTGAAGTTGTGATGAAGTGGGGACAACCAAAAAGTCCCACGGAGATCTGAAGATTTCTGGGATTAGCCGGATATTACCGAAGGTTTATCCAAGGCTTTTCTTCGATCGCTACTCCATTAACAGCTTTGACCCACAAAGGAGCTTCTTATGCTTGGAATGATAAGCACAGAGAAGCATTCGAGCTGCTAAAAAAGAAGCTATGTGAGGCACCAATTCTTTCTCTACCCGATGGAGTTGAAGACTTCGCTATCTATAGTGATGCTTCTGGTGTTGGTTTGGGTTGTGTTTTGACCCTAATAGAAAAGGTGATAGCATATGCGTCTCGACAGCTGAAAGAGCATGAAAAGAACTACCCCGCTCATGATTTGGAGTTGGCAGCGGTAGTATTTGCTCTAAAGATATGGAGGCATTACCTCTATGGCACGAAGTGCAAACTTTTCACTAATCATAAGAGTCTCCAATATCTCTTTAATAAAAAAGAATTGAGTATGAGGCAACAACGTTGGCTAGAGTTACTCAAGGACTATGACTGTGAGATACTTTACCACCCCGGTAAAGCAAATGTTGTCGCTGATGCTCTCAGTCGGAAAGTCAATCTTGAAAGAAAAAGGCCAAGAGTGTTGAGAATAGAAGTTGTCTCGACCATTGTTAAAGTATAAAGAAAGCTCAAGAGGAAGCTTCTGAAAAGAATAACCGGAAGGAGGAACGTTGGGAAAAACGTTGGTGTTTGGTACAAACGGTCATGGAATGAAAGTATTCCAAGATCGTATTTGGGTACCTAATTCAGGAGGAATGAGACATCTTATGATGGAAGAAGCTCACAAAACCATGTACTCAATTCATCCTGGCAGCACTAAAATGTATAGGGACCTGAAACCCTATTACTGGTGGCCGAAGATGAAGCTTGATATTGCAAAGTATGTGGCAGAGTGTGTGACATGTGTGCGGGTCAAGGCACAACATCAGAAACCATACGCGAGTTTAGAACCTTTACCTATGCCTATGAGTAAATGGGAAGACATTGCTATGGATTTTGTCACTAAACTGCCCAGAACAAAGAATGGTCACGACATGATTTGGGTGGTCGTTGATCGCTTCACTAAGAGTGCGCATTTCATAGAAGCCAATGAGAAATGGTCTATGGATAAGCTTGCGAATTCTTACGTGAAGGAAATTGTGGGGCTTCACGGTGTTCCGTTAACGATTGTTTCAGATCGTGACAGCCGTTTCACCTCGCGATTTTGGAGAAGTCTACAAGAGGAATTGGGTACCAAGTTGTGTTTGAGTACAACTTACCATCCACAGACTGAGTCAGAGCGAATGAACGATACAAACACTTGAAGATATGTTGAGAGCATGTACCCTGGAATTCCAAGGTAACTAGGATGAACATTTACCTTTGGTAGAATTCTACTACAATAATAGTTTCACTCGAGCATAAAGATGGCACCTTATCAAGCTATGTACGGACAAAAATGACGTACGCCATCTTGTTGGCTTGAAGGTGGGGAAAAGCAATTTATGGGACCAGAGATAGTCCATCAAACTGCTGAAAAGTTGAAAGTGATTAGAGAGAGAATGTTAGCAGCTCAGGATCGTCAAAAGAGCTATGATGACAAGAAAAGAAGACAGATGACTTTTGAAGTTGGGGATTCGGTTTTGCTTAAAGTCTTGTCGTGGAAGGGACTTATAAGGTTTGGCAAAAGGGGAAAGTTAAGTCCAAGGTTTATATGACCGTTTAAAGTTCTTCAGAGGGTTGGGAACCAAGCTTACAAGCTCGAATTACCCGAAGAACTGAATGGAATTCATAACACTTTCCATGTGTGTTATTTGAGGAAGTTCACGGGAGAAGTTCCCGATATAACTCCAATTTGTGGATTAAGAATTGATGAGAACAAAAGGTTGATTGAAGAACCAGAGGCAATCGTTGACCGAAAGACTAAGAAGTTGCGACGCAATATGGTCGAGTTAGTGCTTGTCCGATGGAAACATACGAATGGGCTGAATCTCACCTGGGAGACAGAGAGTGACATGATGGGTCGCTATCCGCATTTGTTTGTTGGTGTGTGATTGCGGGGACGGAATCATCCTAAGGTGGAAAGAACTGAAACACCTGTGTTTTTGGGCTTGTCATTAATGTTGATGTAATAGTCTAGGTTAACCTTTGTAACCCGTTTTGAAATAATAAGAATGTATTATTTGAGTATTATGTGTTTTATGCTTAATTGTGTTGCTAAATTGAATTAAGAATAAAAATAAGCGGTAAAATAAAATATTAGATAAGCCCGATATCTATGAAGGATGTGGTAGTGGTCGTGGCAAGGTTTCCGAATATATAAAGAATGCCGAAATCCGAGTTATCACGAAGAAGTTATGGCCTGTCGCAGTTTCGCGACAGAACCGGCACGACACTGCGTGACATAAATAGTGGATTTACGCTAGAGTGATATTTAGCCTTAGTAATCTAAACAGAAGTCGTAGAATAAGTTAATCTGAGAGCTTGCATAAGAAGAACATCTAAATCTGACTTCGTATAAAGAAGTTATGATTTTTCGAAGTTTCGACTTAGCAGTATGCAGCCCAAATCTCGAATTAGAGACCGAGTGATATTTGGCCGAAGCAATCTAAACGAGAATCGAAGATCTCATTATTAGTAGTGCAACGATAAAAAGACAGACGAAAACGGACATCAGATGAAGAAGTTATGAATTTATAACAGAGTTTTCCTGTCGCTGCCTACTAAAAATAATATAACAAAAATAAATTCAAAATTAGCCGACGTAGTCTAAACGAAAGTTGTAGTGCATAGTCTCACCTACGCGTGGATACAAAGAACGTAAAAAACGGAGCTTGTATAAAGAAGATATGATTTTTTGATTTTTTAAATAATTAAAATATATAAATTTTATTATATAATCGGATAATATCCGAATCCGTGACTCAGCCGATCTTATCCGAATATTACGCCCAGCGTAATGCTTGTAGAGGCATTACGCCCAGTGTAATCAGGATTTACGCCCAACGTAAATCGGGGTTTCAGCTCCTATAAATAGAAGTCGAGGGTTGCCGATCTTTTTGCCAAATTTCTTCCTTTCTCTCTCATTTTTGCATCGTTTTGCGTGCAAGAAATACCCCGAAGCCCCAGTATCATTCCTGAGACCTAAAGCAAGTCCCGATGTCCCGAGGATCCCGAGAAGTAAAGTTTTTAAGCCGAAACTCTGTCCGCGTAAAGCCCAGTTTTGGAGAAAACGTCCTGGTTTTTATCAGAAAAGATTATTTTAATAGACGAGGTGTTGTCCGATCATCTTTTTATCAAGTGAGTGTATATTCCTTTTATTCTAACACATAGATATAAAGTATCTCCTAGTGAATACGTTATATGTGTATATAGATATATATTATATGTTACTTGGAATGAATCTGTATATTTGGAATGAGTATTAAATAAATATCTTATCAGTTTTTAAGTTGCATATGTATATTGTTATCTACAAAATCTTGCGTAGAACTTGGGTAGATAGTTGTCGTGTGATAAACTGATGAGAGGCCTCGATGTAATTATGATCTAGTCATTCAGCAGAGTATGGATGACGACCACGGACTCTTTCTAGACTTTTATGTGGAATGATGGCAGGCCCATAACCTGTAGGTGTTGGTGAACTTGGGTGCTCATTTGTTGTATTCTATCCCCCTCATGGTTGCCTTAGGACATTCATTGCTGAGGAAACCCCTTTGCAGTAGTGTCCATCCCGATGAAAATCCTAGATTAGGTCCCTTGTAATAGTTGTTGTCATAGGGACGTAAACTGAGGTTAACGGGAATGAGTAATCGGGTTATTGATGGTTGGTGAAATTAAATATAATTATTTATTGTGGGTTGAAAACCCTATATGCTCACCAGGCTCCCAAGCCTGACCCACTCAGTTTCTTTGTATTACAGGTAGTGGCACGAGGGCATAAGTTGGAGAACTTGTGAAGATGTTTTTGTTTATAGACCAGTAGTTGTATAAAACTGTGTAAGGTCTATGTTTTATTGTTTATGCTTTTGTGTCTGTATCGGAACATGACATCCCGAGTTTTGATATATAATGAAAATACATTTCTTTAAGAAATGTTTTGATAAATTTTATTTTATCATGTTTTGTTTTGGGGAAAAATTCTGCAAATCTTTTAAATCAATGGATTTACTCTGAAATTATTTTAAAAGCATAAATGAAACCGGTGTTTTTTGGCCGTGATTTTTGGGGATGTCATAATTCTGGTTTAAATTTTTATAAAACGACGACTTTACCCTTTGTATTTTCTTTATTCATTCTTTATTACAAAAATAAAAGAAGAAAAGAAAAAAATACCCTTTCTCTCTCTCTCTCTCTCTCACACACACACACACACACTCTCTCTCTCTCTCTCTCTCTCTATATATATATATATATATATATATATATATATATATATATCGTTTCTTCCTCAAGAACACTCAAGATCATCTACCACCACCTTTCGATCACTATCCGCCACCACCCACAGATGAACAAACACACACGAAATCAGATGAACATACAAACACATGAAATATGAAGAACACAAAAACAAATCAACACTAACATCCATCGATTTTTCAACAGATTCAACACAAACACACACACATATGAAACATATACACACACACACAAAACCCAAAAATCGATTCTCTCTTTCACAGATCTGAAACTTTCTGTTCTTCTTCTTCTTATTCTTCTTCTTCTTCTCCTCCTCCTTCCTCTCTCACAAATCTGAGGTGGTGCTTGAAACCAGACCTGAAATGGTAGTGTTCGTCATAAATCTGCCGCTACTAAGGTTTTCAGATGAGGTGATTGTATAGGAGGGAGGACGAAAAAAGCCATAACTTATTCCCCCTCGTTCCAGCCACTGTTGTCGCCTCTACAAACCCTAACCTCGTCTCTTTGATTCTCCAACGACGAAACACCCTAGTAATGGATGAGAATGGTGGTGGCGCTAGGGTTTCGTAAAAGTAACGTTTGAAACAGATCGGAGATGGTGGTGTGGGAATTAGGTCAGATTCAAAGGTTGTGTGGTCGTGGCGGCGGCAAGGAGAAACATGATGGATGGATGGAAGACATATAAAAGTGATTTTTGTTCACCGGAGATGAAGTGGGCGACGGAGGTGGGTGACGACGGCGGTGATGGCAGATAGTGGTGGTAGTTAGGGTATTTTTTAGAGTGTGTTTTCCTGAGAGAGGTGAGGAGATGAGAGGTTCCACCGGTAAGTGAGTGAGTAAGTGAGAGAGAGAGAGAGAGAGAGTGTGTGTGTGTGTGTATGTATGTGTGAGAGAGAATTTTTTTTTCTGTTCTTTTTTATTTTCTTTTTTCATTTATGTAATAAAAAATATTAAGCAAACAAAATACAAAGGGCAAAATCGCCATTTAAAACCAAAATGGACCAAACTCGCAACAAAATGGAAAATTTTGGACCATTGGTGCTAGTCCAAACTTGTTTGGCCCAAAGTGGAAATTTTGGACATACCACAGGGACCATTCTTGCAATTTTGTCTTAAATCTAAACCTAAACCACTACTAAGAACTAAAGAGTAAACTCCAATCTTGGTGACAGGCGACGCTTTCCTATTCCCCATGATCAGGTTCATCTTCCCATGCTCTACATCCCTACTTCTTCTTAAACCCTGCAAATCAGAACAAATGTGAAAACCACATCCTGTATCAAGGACCCAATAAATAGCATGTGATGAGTTGTTAGATTGAATAGTATAAATACCTGCAAAGGAGGGCTTTATCTTCCCATCCTTGATGTCCTGCAGATATTTCGGGTAGCTTCGTTTCCAATGCCCTTTGTCGTGACAGTAGAAGCAATATGCTTCTTTTGGGTTGGAAGAAGGAGTAGCGGTACTAGCTTTGGTCCCACTAGAAGAGGATCCATCATGGGGTTTACCCTTGTAGCTCTTAGAAAGAGCCTTCCTCTTCTTCCCTTTCCTTTTCCAATAGCCAAGACAGGGGCAGCAGTATTAGGAGTAGATGCAACAGATTTGCCTTTTAGACTACTCTCAACAGTCCTTAGCAGGCCTTGAAGCTTACTCAGAGTGACCTCCTCCTTGTTCATATGATAGGTCATATGAAACTGGTCATGACAAGCAGGCAATGAGTGTAGAATGATATCTATGTCCAGCTCCTCATCCAAGTTCACATTCAACTTTAGTAAGCGGTCCACAAACCTTAGCATTTTCTGCAAGTGGGTTATGATGGACTCTCCATCCTTCATTTTGGTAGTGATCATCGAGGCGATGATCATGTACCTTTTCCGCCTAGTACTTTGATGGTACCTTTCCATCAAATCTTGGTGCATCTTGTATGGATAGTAGTCCTCATAGAACTTTTGAAGTTCAGCAGTCATTTTTGCGAGCATGATGCAAGGAACCTTCATAGCATCTCACTCATGAGTTTCGTACGCAGCAATTTCCTCGGGGGTAGCAGTGTTCATGTTAACCTACTTCAGCTCCTTGTCGAGAACATACTCTTTGTCCTCATAGCGGGTGACTATGCATATGTTGCAGATCCAATCATTACGATTGGTCCCATTAAATGTCACCCTCCCACACAAGTTCATGAGTGAGAATGAGCCAGAAGGGGTTGATTCAGAAGCGTTGTTGTTTTGAGTAGACATCTGAAATAGAAAAGGAACAAGTTTAGATTAGATAATAATCCCCAATCAAAGACCCAAATGAGAAATTAGGGCAAGGATCCAACATGATTATTTACAATTCAGAAGAGGGATGTCGTAATCTAATTGCAAATAATATGAAGGTAAGTAAATGACGATTTACCAGTTTCCACCATGAAAAACGAAAAAGAATTTAAGTTTTAAATGAATTGAAATTCCTAGATTCTTTTGAGATTCATTGAACTTTTCAATGGCATGCTTAAATCTCGATATACCCTTCAAGTTTGTGACTGAGATACCGAGGATCACAAACAAGGTGTGAATAACCATGCAAATGTACTTGGTACTCTCGATGTCATTTACCACCTAATCAATGTGTCGGTTAACCACACACGCTCCATTGATCTATGATAAACATCGAGCAACCCTTTGCCACCTTTTCTAGTCCCAAATTAATGTGTCGATTAACCACACACTCTCCACTAACGACTTGGCAAGGTGCAAAGTGTAATTTCATGGAATAACATCATTTCACATTTTACCTAAAGTAACTAAGTTTGGGAATTTATAAAAACATTTAGTTACTTTCTTAAAATCATTATACTTATTAATGAGGAATTAGTTTCCATATCCTACCCGTTCAGCTAATGACCCTCCACCAATCAAGGAAGCGGTGGGTGAGAGTGGACACCCATTAAACCGTCATTTTATAGGCAGTAACCTGATACCCCCCTTATAGACCGGCTTCGTGAATGAGGCCTATGAACGGTAAGACTAGTTTATCTTATACATATATAATTATTAATATTATAAATTTATAATAGTATAAGGGTTGAATTTTAAACTTGTAAAATTCTAGGGTTTAGAATTTAAATATTTCAAAATTAAAACTATTAATCAAAAATTTAAATTACAAAACTTGAGGGCAAGTTTTGAAACTTTTCAAAACATCTTATAGATCAAATTTGAAAAATAATTAAATAATCATATTATTAATCTTTATCACATAATTTGACTTAATCTATTTCAAGGCAAGATAATTCAAATAAAAAATACAAAAAAATAATTTTATCTTATAAACAATTATTTATTGACAATTATCGTTCAATTTTATTAGGATAATCAACACCATATTGAAAAAAAATCTAATTTTACCAGTCAAAAACGTTTTTGATAATTATCCCAATTCATTTCTTGCCAAAATCTCGAAAAATCTGCCAACAGACGAGCCGACTCGCCGAGTCACAGACTGGACTCGTCGAGTTCATCAGTCAGATGCAATTTTTTCTACTTTTGAGCTTTGAAAATTTTAGCTAAGCATCAAATACAAAAGAAAAACGATCTAGGCTCTGATACCACTTTTGGGTTATGAGCAAAACAACAATCCTATGGTGCACATGCAAACCCTATAACTTTGGATCTAGTTTTTCTATTTGTACATGCAATAATCATCGAAAGCTTGTAAACCCTAATACTAGCATACAATAATTGAAAACTACATCTAATAAACAAGTTAGAATGTTACCTTTGTTTGTAGCTTGATAATCTTGAACCATTGAGAACCTACCACCTCAAATGTGATGCCTCTAATGGATCACAAACACAAAAGCAATTGGAGAATCTTAGAGAGAGAGGGAGGAGGCTCAAAAGTCGGTTGGCTATCCTTCTTAGGGTTCAGTGGCTGATTTTGGCTATCCCAAGGGTTCCTTATATAACTAAGCAGTTAGGGTTTCAGTCAAAACCCTAATCCAGTTGCTTTGTCCTTAAGCAGCCCAAAGGATCCTTCCAGAAGGCCCATTGGACGATTTCTATGTGGACTCCCACATAGAATTCGTCCATTGCTTCCTAATGGATCCTAAGCCCAACTTTGTAACTATCTTATAATTACAGTATCAGTCCCCTTGATTTAATTAATCTCTTTTAACCACAAAATTAATTCTAAATTAATTCTTGACCAATATTAATTAAAGAATATGATTTCTCTTTTAATATATTATTCATATAATATATTAATAAATCACTTTTAATCTCTTTCTGCATTATTCATCCAGTCAAGTTGCTTTGGTGATGGCAACCCAAAAGGATCATGCTACAACCGGGTCAAGTACATACCAAATATAGTTATGGGCTTAGACACCTAATCTAACAAAAATCACATATCGGTAACCACATCCGGTGTTGTTCGAGCCTCACAATAGTCAACTGGAATGCCATGCTCTTCACCACATGTGTCTTCGCGTTGCCCTGGCAGCCATTGGTAATCCTTAAGGTGGTTGGTGCAGGCGTTGCCACTGCTCCTCCTGACAGTCTCAGATAATTGTCCATTGTATGGCTAGTCTAATTGCAATGAAAGCAAATCAGTGCACCCCGGTAGCAGTCCCTACTCATATGAACAGTCTAACCACATCTAAAACAACCTCAACCTACTGCTTGACATGCCCCATAGTGCAACTTTTCGCAATGGCTACGACCCTTTTGGCCTCTAGTGTGTGAATTAGAAGTCTTGGGCTTCTTAGCCTGACCTATTGATATCTACACCTACTCCGGCTTGCGCTTTTTCTGAAGCGGGCCCTTGCAATCATATCATTATGGGTCTTGCACCCTATAAAGCTCACAAACTCCTTGTTATCATCTCTCAGCATGTCATGCTACCTCGTATTATTCATCTCCTCATCAACAGTGTATTGTGGAACCAACAAAGCCCACTCACAGAACTTGTCAATGATCTCCACCACGGTCTTGGTAGTCTAGAGAAGGTTTTGTAACTCCCTCACCAGTTGTTGCACCGTAATCGTTGGTGAAAACTCCTCATGAAATCTCATAACAAACTCTTCCCAAGTCATGGCCACCACCACCTTAGATCCTAATGCACGACCGACCTCCTCCCACCAGTCTCAGGATCAGTCTCTCACAAGGCAGAAGGCCAATCTCACCTTCTCCCCCTCAAGTCAAAAGCTCGTTTGCTAAGCATTCTCCATGTCAGCGATCCACATGCGGCTGGCAATGGGATCCTTAGACCCAAAGAACTCTGGAGCTCCACATGCCGAAACGAGGGAGTTCGTGCTCCTATCTATCCTGCAGCGATCTCTATTGGAAAGGCCCCGAGTCACTTATCCAGAAGCTCCATAATCGCCTCCTTGATGGTGCCAAAAATCACAGAGATAGACTCCATGATACCATGAGTGATCTCTGATGCGATAAACTCGCGTAACCGCTCATCTATTGGTTCGACACCAGTGTCGGAACCAGATCCAGCAACTCTTCCTTGAGTAGACACCATACTCAACTGAAATTCAAACATATAAATGATGAACATAATACTGAGGAGGCTTCCACTCTACAGGCCCCTTATAAATTCCAATATTGTCCTTGCCTCGAGTACAGATCATGTGCTTTCAGTAGTAGGGTCTAATACTACCTTCCATACATATATGTACTTTCCTCAAGAACCATCCTGAATCCTCTAAGACACCATACACACCATCCCTATGCTAAATAGAATACATATCCTACTATGGCATTTCCTAGGTTCTCCTAGGAATTCTCAACTCAACCTCCCTACAATACTGAGAACCACAACCAACACTGTTGGTTGCCTTATGCATGCAAGTTGTACAAAAAATAGGATCACATGGACTGTCGAATAATGATTCTACCCTAAGTCTACAACCAAACAAGGAATAGGAAATGAGGCTAAATCGATCATTCTAGGGCTATATGAACTTAATTGTATATAACTTTTAAAGCATACACTTAGCAATTAACAAAGCCGATGTCAATTCCAAGTAGCACATAGCATCCAATCCTCCTAGGCTATAAGGCTTCACACAAATCTAGCAATTCTATTATATCATTCCTGAATATATCCTTAAATCTACTCTAGCATGGAATTCACATATCTGACATAATATTCATAACACATGGGTATGGGTATTTTGTAAACCACTTACTTGAGCTCAGTTGATTACACGCATCACATCCCTTTTCTACTTGGTAAAAATCTTTTAAAATTTCATTTTTCTTTTGAAAAGATTATCAATTCCTTAGTTTGACTACTGACACACCCGAAAGTGTGCCAGAATCCCTTAAATCAAGGCTCTGATACAACTTGTAATGACCCAAAAACAGTGATAAAAACTTTCTTTTTTAAAAACTATTAGTTCCACACATCAGATGTCTCAAATTCAACAAGAATACAAAATTTAAAAATCATCAGAGTACAAATAATTGTAAGTGTGGAATCATGAGGGGGATGTTGTGCCATCACACTGGGTCCTTCCCTTTCGTACCGAAAGTACCGAAAACCATAAACATAAACTATAAGCACAAAGCTTAGGAGTTACCCAAAGTACCACATACCAAACATATAGTTTGGGCCCAACACTGGGGTATATTCCAACCTAATATACAATCATAGACCCAGCCCTAGGGTTTCTTTCAACCCATCATATACTCATGGACCCAACCTTGTGGTTTATTTCAACCCGATCATACAATAATGGGCCCAACCCTAGGGCTTATTTCAACGCAATCATACAAATATGCGACAATTATAAAGACAACTAGCATCCTACATACACAATTCACTGGGCCAACATTGGTGCCTTCGAACCACAAGCATAGTGAGAAGAATCATCTCAAACTAAAGATAACTGAATCACACACGCGCTTGCTGCTACAAAGGCTCCTCACAGTGAACACATCCAAAAAACACCCTTATTAATAATTAGAATAATAACCCATAATCAAGGTCCAAATCATATCTCTCTTACTAAGGTTAAAAAATTATTCTACCCTTTCCTAACTAGACCCAACTAAGCATGGCCCAAGGCCCACAATGACCCAAAATGCACTTCTGGGAGTACGTCATGTGTACTCCCCCATTACGCCCTACGTACTCGGTTACCATAGAAAAGGAAACGGGCAAAACTTGTTACACCCTGCGTACTCAGAAGTTACGCCCTGTGTAATCCTCTGTTATGCAAAACCACTTGTAAGCTGTGAATACTTAAAGACTATACATCCAACTCATAGATCTTGATCTTGGGAAGGTATTAAATGATAAAGTCAACAATTTTAAGCTTTTGCATGGCTTAATAGAGCCCAAAACCAAACCCTAAGTCCATAACACTCTTTAATAACCTCAAACTCTTGCATGAGTGAGAAATAACAACAAAGACTTCATTTTTATGACACAAGATACTTAAAAACAACATAAAGTGACAAACTTGAGCTCTAGAGTAGCTTTTACTCACAAGAACCAAACCATGGGACCAAAGTTATGTATAGCTAAACCCTAGCCTAGATCTAAACCATAGAACCATAAAGGTGTGAGCTTTATACCTCCAAAAGTTGGCAAATGAAAAAGAAAACAGTGGATCTACAAGCTCCAAGCCCAACAATCACCAATAATGAACTCTTTTTCTTCCACAATGCACCAAGAACACTCTAAGGTCCACAACAAGCTCGCAAGGGTTAGGGTTTTGAAATGACAGAACGAGGGAGTGGAGATTGAAGGTAAGGAAGGTCTCAAGGACGTAAGGTCCTTTAAATTGGGTCCAAACCCTAAAAATTAGGGTTTGGGATCTGCATACTCAAAGGAGTCCACAACTCCTTTTAATGAAATACGCCCGATGTACCCATAGGATACACCCCGCGTAAGAACCAAAAATGCAATTTTTTTAAACTTTAAGCCATAACTGAAAATACCCAGAAACACGAGTGTTACAATATTATACTCAACTCTGAATATGTACAACAATTATCACATATCTAGATATCATTAATCTGGAGAGATGTAATATTACTCAATTAGTTAGTTCGTGAAGACCAACTATTATTCTCGCCTCCACCTAAACGTTGTTTTCAAATTCATCACTTGTTCAACCCTATTTAGAAAATATATCAAGTTCATTAGAACTTGTTGAATCACATCATTATATCCACCACAGTGATCAATTACTTGATCGCTAACCAGACTTGGTAACCATTTGTCACCAAACTAGTCACGGTTTCAAATACAATCACCTAATGACTTAACCCCGCAAGTAAATACCCCAAACAAAAAATCTCGGTAAATTAGGGTATTTAACCCAAAATGACCAGATTA
This sequence comes from Lactuca sativa, assembly GCF_002870075.4. Taxonomy (NCBI): domain Eukaryota; kingdom Viridiplantae; phylum Streptophyta; class Magnoliopsida; order Asterales; family Asteraceae; genus Lactuca; species Lactuca sativa. The sequence goes on along the minus strand of NC_056624.2, from coordinate 161,387,648 downwards.
ACATTTAACAAATCATCGGGTTCGTAATAGTACCATATCACAAAATCTCGTAACACATACTCGGGTTTATCAACCCTCTACAAAATATCACAATAACGTAATTATGTAATAATAGGATAAAAGATGCATCAACTAATCCCGTAACTCTACCCTCATATCCCCCATACACTAGTATAACTCTCCGGTTATAAGCCTTCGGGAATATCTCTCGAGCCGCTCCCCCAACTGTGTGTGCCAAAACCTCTATAACGACAAAAAAATGGATCATATTTATATACTAGATATGCCGCGTTGTCACAAGAGACGCGTCGCGTCGTGGTGATGAGGAGACTCTGGTTTTCGCCTCGTGTTTACTAGCTTCGCTACGTTTCCTTCTCTAACTGACATGTGTCCTCGTGACTCACTCCCTCTCCGTGCCATGGTGAGGACTAAACCACGTCGTGAAGAGCCGCCATTGATCGTTTGACTTTGACTTTCTCAAAATAGCAACGTACTCTAATCTCAACTTCGATCGACCATAACTTCCTCATACAAACTTTGTTTTTAACAAACTTTATATCTACGAAATTGTCTCAGAGTGAAGTATCACTTGCTTCTACTAATTCTTGCTCATTACCACACATTAATAAAGATTATAAAAACAAGTGTCACAAAACCCAAAACCCATCAACTCATGGGTTAAACCTGAAAAACCAATATATGAAACCAAAAATTGAAGTCATCCAAAAACCGAACCCAATAGATTTCGAAACCCAAAAATCAACTTATTGATTTGGGTTCAGGTTTTCTCTAAAATCTAACTCAAACAGACTCATGTCCGGCCCTAACAACAAATTTAGGCTTTATTCGATCCCAAAAAATATTATAATATTACATGTTGTAAATGCAAAGAAGAGACCTACCTTACATTGGTTCCATATGTCAACAATTACGAAAGGTTGAAACCACTACTTTTGACAACAAAAAAAATGTAAAACAAATAAATAATATTTGATAATAGTTATTGTTTTATAAAAAGTAAAAAATTCGTATATAAAATATTTTAAATTATATTATATATTTGATTCTAAAATTCTCATAATTTACAAAATTGATACACGCATACGAACACGTTTTAACTGTTTTTCTCCAATGGTTGATGGTGCAAATTTATTAATACATAATCTTTATATTTTTAAACGTTCATCTTACTAGAAGCCAAAAATCAACGTTTTGGTTGTAGGCAAATAGAAAACATATAACTGTTTATATTGCATCCTTCTGTATTACCAGCTTTCAAATATCATTACAAATCTTATAAAAACAACAAAATTACAACTTTGTAGAAGTATATTTAAAGAAACCAAAGGTAAAAGTGCAAGCAACAACCCAACCATAGACACTAAAAACTTACCAAAATAACCCCAAAATTTGGATATGGTTCTATCGAAGACAGTAAGACACGAACCTTGTTGGGGATCTACATTTGATGGTGTGGACCTCCTTATGCCACTAATAACATTTGCTTTGTTTCAAATATACGTTGTTTCATAGTTGTTAAGTGTAATTCATCAACTTTTATTTCTTAACTTGTCTTAGGAGTTTCCTTTTAAAATGTTGGAACTTTATGGGATTTCCTCAATAATGGTGTCGTTGGATTCTAGCTACTTTAGTCTCAGTGAGGAATTATGTGTTGCTCAATGGCACCCCGACTATGAAAGGGTTACATGCAAGACATGGGTTGAGACATGGTGATCTTTTAATCTCATTCTTGTTCATTTTGGCTATGGAAGGGTTACATATGGCAATTGAGGGTGTTTTAGCCACCGTTTTGTTTCATGAGGCGACGGTAGGTAGCGACAGATTGCAAATCATTCATTTGTTTTATGCAGATAATGTAGTTTTCTTGGGAGATTTGTCAAGAAATAATATTATTAATATTACTAACATTATTCAATGTTTCCACACGGTTTCAGGTTCGCAGATATGTAATGTCATGATTTTTACTTATTTTTTCATTTATTTTTAAAAAAAAAAAAAACTATAACAAAAAATGCAATTAAAGGCTTTACGTTTTCAATTTGAACATTTTTAAAACAAACCAATATGTCGCGTACTTTCAAAAACAAACAACCGAAATTGTTTTATTGTTGCAGAAGTAAAACACTCAAGTAAATATAATGAGTTGCGGTGGCATCATTATTCAAATTAACTACCTAAAAGTGACCAAATCTCACCAAACCAAATCTCACCAAACCAAACTCCTAAGCTATTTCCCCGATCGTAAAGGCACACAACAAAGAAACAATTGTCAACGCATTTTTACATTTTTTGTGAGTTGTGGGTAATTCATACAAATTATGATCAACATATATGAACTACATATCACGTATATTCAACCACATAGCTAATAGCATACAACCCTATACCATAATTCATTCCAACCGCATTTTACTCCACTACAAAATATATATATATATATATATATATATATATATATATATATATATATATATATATATATATATATATATAGAGAGAGAGAGAGAGAGAGAGAGAGAGAGATAGGTTCAAATGTTTTCACTATCTATTGTGTGCCCGTATGATTGATTTTGGACCAATCATTTTAGTTATTTTAAGAAAGTAATTAATGCTTATTAAATGTTGAATATGTAATTAATACCTATTATATCTTCAACATGTAATATGCATTAATTACTTTCTTAAAATAACTAAAATGATTGGTCCAGAATCAGTCATACATGCACACAATAGATAGTGAAAACAAAATAATCTAACCCTATATATATATATATATATATATATATATATATATATATATATATATATATATATATACCAATCTTTTTTTCAACTTTTAGAACTTATTTTTTATAAAAAAAAAAACTAAAAATACAGAAATTCATAATTTTTTATCCTTTTTCCAATGATATCAAATTCGATTTGTTTTACGTCAAATTCACAATGTGAATTTTTGAAAATTCACAACGTGAATCCGAAAAATATTTTTCACATTTACAATGTTAATATATGAATTTTGATATTTTTAGATTTTTTTTTAAATAAAGAATAAGCTCTAGAAATTGAAAAAAAGATTTGGTTCCTTGAAGAACCAATAATTATGGTTCTCTATTGAACTTTTCCATATATATATATATATATATATATATATATATATATATATATATATATATATATATATATATATATATATATATATATATATATATATATATATATATATATATATATATATATATATATAATTTCAACCGCTTATCTAGTTAGGGGTTTCTTAGTGATACATATTTCAATTCAAACGATTAAAACATATAAACCCAAAAATAATTTCAACCGCATAATATATAGATTTCAATTAAAGAGATTATTATATATAATTACAACCATTTATTATATATAATTTCAACCGCTTATCTTGTAGGGGTTTCTTGGTGATATATAACTCATGGTTTTACCCGTTTACTAATCATGTGCTCAACCAATTAAATGCTCTAAGTGGTTTATGACTCCCATCGAAACACAAACCTAAAGACCTTCGTTTTTGCTACCTGCCTACCTTGACCTGCGAAGTACAAGGACTTGTGATGCCATTCAGGTTCGGTACAAATGGTGTCAAATTCTACCTACACCCCCCCCCCCCACTCCCACATGATGCTTGATATGGTCACAAACATATAGCCAACATCATTTCATTCCACAAACATTAGTGTATCTGCAATGTAACATCCGGATTCCCGGGTATATTCTTTTTATCCATTTATTTTGGAATTTGTGAAGGAACTCGGCGAGTTGGTGCTTAGACTCGCCGAGTAGGGTCGCGAATTCTCATCCGGAATAATGACCGGACTCGGCGAGTCCATGAGTGGACTCGGCGAGTCCGCGTTGTTTAATGAAACCCTAATTCTCGGGTTTTGGAACCTATTTAAGGGCACTCATAGCCTCCCATTGCGGCTACCAGTCCCTTGAGAGAAACCCTAAGTGAGCCAAATCGTTTGTGAGGAGGAGAGGCCATATTTGATCTTTCTATCATTGGTTTAGCAAGAAGAAGGTGATCAAGATCAAGAGGAGGCTGAAGGGGGTGCTCTTTGGAGGAATTCTGAGCTCAGGAGTGCTTATTTGAGGTATAATCTCGATCCATCTTCTGTTTTGATGATGGTTTATAGAGTTAGGGTTTTCTAGACCCTTTGGTAGATGGTTTTGATTGAGTATATGGTTCCTTTTCCTATTATGGTCTGAATCTGGATCCATAGAGGTCCAGAGACCTTACTCCTTTGAGGTTTATGTGGATTGATGGTGAATATGAACTTAGGATGCCATATTAGAGGTCATTTCTTCAAATAGAACCTTGGAGCCTTTGCATGGGCATCAAGCTTCGAACTTTACGTGATTATTGGGACTAAAAAGGATAGATCTATTGAGTAGAGCATCAGATCTGACCTCAGGAAGCCATTGGAAGTGAGCATGGTTTGGACTCGCCGAGTCCATGAACAGACTCGACGAGTCGAGTCGAGTTGTCCTGAGACTATAAATCTAGAGAGTGACCCGCCGAGTTAAGTGAGTGACTCGGTGAGTCAAAAGAGAATCAGAGGAGTAGAGTTCACATGTAGACTCATCGAGTCGCCCAAGTGCACTCGACGAGTCAGGTCAAAGTTTGATCGTTGACTTTGTTGACTTTTAGGGATTGGTCAACAATGGGGTCTTTGAGTCAAGAGAGGGGTAAAATGGTCTTTTACCCATCTGAGGATGCTAAGAGAGGGTGGGGTCTAGTCTCAAGAGTTATATTTATGAGCGTATCTTACTTTATGTGATTAGGCGGAGACTAGACTATACTACTACCGAATCAGGGATTTACCGAGACATCTGAGGTGAGTCTTCTCACTATATTGTACCTTGAGTGGTAATTAGAGTTATGTGACAGAGTTATTGTATGTTATTTATGTGATGTGTTGCACTGCATTATTTCTATTTGATTTATGCCATGTGTATATCAGAGTATATTAGAGTTAGAACCAGAAGGTTCATAGAGCTAGGACCAGAGGGTCCACAGAGTTCGGGGCCCAAGGGCCCATAGAGTTATAGCCTCGAGTGGCTAGTATGTGTTATGCATGGTATTTTGGGGAACTCACTAAGCTTCGTGCTTACAGTGTTTTGTGTTATGTGTTACATGTACTAGTGAGGAGCGCGGGAAGGCGCCGGAATGATTCGTACACACCCATCGGAGTTTATTATGATATGATCTTGGGATTTTGTATTAAGATAATATTGATACATTGTTTATGAAAGTAATTATGAATGAATTATTATGTTTTTGAAAAGTGAAATTTTGGTTGAATTTTTACAGTGTTATATGCAAACCATGTGTTATACGACCATTTAGAAGAACCGGTAACTCACCCGATATGGCTTAAGCTTTTTTCCTATAAGGTAATGCTTTCAACCGAATAAGCTTGCAAGGTACTACCCATACCCTCTAACAACTTGACAATGTCAATCATAAGTCAACATAGGTATGCTACTCATACAACCGAAACGAGCAATATGACATGTACAAAAAATCACCATGACATCAATCTAACATAAGATATGTCTACTAATTCAATAAGTATAACCATCACATGCAATTACAAATAGAAAACTCCATTCATATTATAATAGCAATCAAGGTCAATAGCGTGTCAAATCACAAGATGCAGTCAATATATTATCACACAATTACCACAACATTAGAAAAATAAACAATATCCTAATTTCCATCAACAATCCACTAAAGAGATGTAGTATTCGATTATGTATTATATTAAGAATACTATCGAGTCCCGATAGGTTTTTAATAAGAAGTGAATCAAGCCCCCAACATAAATACATAACACCCTAAACAAAACGATATTCCAATGAGAAAACAAGCATCAAACAATAAAAGGATACCACATTGTGATGAAGACGCGACACATGCACGAGAAGGGGGCGTCGCCTCGTGTCGATATGGGATAGGACCAAACCAACATATGTGTCGTTTTCATGATTTCATTTCACAAATTCCAGTCGCGATTGAACAGTTAGATGCATTGTATATATTGGATGGACGTTTCACATTCATGCAACAATGTATAGGCCAATCACGAAAAGCCCATCAACGCATCACATCCAAGGCATTGACGCTCTGAGTTAACCGTTACATTTCATGTGTAGGAATTATGAACCATAGTCATTCCAAATCTCAACCAAACCCTCTTTAGCGTATTTTTAATCATAAGGAACAATCCATAGAGGTCTAGATCGTTCATGCACTAAAATTGAACACAATTACACTAAAAACGTCTTATTTGTGTATAAGCTTACTATTTACTAGTTTTTACTGAACTAAATCAGAAATATAATGGTTAGAGAATAAATACTAACATTGTGTAACTTTAGATGATGCTAAGGAAACAAGATGATGAGAGATGAACCAATCACCATATCACCAAAATCTACAAAAATGCAACATTTCCTTCACTTGAATCACCGTTTAATTTCAAAAATGGAAACCTCACTTGGAACACATACACACACACTCTCTCTCTCTCTCTCTTTCTCTGTGTGTGTGTGTGTGTGTGTGTTTGGCTGCAAATAGAGTAATAAACTCGAATTCTAGGGTTAGCATCCATTAAATAGGTCTTAAGTTCCATTTTAGCCCCTCAAAGTATGCCAAAATTCCCCTTAGACCCATATATAGGTTCAAGGTTCATTTAATAAACTTTTAGCCCCCTAAGAACCCTTTAACATAGAGCAAAGTTCAATTTACATAAAAGACACTTAAAACTAATTTTGAAAACAAAAAGAAATATGGGTCGTTAGAAGATCAATTTGAGTAAGTCCAATCTATCTATCTATATATCTTATAAAGCAAGCATTTTTCCTTGAACTTCATGCATTTGAAATTTCCAAGACTATTACAAATTAATTTATGACTAGTTGAAATATTATGATTTGTAACTCCCAAAACTCTTCGAATCATGCTATTTAATTGATGAGTTAAATTAAATATTTAGCCTATATAAGAAATTTGTAGATTACATATTGTATGTAGGTCAATACAAAATGATGGATCATATTCGTAGGGTTTGAAAAATTATGTGAGTGGTTCCATGGATGTAAGAAAACAATTGCAACTTTTCCAAATATAAATTCATGTAAACTCAAAGTAGGTGTATGTAAAGTTTTAGATATTAACCCAACTTCAAATTTAGGTATATTTGTAAATGTATACTTGAGATCATTTTTTTTAATTTATGTGTTATGCATCTTTCTATAATTACATGATGATGAAGTGGGACTGATAATTACTTCTCATGAGCTTTTCGGAAATCGACCTTCAAGTTATTTATCAGTTAGAGCAATTAACTGTGTTAACATGTATATATCTTTATATTGTCTCTCTTTTTAATGTTAAGAAAATACATTTTATGTCCAAGAGAACATTATCCAACATGTATTTTATGCTATTATAAGTTATATATTATGTTAGTTTCTATCGCTTATTTTGTTGTAAATAACATTGATATATTTTTTATAATTGATTTTGATGAAAGGAGTTTACAATAATTATTCCAAATAGTTTGTGATAATGACGAATTAGAATGAATGATTTTTAATATGATATTACTTTCTTGTTGAAAACCAATGATTATGTGTGTTATAAAAATGAATTCTTTATGTTCTATCAAAACTTATATGGATGTATCCATTTTAAATGTTTTTATAGCAATAAAAATAAATTATTATCTTATTAGATTTGTTATATTCTTTTTTCCCTATTCGTTCTTTATCGTAAAGGAAAAGTAAAATAAATAAAATATTATTATTTTCATAAAAAAATATAAGTGATAAAAATATATCTCAAGTGTAACACTCCTCCTCCCCTAACCCACTCTTATCATTTTTTTTAAGATTTGTCGCAGTACATAACAATTACTATAGTTTTAAATTCAAATCACCATTTTATTTAGACCGTTTATTCTCTTCCAATATTTCATAGTGACATTTTTTTTTAAATATAATAATGAAAAATTTTCAAATAAGTAGTTTTTAATTAAGTAAAAAATAACAATTGTTTAAAATAATGTAAAACTAAAGAATAGATTATATTATATTAAAACAATATTTTTATTTGAAATAATAATAATAATAATAATAATAATAATAATAATAATAATAATAATAATAATAATAATAATAATAATAAGAGTAAATTACACGAATGGTCCCAATGGTTTGTGATAATTTGCAGGTTTGGTCTCTAACTTATTTTTTTAACTCAGAAGGTCCTTTCTTTTTATTTTTGTTACGCATTTGGTGTCACACCCCCAAACCAGAATGGCGGAAACGTTCGGGGGCGGAGGACGTCATATTCAGTATCATAACAATTGCATAGTAAGGAAAGTACACACCACCATAATATATATATTTGAAAAGTTTACATGATTGAATGTATTACATGTTTGAATATCAAATACGATATGGTGATCCAAAATATGTTACTAACGCCAACGCGGTAGTCTTCAAAAGTAGATGCTACCTGGTTTTGCGGTTTCCTGAGAATACAAGTCATTTCAAGAAAAAGTGTCAACAATTAAGTTGGTGAGTTCATAAGTAGTGTTTTGAGAAAATGTATGCCATTGAAAGTTCGTGCTTGTTTTCCAAAAAAATCCTTATTTTCTTATAGATGTATGCAATGAGTATGAAAGATCGTTGTATGAATTGTAAATAGTTGAACCAGGAAAATCCCTTATTTTCCAATTGTGAATAGCAGTCTTAAATGTCTAAGACCGTAAAATGTAAGCAACTATAACATGCTTAAAAAGATAGAGGTATAGTTTTATATAATAAAACTATATGAAGATCGAGCTTGAAAAATATGAAAAATAACATTAATACTTACTTTCCACGGAAATCATAATACCATAATAATTATCTATCCGGTGAGTTGTTATAGCCATACTATCATAGTTTTGCCTGTGGCGACGTTCTTCAGGCGTCGAAATGTTATGACACTTGTCACCCAAAGGATTGTAGCTAACAGTCAGGATGTGGGATCATTAGTCCCGTATAGATCTATACACACTTATCACGTTCTCCAAACGGGAGATTCTGGTTATAAACATGACTTTTGTTGGTACCTTTAACAAAAGGTAGAGTGAAGGTGAATCGTCTCACAGATTCTCAACTAAGTCGCATATTGAAAATGATGAGTTTGCATGCAATGATTATCCTTTTTAACAATGTTAACAAAGGCATAATTTGTGTTTCCTTGAATGCATAAAATAGTTTAACAAGAGTGGTTACCCTTGATATAATGCATTTGTATAGATGAGATTCGTAATAGTATAGTTTTGTTTCTGTTGGATTAGTGTCTAAGTCCATAACTATTTTGGTATGTACTTGACCCGATGGTGCATGGTCCCTTTGGGTTGCCTTCACCAAAGCAACTTGATAGGATGAATTATGGAGAGAAAGGATTAAATATGATATATTAATATATTATGAGAATAATATATTAAAGGAGAAATCATATTTTTTAATTAATATTAGTCAAGAATTAATAAGAAGTAAGTTTGTGACTAAAAGAGATTAATTAAACTTAAGGGACTAGAATTGTAATTATAAGATAATTGCAATTGGGCCATGGATTGCCTTATATTATAAGGTTGGACGAATTCTATGGGGAAACCCATTAGAATCGTCCAAGGCCTTTAAGAAAAGGAGTCCATGGGTTGCTTAGGGCTTAAGCATCCAAATTAGGGTTTCCTTATTAGATAACCCTAATGGCCTCACTATATATAGAACCCTTATGCCCCAAAAACGTGGTGAACTTGTTCTCTAGGGTTTCCACACGTTTTTGGACAGCCTCCTTCTCTTCTCTTCTTCATCCTCTTACTCTTGGTGTTTGTGAACCATTAGAGGAGTGACATTTGTGACTCTAAGCTTTCTAAAGTAATTATGTAACGACCCAAATTTCACGTCCAAAAATTTCATTTTAAAAAAAACATTACTTTAGAGAAACATTAATTGTTAAAAACATTGATTGATGAAACCATAACAAAACGCAAGCCATGTCTAAAAATCAAATCATACAATCATCATAATATCAGAGTGTAAATCCCCGAGAATCTTGTAAGTGCGGAAATCTGTGTGTGTGCATGATGTGCCGCTACCACGCCGGCTCCTTCCCCTTCGACGAAGAGGTACCTGAAACCAAAACCATAAACTGTAAGCACAAAGCTTAGTGAGTTCCCCCATCGTACCACATACCATACAAACTCATAACATACATACTGCCAGGCTATTCTGGGGTGCCTGACTACCCGGTACGGCCGTTTTGGGGTGCCGTCCTACCCGTGTCAAGCCAATCTGGGGTGCTGACTACCCATGTCAAGCCATTCTGGGGTGCTGACTACCCATGTCAAGCCATTCTGGGGTGCTGACTACCCGTCGGTCCTAACAACCGACCCTCGGGGACTATTCCACCCCTTACTGCTACCATCACATATATATCATAACATAAACATACTATCAGACATATATGGGGTGCCCCCTTCGGTCCTAACAACCGAACACAGGGAGTGGTCCCCTCATACTACCTCTATCGCATATAACATAACAAGCCAGCATGCAAACATATCATCACATACTGTCAGACGTATCTGGGGTGTCTGACTACCCTTCGGTCCTAACAACTGAACTCGACTACTATCACATACAACATATCATGCTAGCATATAACATATCAGGTAGTAGCAAACCTAGATGATATCACAAAGACAATCATCTATCATACGTCTCCTACTGGTGGGTCGGCATTGTGGCCTTAGACCCGCCACTACTGGAAGGTAACTCACCTCGAATAGGTTGCTGGTCTGTGTGGGAACTGGTTGTCTACTGCTGCTGCTGCTAACGTCCCTCGACTGTAATTCCAACAAAATGATCAGTCAAACACGCTAGATGTTCTTAGGGTAAAATGACCCTTTTACCCCTCACCAAGTCAAAGGCCAGGTCAAAGTCAACTTCCAGTTGACTGGACTCGCCGAGTCCATCTCTCACTGATCCGGTCCCACTCACCAGGTCCCTCTTTCACTCACTGAGTCACCCCTGACTCGCTATCCGGGACTTTGGGGCCGACTCGAGTACCAACTCGTCGAGTCCTACGAGCAACTCGCCGAGTTCCTCGAGCAGGTCCTCTGCTTGCTTCCAATCCACACCAAAACACCCCATTCGAGGGTTTGGGGGTTTCGGGACTACGTTATACGGTTAATTCCGTGCACAGGTACGAAGGGTTGAGCCTTTGACGCTTAAACCCCTCGTGTTCTGTGGATGTTCATATTACTCGCCGAGTTTGAAGAACTACTCGGCGAGTTCCAAGCAATCTTCATAGGACTCGCCGAGTTTGTTCATCCAACTCGCCGAGTCGACGACCATCTTCATAGAACTCGCTGAGTTCCACCTTGGGACTCGCCGAGTCCTTCGACCCACTTCCTGAGTAGGCCAGATCTAGAACATGCAACACTTCCAGACCACAGATCCATGGTCCTAGGGTTCATTTACCACGTAAAGTTGTAAACTTTACGGGCATGCATGGCCCTATGAGCTCAAACATGCACTTCCAAGATATACAAGAGGTCCTATGCTCATTGGGGACTTCCACTACCTCAACCACAGAGACTTTATACTACTATGAAGTCCAAAAGGTCCACATCCGAAGTTCTTGCAGAACATTAGCCATAAACACATAGAGATTTAGGTTTTTAGGGCTTAAAACCTCTTTTCTTAGGGACAAAAAAGGGGACTAACGAGCTAAAGATCAAGTTAGGGTCTTTTCTACCTGAATGGAGGCCTTTCACAGAGTAGATTCCGGATCTCCTTCCCTTCTTGCACTCTTCAATCTTCTACTTCTCCTCCCAAGCCCCAAATCACCTTCAAAATGTTAACAATCACCCACAAGGACACAAAGGAGGCTAGGGTTTTGTTCTACAGGTCTTTGGGAGTGCTAAGGGAAGTGGAGGCTGGGTTAGATCGATTAAATAGGGTGAAAACACTCGGGTTAGGGTTTAAGTCCAAACAGGGTCTACTCGCCGAGTCCATCGGACCTACTCGCCGAGTAGACCGAGTAGATCCCGCATCTAGTCCCGCTTCTACTCGGCGAGTCAGTCCCTCAACTCGCCGAGTCCAAGGTTAATTATGCAAAATAAAGAGATTTAATAACCACGAATACATACCAGGAATCAGGTGCTACAAATCTCCCCCACTTATTTTAGACTTCGTCCTCGAAGTCTGCTGCTCGATCCTGAAACAGCTCGGGATAATGCTCCATCATCTCGTCCACCGGCTCCTAAGTCCACTCCGAACCCTTGCGGTGCTGCCATTGCACCTTCACTAGCTCCACCCTCTTGTTCCTTAAATCCTTCGACTTCCTGTCGAGGATTGCGACTGGGCGCTCGATGTAATTCAGGTTGTCATCAACCTAAATATCCTCCAACGGCACTACCACTGAATCGTCCACTAAGCACTTTCGCAGCTGAGAGACATGGAAAGTGTTGTGGCTCTGGCTAAGCTCGGCTGGCAGATCCAACCTATACGCCACCTTGCCCACCCGGGTTACAACCCTGAACGGTCCGATGAACCTCGGGCCTAACTTGCCCCGCTTCCTGAATCGGATGACGCCTTTCCAAGGCGACACGTTCAGGAGAACCATATCCCCGACTCGAAACTCCAAGTCGGATCGACGCTTGTCGGCGTAACTTTTCTGCCGACTCTAAGCAGTCTGAAGCCTGCTCCGGACCTGCTGGATCCTCTCGATCGTCTTGAGCACCACTTCGGTGCTCCCCATGACCCTCTGGCCAACTTCACCCCAGCATATTGGGGTCCTACACCTCCGTCCGTACAACATCTCGAAGGGAGGGCGGTCGATACTCGCGTGATAGCTGTTGTTGTAGGAGAACTCGGCCAGGGGAAGATAGGTATCCCAGCTACCACCGAAGTCTAGCACGCACGCCCGCAGCATATCCTCTAGAGTCTGGATGGTCCGCTCGCTCTAACCATCCGTCTGCGGGTGAAAGGCAGTGCTAAAATGCAGACAAGTGCCCAACTCGTCATGGAATCTCTTCCAAAATCTGGAAGTAAAATGCACATCCCTGTCCGAGATCACTGATACTGGTACCCCATGCCGTGCCACAATCTCCATGATATAGATGTCGGCCAATTTCTCGGCCGATATGCTCTCCTGAATCGGAATAAAGTGAGCACTCTTGGTCAATCTATCCACGATGACCCAAATCGAATCCACTCCACGTGCGGTCCTGGGAAGCTTCATGATAAAATCCATTGTGATATCTTCCCATTTCCACAGTGGAATATCCAACGGCTGCATCTTGCCATGCGGTCTCTGATGTTCGGCCTTGACCTTCCTGCAGGTCAAACACTGTTCAACGTACCATGCCACATCCCGCTTCATGCAGGGCCATCAGTAATCCAGACGAAGATCCCTACACATCTTCGTCGCCCCGGGATGAATAGAGAATCGGGACTTGTACGCCTCCTCCATCAAAGTCTGGCGCACACCCCCGTGATACGGCACCCATACCCTACGGTGCAAAGTCAATAATCCTCGGCTATCATAGTCAAAGGAGGAAACCTGACCCACCACACGCTCGCTCTTCCGATGTTCCTCCTTGATAGCCTCCTGCTGAGCCTCCCGAATTTGCTCCAACAGGGGAGTCACCACAGTCATCCTCAAGCAGATGACCCTGATTGGCGCCGCCTTGCGGCTGAGCGCATCGGCCACCACGTTGGCCTTCTCCGGGTGGTAAAGGATCTCGCAATCATAATCCTTCACCACATCCAACCACCGACGCTGCCTCATGTTCAGATTTGGCTGATCCATGAGGTACCTCAAACTCTTGTGGTCCGTGTAGATGGTACATCGGACCCCGTATAGGTAATGTCGCCAAATCTTGAGGGCAAAAACCACCGCCCCCAACTCCAAATCATGCGTCGGGTAGTTCGCCTCGTGAGGCTTGAGCTGCCTCGAAGCGTAGGCAATAACATGCCCCCTCTGCATCAGTACCGCGCCCAACCCAGAAATGGATGCATCACAATAAACCACAAAATCCTCCACGCCCTCTGGCAGGGCTAAGATTGGCGCCTCGCACAACCTCTGTCTCAGTGTCTCAAATGCAGCCTGCTGCTCGGGCCCCCACCGAAAGACCACGGCTTACTTCGTCAGCCGCGTCAGGGGCACGACTATCTTGGAGAAATCCTGAATAAATCTCCGATAGTAGCCTGCCAATCCCAGGAAACTCCGAATCTCAGATGGAGACTTCGGAACCTCCCATCTCATCACGGCCTCGACCTTGGCCGGATCGACCAGAATCCCGTTCTGGTTGACGAGGTGTCCAAGAAATTGCACCTCGCGCAACCAAAACTCACACTTGGAGAACTTGGCATACAAGCTCTCCCTCCTCAGGGTCTCTAACACCTCTCTCAGATGCTCCTCATGTTCCTCCCGAGTCTTGGAATAAACCAAGATGTCATCGATAAAGACTATCACAGACCGATCCAGCATCGGTCTGCATACGCGGTTCATGAGGTCCATGAACGCGGCAGGAGCATTGGTGAGCCCAAACGGCATCACCACGAACTCATAATGGCCATAGCACGTCCGAAATGCGGTCTTCTGCATATCCTCTTCCCTGACCCTCATCTGATGATAACCCGAACGCAAATCAATCTTGGAGAACCAAGATGCTCCTTAAAGTTGGTCAAAGAGGTCATCAATCCTCGGAAGCGGGTAACGGTTCTTCACCGTTACCTTGTTCAGCTCCTGATAATCTATACACATCCGATGCGACCCGTCCTTCTTCTTCACAAACAGAATCGGGGCTCCCCAAGGCGAACTGCTCGGACGAATAAATCCCTTGTCTAGCAGCTCCTGCAGCTACGTAGACAACTCCTGCATCTCGGGAGGAGCCAACCGATACGGTGCCTTGGCTATCGGAGCCGCACCAGGAACAAGGTCAATCCTGAACTCCACCTGTCGCTCTGGAGGTATCCCAGGAAGCTCCTCTGGGAAAACATCTGCAAAGTCTCGGACCACCGGAACCTCGCTCACTGTCGCCTTACCCGCCTCCCGGGTATCCATCACATACGCGACATATCTTGCACATCCCTGCTGAAGGTAGCGCCTAGCCCTCACTGCTGAACATACAGCGAGTCCATACTGGGGCCTCTCACCATGAATCACTAACTCTCCCCCGCTTGGGGTCCTGACACGTACTAGCTGTTGCGCGCAATCTATCACAGCCCCATTAGGGCTCAGCCAATCCATGCCTATAATCACCTTATTCCCACGCAACGGTATGGGAACCAAATCTACCAAGTAGCGCTCCTCGAACAAATGCAGCACGCAGTCTTGAAATACCATCGATGCCCGCACCGATCGATCATCGGCAATCTCCACCTCCAAAGGGCAACCTAACTCGCCTGATGGCTCATGAAACTTCTTGCTAAGCGCAAGGGAAACGAATGATCGGGATGCACCCGAATCAAATAACACCTGAACTGGGAGGCCGTTCACATGGAACGATCCTAATGCATACATATACATACAGAGCACATATCAATAACATAACATCATAAAAATAAGATAGAGTGAAAGAATCATACCCGTCACCACATCGGGTGCGGCGCGTGCCTCCTCGGTAGTCAGCTGAAATGCTCGGCTCCTCACCACTGGAGCCTCTGACTTGCCCTGCCGGCCATCCGTGATCCACAGGGTCGCTGGAGTTGGCGCCTTTACCGGTGCTGAAACTATCAACTGGGGGCAATTGGCCTTCTTGTGGCCCCTCTGGTTGCAGTGAAAACACAGCAACTCTGATGTCTGAATAACTGCTGTCAGAGCAGTGCAATCCCTGCTGATGTGCCCAGACTTGCCGCACTTGTAGCAGCCTGATGATCCCATCCTGCACACCCCCTCGTGCGGCCTGCCGCATTTCCTGCAGCGGCTCGGTCCTGACTGGCCTTTCGGCCTACCATCTGATCCCTTGGGCTTCTTCCCCGAAGCCCCTCCTGCTTGTCCCTCCTCCAATTTCCGTTTGTGGATGTGCTCCAAATCTATCTCCCTCTCCCTCGCCCTGGCAATCATAGAGTCCAAGGTAGGGCAAGCCGAAAAGCTAACATGCTCCCGGATGTCAGCTCGTAGCATATCATGGTAACGAGTCCTCCTCATGTCCTCGTCACCGGCATACTGGGGCTCCAACAAAGCCCTCTCTCGGAACTTGGTGGTGATCTCCGGCACAGTCTCCGTCGTCTGTCTCATGTCAAGAAACTCCCTGGCCAGCTGCTGAAGCTCGACAGCCGGCGCAAACTCTGCCCTGAACCTGGTCACGAAGTCCAACCAGGTCATCGCCTCGATAGCTGAGGCTCCCAACAAGTCACCCACTGACTCCCACCAATCCCCGGCTCGGTCCCATAAACATCCTGTTGCATACCTCACCTTCGACCCCTCGGGGCAGAAGCTAGTCAACTGGGCAGACTCGATGTCTGCAATCCATCGCCTGGCAACAATGGGGTCTTTCACCCCATGGAAATCCGGCGCACCACTGCCCCGGAAGTCCTTGAAGGACAGCGTGCGAGATCCTAACTGGCTAGATGTCATATCACTCCTGAATGCCCGAAGGCGATCCTCCATCAACTCCATGATCCCTTCCTTGATCGACCCAAAGAGAATGGGGGTCGACTCAAGGATGCCTCTGGTAATCTCTGACGCGATGAACTCGCGTAGTCCCTCATCAATCGGCTCGGAACCTGATCCCGAACCTGACCCCTCTCTTGAACCGCCATCTACCGGCCTCGATCGAAGTACCACCATTCTGCAATACATCACAACAATCATTAGTGATATTGATACTCCCTGAGGGATCACAACTACTTACAAGTTCCCTGGTCTTATCTTGGCCTTCCTTGGTTTGGGTACGGATCCTCTGCTTTCAGTAGTACGGGCCCATACTACCTTCCACATCTATCCGTACCTTCTTCAAGGAATGCCTCGACTCCACCAGATCCCTTTCACTACTGCTGATCACTGCTATACTCATCCTAGGCTTGCCCTAGGGAAATCTCTAATTCCACTCTAACCAGTCCTCAGCTGCTGCAGGCCTCCTTGTAATGCCAATTAGCCACTACCCGAATACCATCACATGTGACGAGGCTCAGATAATCCTTCGAGTACCCGACTCGTCCCTACAACGGTTGGACTCAAACAAGAGCTGCGCAGTAGGATCAAATCCGGCACTCTAAGATTATTCAACCCTGATCACATGTGACGTGACGCATTCGCCTAATGGCTAACTCCCATTATTCTGAGTCCCACGTAGCACGAAGCAAGCGGCATTCAGATAAGGGTAACAATCTCAATTAACTCTATCTACTTTCAGGAACTGGGCTAGCATAAAGTGCTAAGCTCATACTACCAGGCATAACCTAATCAGGCTATCCTACTTTCTGTTTACTCAATAACTAGCATGCAAGTTCTCATACAACTGGAACACATAAAGCAGGCACATAAGGCATCACTCCTAGATCCTTAGTCCTATTCTAGCATGCTATTCTACAAAAGCTGATAAACATAACATAAACTCGTATGGGTACTTTGGGGAATACTTACTTGAGCTCGGCCGGTCGCGCACATCACACACTTCGTTCTTTCTCAAAACTCTTTTCTAAATTTTAGAAAACATTTTCTTTTAGAAAATCTTTTAATCCCTCGATTTGAGTTCAGACACTCGCGAAGGCGTGTCCGAATCCCTCAAACCAGGGCTCTGATACCAACTTGTAACGACCCAAATTTCACGTCCAAACCATACAATCATCATAATATCAGAGTGTAAATCCCCGAGAATCTTGTAAGTGCGGAAATCTGTGTGTGTGCATGATGTGCCGCTACCGCGCCAGCTCCTTCCCCTTCGACGAAGAGGTACCTGAAACCAAAACCATAAACTGTAAGCACAAAGCTTAGTGAGTTCCCCCATCGTACCACATACCATACAAACTCATAACATACATACTGCCAGGCTATTCTGGGGTGCCTGACTACCCGGTACGGCCGTTCTGGGGTGCCGTCCTACCCGTGTCAAGCCAATCTGGGGTGCTGACTAACCATGTCAAGCCATTCTGGGGTGCTGACTACCCATGTCAAGCCATTCTGGGGTGCTGACTACCCGTCGGTCCTAACAACCGACCCTCGAGGACTATTCCACCCCTTACTGCTACCATCACATATATATCATAACATAAACATACTATCAGACATATATGGGGTGCCCCCTTCGGTCCTAACAACCGAACACAGGGAGTGGTCCCCTCATACTACCTCTATCGCATATAACATAACAAGCCAGCATGCAAACATATCATCACATACTGTCAGACGTATCTGGGGTGTCTGACTACCCTTCGGTCCTAACAACCGAACTCGACTACTATCACATACAACATATCATGCTAGCATATAACATATCAGGTAGTAGCAAACCTAGATGATATCACAAAGACAATCATCTATCATACGTCTCTTAGGGTAAAATGACCCTTTTACCCCTCACCAAGTCAAAGGCCAGGTCAAAGTCAACTTCCAGTTGACTGGACTCGCCGAGTCCATCTCTCACTGATCCGGTCCCACTCACCAGGTCCCTTTTTCACTCACTGAGTCACCCCTGACTCGCTATCCGGGACTTTGGGGCCGACTCGAGTACCAACTCGTCGAGTCCTACGAGCAACTCGCCGAGTTCCTCGAGCAGGTCCTCTGCTTGCTTCCAATCCACACCAAAACACCCCATTCGAGGGTTTGGGGGTTTCGGGACTACGTTATACGGTTAATTCCGTGCACAGGTACGAAGGGTTGAGCCTTTGATGCTTAAACCCCTCGTGTTCTGTGGATGTTCATATTACTCGCCGAGTTTGAAGAACTACTCGGCGAGTTCCAAGCAATCTTCATAGGACTCGTCGAGTTTGTTCATCCAACTCGCCGAGTCGACGACCATCTTCATAGAACTCGCTGAGTTCCACCTTGGGACTCGCCGAGTCCTTCGACCCACTTCCTGAGTAGGCCAGATCTAGAACATGCAACACTTCCAGACCACAGATCCATGGTCCTAGGGTTCATTTACCACGTAAAGTTGTAAACTTTACGGGCATGCATGGCCCTATGAGCTCAAACATGCACTTCCAAGATATACAAGAGGTCCTATGCTCATTGGGGACTTCCACTACCTCAACCACAGAGACTTTATACTACTATGAAGTCCAAAAGGTCCACATCCGAAGTTCTTGCAGAACATTAGCCATAAACACATAGAGATTTAGGTTTTTAGGGCTTAAAACCTCTTTTCTTAGGGACAAAAAAGGGGACTAACGAGCTAAAGATCAAGTTAGGGTCTTTTCTACCTGAATGGAGGCCTTTCACAGAGTAGATTCCGGATCTCCTTCCCTTCTTGCACTCTTCAATCTTCTACTTCTCCTCCCAAGCCCCAAATCACCTTCAAAATGTTAACAATCACCCACAAGGACACAAAGGAGGCTAGGGTTTTGTTCTACAGGTCTTTGGGAGTGCTAAAGGAAGTGGAGGCTGGGTTAGATCGATTAAATAGGGTGCAAACACCCGGGTTAGGGTTTAAGTCCAAACAGGGTCTACTCGCTGAGTCCATCGGACCTACTCGCCGAGTAGACCGAGTAGATCCCGCGTCTAGTCCCGCTTCTACTCGGCGAGTCAGTCCCTCAACTTGCCGAGTCCAAGGCTAATTATGCAAAATAAAGAGATTTAATAACCACGAATACATACCAGGAATCAGGTGCTACACATTACAAGGAGGAATTGTGATTGTTGTTGCTACATAACAATCAAGGAAATATCTTAAACCCATTCTTATGTTAATATGATTACTTGTATGCTAGAATTAGGGTTTATAGACTTGGATAACTGGCATGTACAATAAAGAAACCTAGATCCAAGCATTAGGGTTTGTATGAGCACATAGGATGTTCTTATAGCTAAAACCCATCAGTGGTATCAGAGCTTTGATTGGTTTTTATTGTATTGATGCCTTGTATGTTTGTTCAAGTTGAAAAAATTCGATTTTTGTAAAACTGCCTGATGAACTCGGCGAGTCCCATTGTGGACTCGGCGAGTAGGCCCCTACTCGGCGAGTCCATATGGGTACTCGGCGAGTTCGAGCGTCAGAAAGAGGGGATTTCGGGATTTCTTGCTGTTTTTCTCATGGATACTTGTCTTATATGTTTTAAATCATTAAAATCCGATTTTATTCATATTTTTGAGTATATCCTTGATTAAACAAAAGATAATTACCAACTGATTAGATAATAACTTCCTTATATGATAAAGATTGGATTATTTGTATTAATTGGGTAACTTATTTTGCAAGAAATGGAAAATTAGGTCAAATATAGATAATTATGAAATTAATTGTATAATTTATATTATTTGTTATTTGATCCTTTTGTTAAGAAAAGTTTCAATTTTCCCCTTTAGGTTTTATACTTTAAATTTAAACTCAAATGTTTTGTTTTGAAATTTAAATAGTTGAAACCCTAATGTTTTGAAAAGGTTTCAAAACTTGCCCTCAAGTTTTGGAATTTAAATTTTGATTGAAAGTTTAATTTTGATGTATATTTAAATTCTAAACCCTAATGTTTTGAAATGTTTCAAAATTTGCCCTCAAGTTTTGGAATTTAAAAGTTGATTAAAAGTTTAATTTAGGAATGTTAAATTCTAAAACCCTAGTATTGTTTTGAAAAGTTCAAATCACACCCTTATGGTTTTATTAATTAATTAAGGTGTATAATTAAAAGAGGTTTAATAAATCCATAAAAGTTTAGGTTCACAATATAATTGAATTAAAAGTATAATTGTTAAATTTGACCTCCTAGTATTTTAAAAGTGTAAAATACACCCTATACTATATATAACATTAAAAGTCTAACATTATATATATGTATGAGTAAAAGTCAGTCTTACCGTTAGTAGGCCTCATTCATGAAGCTAGTCTATAAGGGGTGTTTAAGGAAATTGCCTATAAAATGGCGATTGAATGGGTATCCACTCTTACCCACCGCACTCTTGACTAGTGGAGGGTCGTTAGCCGAACAGGTAGGATAGGACAGAAACCTCCATTATAAGTATAATGAAGTACAAAAGTAACTAAATGTTTTACAAATTCCCAATCTTAGTTACTTAGGCAAAAGTGAATTGATGCAATTCCATGAAATTACACTTTGTGCCCTTGCGAAGACGTTAGTGGAGCGTGTGTGGTTAACCGGCACACTAAATGTTTCTAAGCAAAGGTAGCAAAGGGTGACTCAATGTTTGTCATAGTTCGGTGGAGCGTGTGTGGTTTACCGGCACATCGAATAGGTGACTGTAACATGTGAGGGCGCCATGTAAGTTTGCATGGTTATTCACACCCGCTTTGTGATCCTCGGCATCCCAGTCACAAACTAGAGGGGCATATCGAGATTTAAACATGCCATTGAAAAGTTCAATGAATCTCAAAGGATCTAGGAGTTTTCATAGGTTTAAAACTTAAATTTCTTTTTCGTTTTTCATGGTGAAAATTAGTGAATCGTCATTCACTTACCTTCAAATATTCTGCAATTAGATTACGACATCCCTTTTCTAGGTTGTAGCATATTGTGTTGGGTCCTAACCTTCTCATTTGGGTGATTTACTAAGGACTCAATCAATCAACTAACTTGAATTCGTTTTCTCCCGTTTTGTAGATGTCAAAGTATGACAACTATGGTCTTCCCAAATCCCGTGGAACAAGCATTCCACATGAAGATGATATTCCACGATTCGATCGAGGAACAAGAGATCATGCTTCACTTCCTCCACCTCCTCCAATTATTCTCCCTAACCCACAAGTTCGAAGACTTGAAAAGTTCAAGCTCACTCAAGCCCTTTTGGCAAGTAAACATAAAGAAGGAAAGTTGGTGTGTGCACACATCCTAGGGATGAAGTCACACGTTGATAGGTTAAGGATGTTGGGATCCGTTGTCTATGAGGAGATGGTTGTTAATTGGGTTCGTCAGTCACTTCCTAACTCATATAGTGAGTTCGTAAGAGAGTACTATATGATGAACTGCGACGTGATCCTTATAGATCTCACCTATATGCTTATTGCCGCTGAATCAGCAATGGTTTGGCGCAATAGAAAAGCAAAGTTGATTGGTGAATCTGCCTTCAAGACCTCTATGGATATAGACAATGGCAACGAAAGACATGCCATGATCGAAAAGTTTGATCATAAGAGAAAGGCAATGTCTGAAGTAGTTCCATGTCCTGTTCCAAAAGAGTCAATTTGCTTTTATTGCCAAGAGAAGGGGCATTAGAGACAAAGCTGCCCTATTTACCTAAGAGATCTAAGAGATGGGAGAGTCAAAACGTATGGCTCTGTTTTAGGTAAAAATCCATTGACTAACTCTTTTAAGCTTCTATTCTAGATTCTTAATACATAATGTGATAAGATTACAATTGATGTTTTGTAGGATCGAAGAAAAGAAAGGAAGCTTAAGGGAAGAAGTGAGCAGAATCTAACCATGAAGGAATGGATTTTGATCGCATTACTTGACGATTAGATTCTTGAGCTACTACTTAGAGTTAGAATAAAATTGCTAAGAAAGATGTATTAGCATAGTTTTTCAAGGAATTGCATTGTAAGGACAAATTTTTCCGCAATAAAATAAATTTTGATTTTATATTATTTGTTTATCCTTGCAATGGCGTGTATGAAAAATTGATGTTAGAATGTTTTTATTATTAGCAATAATGGATTTGATTCTTAGTTATGTTATTTGTGGAAATGTCGAAAATTTACCGAATATGAAAAGTTTCTCATCGCCCAAGTTTCAATTTGACAGAAACTTGGAATCATGCAACTTGGTTGCACGATGAATGAGAAATTTCATATTTGGAAATTAGACTAATTCATTGACAAAGTGTCGAGTGAAAGACGAGTAGATCGAGTACACAAAGTTGTGTGCTAATCAAGTCCACCACAAAAATAATAAAGATATTCGTCATGATTTACTAAAAGTTTAGTAAATGTGATTATACTTACAAGATTAAGTGTAATTATGAATTGATTAAAGGGTTTAGATCAATAGCAGAACGAATAAGAAGAATCAAGTAGGCAGAAAGATAAAAGTTTCTCTATTCTGAGAAGAAGGGAGAGTGCCTTTTATGTTTTATGATATGTATGAATGATTAAGAACCATATCTCAATTGATTCTCTATGTGAGTCTTAGTACAGTTGTATGTCTGAGAATAGAAATCAAGAATTGAAGAAATGGTTAAATCAGAAAGTCAATCATACTTCGTTCCAAAACAAGTCTTAGAGTTAAGATGGTGAAATTGAGTGATAAGTATTAAGAAGGTTTATAACATTCATAAAATATGGAAATTTTTGATGTCTCGGATAAGACAAAGACCAACTAGGACCAATTTATGAAGTGTTTTGATAAAAACTACACTAACTCTTGAATATTTATTTGTCAAGAAATGTTTATTGACAAGAGAATCTTATATGTCAAGGAGTCAGTGGGAGTCTTAATGGTCTTGAAAGGTTTCAAGAACAAATCAAAATAGACCTTATCGATCATCACTAGCACACGAGTTGAGGTTTACAACCTATCGTGTTGACATTATTTTGTTTCTATGGCGTTCCAATTAAGTTAATTATGCATGTGAGTTCTATGAGTTCTCATTTGAATGCATAAAAGGCAAGGACCTTGATCAATGAAAAGTACATTGATAGGAAAAGGTGAGCTGCTTAACTACTTGGAAGACATGGTGGGCAGCTGTGTTACCATAAGGCAAAGAAATCAAGATTGAGAAAGTTCGGTCCATATGAGTTTGAATTTGTCGTAAACTTTGGTTTTAACAAATTCACATGGATAGGAACACATACACCATTAAAATCTAAGTGTCATAAGATTCCCTCATTCATGAAAATGACTGTGAGGAAATGCTTTCACTAATAGAGATTTTAAGAAGATAGTGATTGTGAAATTGTATTCTCGAATTCGATTATGGTTACGGTATCCCTTTCCATGATTCGAATTGTGAGATTTGGCAATTAGTCTGAATTGTTTAGACACACATATGAGCTATCTAAGGGAAAGGTTTATAAGCTTAGATAAAGGATTATCAAAGCATTAAGTATTAGAAACATGAACTTAAGAAATTCAATAAGTATTGTTTTTCTGGAAGTTAAGTTGGTTTCTGAATACATGTCAAAGCTAGTGGGAGCATAAGTGTCATGTTTATAATAATCATCATGATAGTGGGAGCATAAATGATGTGATTGTATGATTATTAAGGCAAGTATTGCAAGTTAGCAATATTAATTATAGAAAAACAAGAGTTACACCTTGCAAAGTCGAAAGGGTTGTAAAGTTGTTTTGCTATAATTAAGGGAGAGAATATTATGCTATAATTAAGTTGTTTTGAAATGAAGTATAATATTCTCTCCCTTAATTATAGCAAAACAACTTTTCAACCCATGCAACTTTGCAAATTGAATCTTTGTTTTTCTATAATTAATATTGCTAACTTGCAATACTCGCCATAATAATCATACAATCATAACACTTATGCTCCCACTATCATGATGATTATTATCATATAAGCATAACACTTATGCTCCCACTAGCTTTGACATGTATTTAGAAAACAAATGAACTTTCAGAAAACAATGCCTATTGAATTTCTGAAATTCATATTTCTAATACCAGATGCTTCGATAAGCCTTTATCTAGGCTTCTTAACCTTATACACATTTGTCTTAGATAGCTCATATGTGTGTTTAAACAATTCATAACTTATGTTACTAAGTTCCAAATGTTGAAACTAATTGCCAAATCTCATAATTTGAACTATGGAAAGGGATGCCGTAACCATAATCGAATTTTGAGAATGCAATTTTCACAATCGCTATCTTCTTAAAATCTCTTTTAGTGAAAGCATTTCCTCACAGTCATTTTCATGAAGGAGGGAATCTTATGACACTTAGATTTTATGGTGTATGAGTTCCTATCCATGTGAATTTGCCAAAACCAAGGTTTGTGACAAATCCAAACTCATATGGACTGAACTTTCTTAATCTTGATTTCTTGCCTTATGGTAACACGAGTGCCCACCATGTCTTCCAAGTAGCTTAGTAACTTGTCCTTACATATCAATGTACTTTCCATCGACTAAGGCTCTAGTATGTATTCAAATGAGAACTCATAGAACTCACATACACAATTAACTCAATTAGAATGGCACAGAAACAAAATAATGTCAACACGATAGGTTGTAAACCTCAAGTCGTGTGCTAGTGATGATCGATAAGGTTTATTCTTGGTTTGTTCTTGAAACCTTTCAAGACCATTAAGACTCCCACTGACTCCTTGACATATAAGATTCTCTTGCCAAGAAACATTTCTTAACAAAGAAAATATTCAAGAGTTAGTGTAGTTCTTATCAAGACAAAACACTTCACAAATTGGTCCTAGTTGGTCTTTGTCTTATCCAAGACATCACAACTTACCAATTTCTAATGTGCAAGAATAAGAAAACTTTTCCAAATTCCACATTTGATGAGTGTTATAAACCTACTTAAGACTTGTCACTCAATGTCACAATCTTGGAGTATGACTCTAAGACTTGATATTGGAACGAAGTATGATTGACTCTTTGATTTAACCATTTCTACAATTCTCGCTTCCTCTTCTTAGACATGAAAATGCACTAAGACTCACTTAGAGGATCAATTGAGATATGGTTCTTAATCATTAAGACTTCATCATAAAACACAATAAAAGGTACTCTCCCTTCTTCTTAGAATGGAGAAACTTTTATCTTTCTGCCTTCTTGATTCTTCTTATTCGTTCTGCTATTGATTGAAAGTATTTCAGTTAACTTAGAATTATACTCAATCTTATAAGTATAACCATATTTACTAAACTTTAGTAAATCATGATGAATATCTTTGTCACTCTTGTGGTAGACTTGATCAATGTACGACCTAGTGTACTCGATCTCCTAGTCCTTCAATTGACACTTTGTCAAATAATTAGTCTAAATTTCCCAAATGTGAAAGTTTTTCATTCATCATACAATACACGTTGCATGATTCCAAGTTTCTGTCCAATTGAAACTTGGGTGATGAGAAACTCTCCCTATTTGGTAAACGTTTGACATTTCCACAAATAACATAATTAAGAATCAAATCCATTGTTGCTAATAATAGAAACATTCAAACATCAATTTTTTCATACATGCCATCGCAAGGATAAATAAATAAGATAAAATCAAAATTCATTTTATTGCGGAAAAATTTTGTCCTTACAATGCAATTCAATTGAAAAAACTATGTTATTACATATTTCTTAACAATCTATTCTAACTCCAAGTAGTAGCTCAAGAATCCATTCTTCAAGTAATGCGATCGAAATCCATTTCTTCATGATTAGATTCAGCTCACTTCTTCCCTCAAGCTTCCTCTCTTTTTTTCGATCCTACAAAACATCAAAATGTAATCTTATCACATCATATATTAAGAATCTAGAATAGGAACTCAAAAGAGTTAGATAATGGATTTTACCTGAAGCAGAGCCATACGTCTTGACTCTCCCATCTCTTAGATCTCTCAGGTAGTTAGGGCAGCTTTGTCTCCAATGCCCCTTCTCTTGGCAATAAAAGCAAATGGACTCCTTTGGCACAGCACATCGGACAATCACAGACTTAGTTCTTTCTACACTTCCAATGTTGCCAGTGTCCATTGAAGTTTGGGAGTTTGATTCACCAGACAAGTTTGCTTGACCAACACGCCAAATCATTGCTGATTCAGCAACTATAAGCAAATATGTGAGATTAATGAGGGTCACGTCGTGATCCATCATATAGTACTCTCTAACGAACTCACTATATGATTCATGAAGTGACTGAAGAACCCAGTCAGCAGCTAACTCGCTTGAAATCTCGACACCCAACATGCTTAACCTATCAATGTGTGACTTCATCTCTAAGACGTGTGCACACACAGGTTTCCCATCTTCGTGTTTACTTTCCAAAAGGGCTTGAGTGAGCTTGAACTTTTCAAGCCTTTGAACTTGTGGGTCAGGGAGAACGATAGGAGGAGGTGGAGGAAGTGAAGCATGACTCTCATTTCCTTGATCGTATCTCGGAACGTCGTCTTCATTTGGAACGCTTGTTCCAAAGGATTTAGGAAGACCATTGTAAGATTCAGACATCTACAAAATGGGAGAAAATTCAAGTTATGTTGATTAGAATTCTCGATATAACACCCAAATGAAACATCAAGCTAGGATCCAACACAATATTCTACAACCTAGAAAAGGGATGTCGTAATCTAGTTGCAAAATATTTGAAGGTAGGTAAATGACGATTTACCAATTTCCACCATGAAAAACGAAAAGGAATATTAAGTTTTAAATGAATTGAAACTCCTAGATCTTTTGAGATTCATTGAACTTTTCAATGGCATGTTTAATCTCGATTATGCCCTACTATTTGTGACTGGGATGCCGAGGATCACAAACAAGGTGTGAATAACCATACGAATCACGTGGTGCACCCAATGCTACTATCACCTAATCAATGTGTCGGTTAGCCACACACGCTCCATTGATCTATGACAAACATCGAGTCACCCTTTGCTACCAATGTCATCCCCAAATTAGTGTGCCGGTTAACCATACACGCTCCACTAATGTTTGACAGGGGTGCGAAGTGTAATTCTATGGATTAGCATACAATTTCACATTTTTTCTAAAGTAACTATGATTTGGGAATTTGAAAAAGCATTTAGTTACTTTGTACTTCATTATACTTATAATGGAAGGTTTCTGTCCTATCCTACCCGTTCGGCTAACGACCCTCCACTAGTCGAGAGTGCGGTGGGTAAGAGTGGATACCCATTCAATCGTCATTTTATAGGCAATTTCCTTAAACACCCCTTATAGACCAGCTTCGTGAATGAGGCCTACTAACGGTAATACTGACTGTTTACTCATACATATATAATACTAGACTTTTAATGTTATATATAGTATAGGGTGTATTTTACACTTTTAAAATACTAGGTGGTTTAACTTAGTAAATTATACTTTTAATCTAATTAAATGTAAACCAAAAACTTTATGGGTTTATTAAATCACTTTTAATTATACACTTTAAAAAATTAATAAGACCATAAGGGTGTGATTTGAACTTTTCAAATTACTAGGGTTTTAGAATTCAACATTTCAAAATCAAACTTTTAATCAACTTTTAAATTCCAAAACTTGAGGGCAAGTTTTGAAACGTTTCAAAACATTAGGGATCAAATAAAAAATAATTCAAATTAAACAATTAATTTTATAATTATCTACATTTGACCTAATCTTATTTTAGTCATTAGATAATTACCAAATAACTTTAAATAATCCATATTTATCACATAAACAACCAATATTTAAAAGATTTGAAATTATCTATTGTTTTGGCAAGGATAAACATTAATTTAAGATAAAAATCGGATTTTAACTTTAAAAAACGAATTAAGCATCAAGTCCAAGTCAAAACAGCAGCCAAAACCCGAAAATCCCTCTGTCTGACCCCTGGACTCGCCGAGTCAGGGACTGGACTCGCCGAGTCAGACAGACTCGCCGAGTCAGGTCGGGCAGAGGCCAAAAACTCGATTTTCAGTAAATAATTTAACAGATAAGCATCAAATACAACTGAAACCAATCAATGCTCTGATACCACTGATGACTAATGGGTTTTAGGCATAAGAACAGTCCTATGTGCTCATACAAACCCTAATGCTTGGATCTAGGTTTCTCTATTGTACATGCTTTGAATCCAAGACTAATAAACTTAGATCTAACATATTATAAACTGAATTAGGGTTTATAGAATTACCTTTGATTGTTATATAGCAATAACAATCAATTCCTTGCTTGGATTGGCCTTAGAAAGCTTAGTGCCTCAAGTGTTGCACCTCTAATGGAGTCACAAACACCTTATGCAACTTGGATGAAGAGGAGAAGAAAGGAGGCTGCCCAAAAACGACTAGAAACCCTAGAGAATCAGTTCCACACGTTTTTGGGGCCTAAGGGGTCCTTTATATACTTGTGTGGGCTGCTAGGGTTTCAGTCAAAACCCTAATGGACAACTTAAACTCTAAGCAGCCCATGGAACCTTCTGGATAAGGCTATGGACGAAAATATGATGGGATCCCGTCATAATTTCGTTCACCCCTTATTCCTTTAGCATTCCTTAGCCCAATAACTCAATTATCCAATAATTGCAGTCCAGTCCCCTAAATTTAATTAATCTCTTTTAGCCACAAAATTAATTCATAATTAATTATTGACTAATATTAATTAAACAATACGATTTCTCCTTTAATATATTATTCTCATAATATATATTAATAAATCATATTTAAACCTCTCTCTTCTTAATTCATCCTACATATTGCTATGGTGAAGGCAACCCAAAAGGACCATGCTCATAATCGGGTCAAGTACATACCAAAATAGTTATGGACTTAGACACTAATCCAACATATATGATCCCTTATCTAAAGGACACGCGCATCTGATAGGATCAGAGTTGACAGCGGCTTTGGAAAGCTACGATTGCAGATCAGGATCTGAAGTCATACGCATAATAGTTATTAGACTTATCCAAGTGGGAAACTGTTTGAATAGTGTCTAAGTCCATAACTATTTTGGTATGTACTTGACCCGATGGTGCATGGTCCTTTTGGGTTGCCTTCACCAAATCAACTTGATAGGATGAATTATGGAGAGAAAGGATTGAATATGATTTATTAATATATTATGAGAATAATATATTAAAAGAGAAATCATATTGTTTAATTAATATTAGTCAAGAATTAATAAGAATTAAGTTTGTGACTAAAAGAGATTAATTAAACTTAAGGGACTAGAATTGTAATTATAAGATAATTGCAAGTGGGCCATGGATTGCCTTATATTATAAGGTTGGACGAATTCTATGGGGAAACCCATTAGAAATCGTCCAAGGCCTTTAAGGAAAGGAGTCCATGGGTTGCTTAGGGCTTAAGCATCCAAATTAGGGTTTCCTTGTTAGATAACCCTAATGGCCTCACTATATATAGAACCCTTATGCCCCAAAAACGTGGTGAACTTGTTCTCTAGGGTTTCCACACGTTTTTGGGCAGCCTCCTTCTCTTCTCTTCTTCATCCTCTTGCTCTTGGTGTTTGTGAACCATTAGAGGAGTGACATTTGTGACTCTAAGCTTTCTAAAGTCATTACAAGGAGGAATTGTGATTGTTGTTGCTACATAACAATCAAGGTAATATCTTAAACCCATTCTTATGTTAATATGTTTACTTGTATGCTAGAATTAGGGTTTATAGACTTGGATAACTTGCATGTACAATAGAGAAACCTAGATCCAAGCATTAGGGTTTGTATGAGCACATAGGATGTTCTTATAGCTAAAACCCATCAGTTTCATCCTATAAGGATAAGACCATGTAAAATGTGTTTTGCATGCTTAACAATTCCATTATTATAGATAAGATAATCACATGCAAAGCATAGAAAAAGTTTCCATATTTGCACTCGGAATTAACCGGGTGTTTACTTGTATTCTCCCCCGTAATATGTTCAAAACATTTATAAAACATTTAAAAGCGTAGGAATGGGGGTATGAACTCACTTGATAAGTGGTGAATCGAGCAGCGTTTCGTTTCTAAGAAGGATCATTCTTGACGTAACCGCGAGTCTCGGGTGAAGAAACGAGCTTCACGCGGGCAATACTTCAACTGGAAAGAAGTTAGTCTCTCGGGAGATTCGGAGCGATGGGACTCACGTTGTGGGTGAGAGGTGTTACTGGGGCTTCGGGGTGGTTTAGAAGGGCTTAATAGCGTGTAGAAGTAGGAGAAAAGATGGAAATGAGCAGCCAAACTCGGAAGGCTTCGATTTCTATTTATAGACAAGATTTTGACTCTCACGTTGTGAGTTTTCATAACTCACATCGTGAGTTTGGTCCCAATTCGCTCATGGCATGCGTCACTCGTCAACTTGCTCTGGAAGGGTCATTCAGACTACTCACGTCGTGAGTCTTATACGTAGACATGACTTCGGCATTCTAGGCCTGAAAAGTGGTGATTTGACTCCTCACGTCGTGAGAAATGATGATCACGTCGTGAGTTCAGTTAAATTAGGGTTTCTGACACGCGTCCTGCTCTCAAACAGTTGTATCTTCGGAAAGCCATAACTTTTTCATACGAGCTCCGTTTTCGACGTTCTTTATATCCACGTGAAGGTGGAGACATACTCTACAACTTTCATTAAGATAATTAAGGCTAAAAATTAGTCTATCTTTGTAACAACCATAAAATTCGATCCAAATTAAAACATTTTAATTCATTCAAAAATTGTTAAGTTCATACATTCGTTTTCAAAATAGTTTAAACATCAGAGTATTCCCCAAAACCATATCACATAAATCATAAAACATGAGGAGCGGTACGATCATGCCTTCGCCTTGCCACAATCTCCTGAAGTACCTGAAACAAAACACTGAACTTTAAGCCCGAAAGCTTAGTGAGTTACCCCCAAAATACCAACCACACATAAACATACTCATAACATATCGCAAATAGAACAGCCATGCACATCGGGTCTACTGTGTGACTGGTCCGCCCGCATCGGGCCTTCAGTCCACCTGGTCCACCCTCCGAGTCTAGCCATGTACATCGAGTCTACAGTGTGATTGGTCCGCCCGCACCGGGCCTTCAATCCACCTGGTCCACTCTCTAAGTCTACAGTATGACTGGTCCGCCCACACCGGGCCTTCAGTCGGCCTGGTCCACTCTCAGAGCCTCGGCACGTCTGGTCCGCCCTCTTGGGGCCTTCAGCCTATCCGGACCGCTCGTTGGGCCTTCAGAATCTCCGGTCCGCCCTGGGTATGTTGGCCTACAGCACAAAGCAGGACCCGCCTCAACCCAACCCCCGTTAAACAACCATGTGCACATAAAACAATTAATCACATAACAAATCTTTAACCAGACAACAGTCTAACAGATCACATAGCATATCAACATCCTAACCAGGATTCCGACCTAACCGGTCACTAGCATAACATTACCCTATATCCCGGGTACCGACATTAACCAGGTCACTAACATAGCATTACCCTAAATACCGGGTACCGACCTTAACCAGGTCACTAACATAACCCCATCCTAAATACCAGGATGCAAATCTAACAAGCAATACCATAACAAACTATACCCGGATTTCCATCCGATAAAGGGCCGGCCTTGGTGCCCTAGACCCTGTCGATATAGTGAGGATAACTCACCTGCAATTGCCGACTAAAGAGATAAGACCAAGCTACTCCGACCACCGACACGAACTTCACCGCAGAACACTACCAAAAAACCAATTCCATGAATACCAAATTACCAAAATACCCTTGGAAGTCAAACTGGTCAACTCTTGTCAAAGTCAAAGTCCTCAGTCAAAGTCAACCTTCCTGGTTGATTCTACTCGTCGAGTCAACCCGTCGACTCATCGAGTTCCCATACCCAGAAACTCACACGACACGACTCAACTCGTCGAGTTCAACAATCTCGAAAATCCACCCTGTCTAACTCACTGAGTCGCCAACCGACTCACTTATCCAAAGCTTTAACCAAAAGAGATTGGGGTTCTGCAACCTGACTCGCCGAGTCCAAGAACAGACTCGCCGAATCCAAGGCAATCTTCAACAGACTCGCCGAGTTGTTCTTCTAACTCGTCGAGTACACCCATGTGACTCGCCGAGTCTCTCCAGTTCTCAATCCATTCAAAGGATTTTCGAGCCATGAAGGGGCTCCAAACCATATATCCACTCTTCTACAACCCAATCCACACATAAAGTTGCAAACTTTACGTGAGACCAAGGAGATATAGGCCCAAAACACACTATGGCTAGGTTTAAGGACTAAGGGGCATTACCAACAACTCTTAAATAGAGACTTTATGACATTATGGACCATCACAATCCTAGATCTGGAGTAGCAACCTCATATTTAAAATACAAACCCGAAATAGATCTCAAATAAGCTAAGGAACTCCCAAAACTGATGGGTTTTGGACATAAGAACATCCTATGTGCTCATACAAACCCTAATGCTTGGATCTAGGTTTCTCTATTGTACATGCAAGTTATCCAAGACTATAAACCCTAATTCTAGCATTCAAGTAATCATATTAACATGAGAATAGGTTTAAGATATTACCTTGATTGTTATGTAGCAATAACAATCCCAAATCCTTCTTGTATTGACTTTAGAAAGCTTAGAGTCACAAATGTCACTCCTCTAATGGTTCACAAACACCAAGAGCATGAGGATGAAGAGGATAGGTGAAGGAGGCTACCCTAAAACGTGTGAAGCCCTCGGAGAAGTCTTAGCCACGTTTTTGGGTCATAAGGGATGTATATATAGTTAGGCTATTAGGGTTATCTAACAAGGAAACCCTAATTTGGATGCTTAAGCCCTAAGCAACCCATAGATCCCTTTCCTTAAGGCCTTGGACGATTTCTTCATGGGTTTCCCCATAGAATTCGTCCACTCCTTAATATAAGGCAATCCATGGCCCAAATTGCAATTATCTTATAATTACAATTCCAGTCCCTTAAGTTTAATTAATCTCTTTTAGTCACAAAACTAATTACCAATTAATTATTGACTAATATTAATTAAACAATATGATTTCTCCTTTAATATATTATTCTCATAATATATTAATAAATAATATTTAATCCTTTCTCTCCATAATTCATCCTATCAAGTTGCTTTGGTGAAGGCAACCCAAAAGGACCATGCACCATCGGGTCAAGTACATACCAAAATACTTATGGACTTAGACACTAATCCAACAGTCTCCCACTTGGATAAGTCTAATAACTATTATGCGTATGACTTCAGATCCTGATCTACAATCGTAGCTTTCCAAAGTCGCTGTCAACTTTGATCCTATCAGATACGCGTGTCCTTAGATAAGGGATCATATATTCCTCCATTCTAGATATCGTATGAGACATGATTTCTAATCATTCTCTTTGTACTATTTCTCGATTTCCGATTTATGATGACTGACTAATTGAACAAATCAAATTAGCCCTAGCTCGGCCGAGCATTTATGTTTGTCATCACTAAATCATCGAGGGGCCCAAAGATATCGCTTTTATCCTACTTTGGATAAAAGGAACGGATAAACTTTGATTCAATGCTCGCTTGCACTCACTCACCAAATCACACACAACAATATGTTTTATAACACCAAGTTACTGGTGCATTTACATATTATCAATGTGCAACCGATTCGCAAGATACAACTCACACATCTCGGTTTCAAGAATATAAGATGTTATCGTCTCACCAATCACTCGTGATACAATTCATGGAGTGATCCAAGTGAGCGTGGGTTTAATCCAATGCTCAAATTCATATTCATAAGCACTCATGAACATTGCAGCAAACATTTGCTTATGTCTAATACTCTTTTAGACATTCCACACACCAATTCATGACAGTCTTCATTCATACCTACTTCCAACATAAGAACGAATGTGGCCCGTTCGAATAATTTGACTGTTCTTAACCAATTAAATTATTCAGGAAGTCAAAACATGCAAAGTGAAATACAAGAATAATACTAATCCTATATGGCCTCAAACCTTTGAGCATAAATAAAATACCTTTTATTTATCACCATATCGATTACTCATTATTTGTTGTTTCGGGTAATCAACTTCTTATTTGAATTATTACACTTGTCCCATGCTCTTAGCATGCACACAATGTTTACCTATGGTTCTTACTTTGTGAAATAGATCAAATGAACACATTTTCAATCATACTCATTTCACAACTCCCAATCCTTTTCACAAGTGAAAGAGTATCAAATTCTTGCCACTTATTGAATATGCTAGATTCTAACATTTTATGCAACGATCCTTTTGTAATGTCACTGCACTAAAGTCACAATGACTATTGTCAATGAAATCACAAAGTCCTCTATCGGAAATTGTTACAATACAATTCCTTAGATGTGATGTCTCTCACTCAAAGTACATTCCTTTGAACATCAAGACACTACTAGAAAAACAGCCTTTTACGACGCTCATTGCGCGTCATAAAAGGCTCAGACAACGCGCAAATGCGCGTCAAGGAAGGCCCTGTCATAAAGATAGACGACGCGCTTTTGCGCGTCGTATATAGACGACGCGCATTTACGACGCTCATTTACGACGCGCGTTTACGACACGCAATGCGTATCAAAAAAGGCCCTGTCGTAAAGGAAGACGACACGCATTCGCGTGTCGTAACCTGACGACGCGCATGTTAATGACACGCATTGCGTATCAAGAAAGCCCCTGTCAAGAAAGGTCATGTCATTAATGAAGATGACACACATTTTTGCGTACATAATTTTAATGTTTAAAAAAAATATTATTTATAGATTTACTTATTTTCAAATTAAATTTGTATTTAATGTTTCATAATAGAAAATAAAATATCATATACAAAAAATAGAATCCATTGCATAAATTTAATGTCATACAAATAATCGTTCGAACGACTAAGGGGATCCGATTGTACATTGTTATTAAGAAAATGGAAGTATATTGTTATAGTTAGAAAATAAATGAGAGTAGAATGTGCTACGTTTGGTTCCTCTCATAAAGTTTCCATCTTCAAGATTGTTATCCAATAAGCTTTTAGTATTCGCATGTAGAAATTCCATTGCAAAATGCACACCTGAGAGCTCACATCCAGGAACAGGGAGGTCCCGTGGCTTTGTTTCCCCCACTGCTAAAATAACCGCATCATTCTTTTCGCGAAGGTGTTCAATTGAGTACACCGGATCGCTTCCTATTTCTAGGACAGAGGAACTGCAAATATTATTACAACTCATTGTTTACCAACAAAACAAACTATATGATTATGATTACCTACCTAGAAAAGTGGGCCCTAGCAATCCGGAATTGGGATTTTGTTCTTTCTCCAATTAGATTTAAGTCAAGTGTGGGACTACTGCTTGCAAGAATGAAATGTTGAGGGCAATAATGCTCAAGATCAACATAAACTTGGTGCTTTAACTGGATGCTTCCCTCCACTGCCTGCCAACCAAAACTTTTTAACTTAATTACTACATTTTGATTCAACTCATTTATAACATAAATAATGGGCCTAGCTTCCACCATAATTTCACCTCAATCAATGTGCTCTAAGAAAAGGATTTTGACCTATAATATACTTTCACACTTTTTTCATACACAAATCCCTGAATATGTTTTTATTCGAAAACTATACGTATTTATTCAATAATTTGATTGGTAGCCAAGTCTTGAGGTTATTTTACACGGTTTTAATTAAAAAAATACAAAAGAGAGACAATACATGACAGCACATACCAAGTAGCAAAATAAATAAATATGAAATTAATTAAAATAAGTGAAAAATTATTTTGTCATGAGAGCAACAAATATATGAGAGAAAAGTCTGATTACTTTTTATTAAAAGTAGCTTTTTTTAGTTATTAATTTCACATCAATAACTTTTAATTTAAGTGAACTTTTAACGTAAAAAAAAATTGATTGATTGAATTATACACCATATGAAAGCATTTTTATCAAGTAGAACATAGATATAGACACAAACTCTAGGAACTTTAAGACATCATTATCCAGGTAGCCTTTTATCAGTGCAGCACTTATTTAAAAAAGAAAAGAAGGGTTATGTAAGGAACACTAAACAACTTTTTTTTCCTAAAATCAGTTGGATATGCTAACACATCAGATGTTCTAAGAAAGATTTAAAGTACAGATTCAAGAACCTGGATAGAAATCTATTAAGGAAATAGGCAGAATATTTTGGGAGCTACAGGGGGGCATTTTCAGAGGCCGTTGGGCTAACTGTTGACCAAATTTTTGACTTTGAGTATTTGATCATGACCATCAAAAACCCTTGACCAATTCTGAATAACTTTTCTTCTATTTTTAAGTAGCAATACTAATAATTTGTCCCACATAGCATAGGAGACGAATTCTAGCCTGAAAGATTCAATAATATCACACAGAATATATTCTTTAAAGTGTCGAAAACTAAAAGTGCTGAAGAAAGTTTTGTAAATTGTTACCTTTAAGTAGTTCTTGCCTCTTTACATTGTTAAACAGTCTTTCTCTCATACCACCAAATGACTTCACTGCATTTTGAACACTGCAATAACCACACACTAATAGAACATCAACAAGCCTTACTTATTGAAAAATACATAGATTTATCATATACCCTTTATATACTCTATTATGTAATCATGGAACACGGTAGGTCACAATTCTGCCATGTCCTCCAACAATTTCAAGTTCTCCTACACAAATGAAAATACAGTGTAAAGTTTCGTCCTCTATAAAGTCAAACTTAATTTGGAAAAAGAACATATGCATAACTGAAATGAGCATGGGCAGCATTAGAACAAAATAATGGTGAAACAATTAGCATTTTATAAAACCAAGTTGAGACTGCTTATACTTACACATCCAATAGATAGAAGTTAATTTGAAGACTTCCAACAGCAACATTTGCAATCAGGTTTTCATAGGAAACTGCTATATCCCCTTACTATGTAGGAAAAGGAATAAGTAGAAAGAAAAGATTCAACTTTGGTATACTTGAAAAGAAAAGGCATAAGTGAATAAAAAGTAGAAACCTTTCGTGTCCCATTATACTTCACTGCATCCGAAGCTGCAAGATTGGGCATTAACTACAGTTTAATGCATTTGAAGCATAAAGAAAGATGATTTAAAAACTTTGACAATATAATAGGGGACAAACCAAGGGTGTCATATAAAGGGACAAGGATGTATGAATATGCATGCATGATCAACAACTAGCCACTCTGGTCTGTTGATAAAGTATATAGACTAATAAGGGATCTTGCTGCAATGTTATACAATTGAACTTATAAGACACAATATAACAACAAGGAGAAATTGTACCCTTGTTCTACAACTACCACAGCAACATGGTGAATAAATGTAGAGCAAAAACAAGAGGGTTTATATAGAATTAAAATCTAGAGTTGATAAAAAAAATGTACACTGGGTTAGGTATATAATTTTCTCCTGAGTTGATGATTGAACAAACTACTATCAAATCCTAACCTTCGTGAGTGTCCTTCAAAACATAATCCCCAATAACCCCATGCGTGCAACGTATCAACCACTCATGTCTCTAATTTCACAATCTTCTCATATTAAACTAATTTCATTTAGAGGGTTTAGAAAGCTGACTACATAAATGCATACTCACATTTAATCATAAACCTGATAGCCAAACCACAATAACTCCCCTATGGATATGCATTTTAGAGAGAGAGTTACCAGTAAAAAACGCCCTAACTGAGAAGGTGATGTGGTGTTGCACCTTTTTATTTTTCAAAGAGACTTTCAAACAATGAAAAAAAGAAAAAATAGCAGTAAAATTTGTCAAATAATAAAAAAAAATTACCTCGCCAGGAATTTCCTTGTGTCTATCACAGTACACATTCATCAACTTCTTTAGCTGAATGTTGTGCATAATTCTATCCTACAAAATGCAACAAAACTCTTGCATTGGCTTTGATTGATGACTACAAGTCAAAATTTCTTAATAGCAAAATAAATAATATATATTACAGATAGGCCCCTTCATGGGACACTAATATAGCAACGCTTTTTTCATTATTACACTATTAGAGAATTTGCATCCATATTAATATAAGTTTAAGTCAGATTTCTATAGAGAAAGGGCAAACCACAAGTCACTACAAAAATATATTATAATGAAAATTCTTTTAATATAATCATTAAAAAAACTGAACGTCATACCAGGCATACCTTGGAAAAACCATCAAAGAAACAAAAACATTTTACAGAATTCAAAATCCCTAATTTATAGAATCTTAAAGATCCTTAATTAAATAGAAAACATACCAAGGATTCCTGTATAATAGGAAAAAGGGACATCCGTATGTTGAATCTTTAATAGGGTATCAGGAGCAGTGATAATGATGTATTCTTTCCATCTGGTGAATCGCCAAACTAGGTCACCTTTCTTGAAGTTTGAATGCCCAGATTCTACAACTTTAGCTACTCCATATCCTGTTATTAGTTGCAAGTGACAAAAGCTAAATGATAATTTGATCATCAAAAAGATTTTCCAGAAAAAATAAGAGAATTTATATGTTGGATTTGAAATGAAAGATATTGGACAATGTAAACCCTTCTTTTAAAATGCTTCATTGCAAGCCAATACACTAAGGAAGGTAAAGATTTGTAAGAAGATTGAGTTCTCTGATTCAATTGAAAAGATTGAGAGCTCCAATTCAAATTTTAAACTTGAAATATACAAATGATTGGGAAGAGACTGGATAACATGAAAAAGAGAGAAAGGACTATGAGAAACATATATACATACCTTCTGCCTCCTGAGTCTTTCATTTTCCTCTTCCAAACGTGAGATTTTCTTCATCGACTGTCTTCTTGGTTAAATCCTTGGTGAATGTAAGGCTCAATTGTCTAGGCAAAGATGAAGCAGAAGCAAGTTGGGTGAGTTCGGAGTAATCAGGGGAAGAGCCATTGTTGATTCCTTGATTAGCTTCGGCACACCAAACATTCTTTAGAAACTCATCAAGGTTCATACAACTAAAAGGTTTCCCTAAATCGACTAATTGTTGCTGAACCTCATCTAAAGTTAGGTTATGCAGAGATCCTTGCCTTGAGAATCCATCGAATACAGGTTTTTGTGTTCCACCGTTCGATCCCATTGTTTGAGTCCCCATACACGGATCACCTGTCAAATGAAGTCATGCCACTGTCAGTTTGATAGGAGTCGGAATTGCAGGCATCATGACGTCATCGATTGGCGGTGCTCATGGATGCTCTGGTGGTCGGACGGAGAGAATAAAGATGGAGGGTAGGAAGCAAGATCTAGGGTTCGAGTGTGAGAGAGAACCGTTATTGCATCGCCGATGATTTCATTAGACGCACTCCAAACTCAACCGGAATTCGGATCCTTCGGAGGCACCAGTGGGAGGTACATGTTTGCCCTAGATCTTGAACTCCCACCGGATTTCTTCCCGGAATTCATGCTCTTCCATGGGTCGACTTTCTTCCATTTGCCAATCTGATTACGCAGACGTACCTGCGAGAGTCGATCCTCGAAAATTTCAATATCGAGTGATTCGGAGGTGGGACCATCGGTAGAGGAAGAATCATCGAGCGTTTCTTTCGTTTTGAAGGAGAAGGTTAGGGGCAGCGGTGCGTAGGATCCGAGTGGGGATAGAGGGATTGGCGTTCCGATCTTGAACTGGTACCTTGAGATAGCGGAATTGTGTGCTTAGGTTTCTAGATGCACTCCAAACTCTTAAAGCTTATCGGGTTCGATGTTGGTGGTGGCAGCTTAGGGCTTAGAGAGAGAGAGAGAGAGAGAGTACAGAGGTAAAGGAAGACGAGCCGATTCAAAAGGATGTGCTGATTCAAAAGGATTATTAGGGTTCTATTGTAGGATTCTAGTGTGGATTGAGTTTTTAAGGCTCAATGGCGGTGGCAGTGGCAGTGGCGATGGCTTAGGGTTTACAGAGAGAAGGAAGGATTGAATGAAAAGGGAGATACTGAGGAGAGAGGGTAGAAGCGGGGTTCTTCAAAATTTTAGAATTTCAGACAATTTCGTTTTCCCCCTTTAAAAACGCGCGTTTAGGCAAAAAAAATATAAAGCGACACATTTAGAGGACGCACACTTTATGAAAGGCGCCCTCCGCATTTCTTTTTTTTTATTTTCTTACACTAATTTTAGGGAACGCACAAATGCGTGTCCACTATCCTTCAAATTTTGCAAAATTGACATTATTTTTTAGGGCACACACCAATGCGCGTCCTCTATCAGTGAGTGTCATTGTTTGCGCGTCATTAAAGGCTATTTTTCTAGTAGTGCTTTTGCATAAAATTTCTAATCTAGACATTGATTCTCAATATCCAACTCCCAATATGGAAACCTTTCCATACTTACCATATGACAACTCATTCTCAAAAGAATCTTATCTATTCATAATAATGTCGATATGGTCCATCCAATACTATACATCCAACTACTCACAAGCGACCAATCCTAGGCGAACTTTGGATTGTCCTTTGATAGTTGTTTAATCATCTTAGTCAAAACCGATTCTTGTCCTTTTTCCCTCTAAATGCGCTAGACATTTGGAAAATTTTAGAATGGTCAAATATCCAAACATTTGCAATCAATCCTATACCCGAAGCATATGGGACACAATGCATAATGTCTTACATAAAGATTTGATACTTTATCAATCTTCTGCCATAATATTTTATTTGTTATGTTCTCAAAATTCGAATTATGAAGAGGAATGTCGTAATCATAATCGAAGTTTAAGATCACACTATGTACCTTTGACTAAATTTATTAACATTCCACAACCTAAGCCTTTAGATTTGAAATGAAGCATAATATTCTCTCCCTTAATTATAGCAAAACAACTTTACAACCCTTACGACTTTGCAAGGTATAACTCTTGTTTTCTATAATTAATATTGCCAACTTGCAATACGTGCCTTAATAATCATACAATCATAACATTTATGCTCCCACTATCATGATGATTATTATAAACATAACACGTATGCTCCCACTATCTTCAACATGTATTCATAAACATCTTAACTTTCAGAAAAACAATACCTATTGAATTTCATAAGTCCATGTTTCAAATACTTAATGCTTTGATATCCTTTTATCAAGGCCTTTTGAACTTATACACCTTTGCCTTAGATAGTTCATATGTGTGTCTAAACAATTAAGACTAATTGCCAAACCTCACAATTCAAATCATGGAAAGGGATACCGTAACCATGATCGAATTCGAGAATGCAATTTTACAATCACTATCTTCTTAAAATCTTTCTTAGTGAAAGCATTTCCTCACAATCATTTTCATGAAGGAGGAAATCTTATGACACTTAGATTTAAATGGTGTATGTGTTCCTATCCATGTGAATTTTGCTAAAACCAAAGTTTACGACAAATTCAAACTCATATGGATCGAACTTTCTTAATCTCGATTTCTTGCCTTATGGTAGCACAGCTGCCCACCATGTCTTCCAAGTAGTTAAGCAGCTCACCTTTTCTTATCAATGTACTTTCCATTGATCAAGGTCCTTGCCTTTTATGAATTCAAATGAGAACTCATAGGACTCACATGCATAATTAACTCGATTGGATTGGCACAGAAACAAAATAATGTCAACACGATAGGTTGTAAACCTCAACTCGTGTGCTAGTGATGATCGATAAGGTTTATTTGATTTGTTCTTGAAACCTTTCAAGACCATTAAGACTCCCACTTACTCCTTGACATATAAGATTCTCTTGTCAATAACCATTTCTTGACAAACAAATATTCAAGAGTTAGCGTAGTTTTTATCAAAACATTTCATAAATTGGTCCTAGTTGGTCTTTGTCTTATCCAAGACATCACAGCTTACCAATTTCAAATGTGCGAGAACAAGAAAACCTTTTTCCATATTCTACATTTGATGAATTTTATAAACCTTCTTAATACTTATCACTCAGTTGTTA
This sequence comes from Lactuca sativa, assembly GCF_002870075.4. NCBI lineage: Eukaryota > Viridiplantae > Streptophyta > Magnoliopsida > Asterales > Asteraceae > Lactuca > Lactuca sativa. The sequence goes on along the minus strand of NC_056624.2, from coordinate 161,344,844 downwards.
CAATCTTAACTCTAAGACTTGTTACTAGAACGAAGTATGATTGACTTCTTGATTTAACCATTTCTTCAATTCTTGATTCCTCTTCTTATACATACAATTGTACTAAGACTCACTTAGAGGATCAATTGAGATATGGTTCTTAATCATTAAGACTTATCATAAAGCATAAAAGGTACTCTCCCTTCTTCTTAGAATGGAGAAACTTTTATCTTTCTGCCTATTTGATTCTTCTTATTCGTTCTGCTATTGATTTAAACCACTTCAATCAATTTAGAATTACACTTAATCTTATAAGTATAATCATATTCACTAAACCTTTAGTAAATCATGACGAATATCTTTGTTACTCTTGTGGTGGACTTGATCAACACGCAACTTTGTGTACTCGATCTCCTAGTCCTTCACTTGACACTTTGTCAATCAATTAGTCTAATTTCCAAATATGAAATTTCTCATTCATCATGCAACCAAGTTGCGTGATTCCAAATTTCTGTCCAATTGAAACTTGGGCGATGAGAAACTTTCCTTATTCGGTAAATTCTTCGACATTTCCACAAATAACATAATTAAGAATCAAATCCATTATTGCCAATAATAGAAACATTCAAACATCAATTTTTCATATACGTCATTGCAAGGATAAATAAATAATATAAAATCAAAATTTATTTTATTGCGGAAAAATTTGTCCTTACAATGCAATTCTTTGAAAAACTATGCTAATACATATTTCTAATTCTAACTCTAAGTAGTAGCTCAAGAATCTAATCTTCAAGTAATGCGATCGAAATCCATTTCTTCATGGTTAGATTCTGCTCACTTTTTCCCTTAAGCTTCCTTTCTTTTCTTCGATCCTACAAAACATCAATGGTAATCTTATCACATTATGTATTAAGAATCTAGAATAGGAGCTTAAAAGATTTAGTCAATGGATTTTACCTAAAGCAGAGCCATACGTTTTGACTCTCCCATCTCTTAGATCTCTTAGGTAAATTGGGCAGCTTCGTCTCCAATGCCCCTTCTCTTGGTAATAAAAGCAAATCAACTCTTTTGGAACAGCACATGGAACTACTTCAGATATTGCCTTTCTCTTATGATCAAACTTTTCGATCATGGCATGTCTTTTGTTGCCATTGCCTATATCCATAGAGGTCTGGAAGGCAGATTCACCAATCAACTTTGCTTTTCCATTGCGCCAAACCATTACTGATTCAGCAGCAATAAGCATATAAGTGAGATCTGTCGTGGTTCATCATAAAGTACTCTCTTACGAACTCACTATACGAGTTAGGAAGTGACTGAAGAACCCAGTCAACAGCCATCTCCTCACAGACAACGGATCCCAACATTCTTATCTTATCAATGTGTGACTTCATCTCTAGGACGTATGCACACACCGACTTTCCTTCTTTATGTTTACTTGCCAAAAGGGCTTGAGTGAGCTTGAACTTTTCAAGCCTTCGAACTTGTGGGTTAGGGAGAATAATTGGAGGAGGTGGAGGAAGTGAAGCATGATTTCTTGTTCCTCGATCGAATCGTGAAATACCATCTTCATGTGGAATGCTTGTTCCACGGGATTTAGGAAGACCATAGTTGTCGAACTTTGACATCTACAAAACGGGAGAAAAATAAATTCAAGTTAGTTGCTTGATTGAGTCCTTAGTAAATCACCCAAATGAGATACTAAGGCTAGGACCCAACACAATATTCTACAACTCGGGAGAGGGATGCCGTAACCCAAATTGCAAAACATTTGAAGGTAAGTGAATGACGATTCACTAATTTCCACCATGAAAAACGAAAAGAAATTTAAGTTTTAAATCTATGAAAACTCCTAGATCCTATGAGATTCATTGAACATTTCAATGGCATGTTTAAATCTCGATATGCCCCTCTTGTTTGTGACTGGGATGTCGAGGATCACAAAGCGAGTGTGAATAACCATGCAAACTACATGGTGCCCCCACATGTTACAGTCACCTATTCGGTGTGACGGTAAACCACACACGCTCCACTAATGTCTTCGCAAGGGCACAAAGTGTAATTTCATGGAATTGCATCAATTCACTTTTGCCTAAGTAACTAAGATTGGGAATTTGAAAAACATTTAGTTACTTTTGTACTACATTATACTTATAATGGAAGGTTTCGTCCTATCCTACCCGTTCGGCTAACGACCCTCCACTAGTCAAGAGTGCGGTGGGTAAGAGTGGATACCCATTCAATCGCCATTTTATAGGCAATTTCCTTAAACACCCCTCATAGACCAGATTTGTGAATGAGGCCTACTAACGGTAAGACTAACTGTTACTCATACATATATATATAATGTTAGACTTTTAATGTTATATATAGTATAGGGTATATTTTACACTTTTAAAATACTAGGTGGTCAAATTTAATAATTATACATTTAATTCAATTAAATTATAAACCAAAACTTTTATGGATTTATTAAACCTCTTTTAATTATACACCTTAATTAATTAATAAAACCATAAAGGTGTGATTTGAACTTTTTCAAAACAATATTAGGGTTTTAGAATTTAACATTCCTAATTAAACTTTTAATCAACTTTTAAATTCCAAAACTTGAGGGCAAGTTTTGAAACATTTCAAAATATTAGGGTTTGGAATTTAAATATACATCAAAATTAAACTATTAATCAAAATTTAAATTCCAAAACTTGAGGGAAAGTTTTGAAACCTTTTTCAAAACATTAGGGTTTCAACTATTTAAATTTCAAAACAACAAAACTTTTGAGGTCAAATTTAAACTATAAAACCTAAAGGGGAAAATGTGAAACTTTTCATAACACAAGGATCAAATAACAAATAATCTTAATTAACAATTAATCACATAATTATCCATATTTGATTTATTTAAGGATTTCTTGCAAAACAATTTACCAATTTAATCAAAATAATTAATCAATTATCACATAAGGAAACAAATATTTTATTAATTGATAAATATCTTCAATTAGATCAAGAATATAGTCATATATATCAAAAAATCGGGTTTATATTGATGTAATATGATAAGGCAAGTATCCTCAAGCAAAAACAGCAAGAAATCCCGGTTTTCCCTCATTCTGACCAGCCGACTCGTCGAGTCAGGCATGGACTCATCGAGTCAGCATGGACTCGGCGAGTTCAACAAGCAGAACCACAAAAAAACGAATTTTTTTAACATGCAAGGCATCAATACAATAGAAACCAATCTAAGCTTTGATACCACTGATGGGTTTTGGACATAAGAACATCCTATGTGCTCATACAAGCCCTAATGCTTGGATCTAGGTTTCTCTATTGTACATGCAAGTTATCCAAGACTATAAACCCTAATTCTAGCACTCAAGTAATCATATTAACATGAGAATAGGTTTAAGATATTACCTTGATTGTTATGTAGCAATAACAATCCCAAATCCTTCTTGTATTGACTTTAGAAAGCTTAGAGTCACAAATGTCACTCCTCTAATGGTTCACAAACACCAAGAGCATGAGGATGAAGAGGATAGGTGAAGGAGGCTGCCCTAAAACGTGTGAAGCCCTCGGAGAAGTCTTAGCCACGTTTTTGGGTCATAAGGGATGTATATATAGTTAGGCTATTAGGGTTATCTAACAAGGAAACCCTAATTTGGATGCTTAAGCCCTAAGCAACCCATAGATCCCTTTCCTTAAGGCCTTGGACGATTTCTTCATGGGTTTCCCCATAGAATTCGTCCACTCCTTAATATAAGGCAATCCATGGCCCAAATTGCAATTATCTTATAATTACAATTCCAGTCCCTTAAGTTTAATTAATCTCTTTTAGTCACAAAACTAATTACCAATTAATTATTGACTAATATTAATTAAACAATATGATTTCTCCTTTAATATATTATTCTCATAATATATTAATAAATAATATTTAATCCTTTCTCTCCATAATTCATCCTATCAAGTTGCTTTGGTGAAGGCAACCCAAAAGGACCATGCACCATCGGGTCAAGTACATACCAAAATACTTATGGACTTAGACACTAATCCAACAAAAACAACCACCAAGGATGAACCAAAAAGGAAATAGCTCAAGACAAAGGCCCCTTACCTCTGAGATGTGCCCAAACTGATGTAGATCCCAGATCTATACAAGCCCCTTGATGCTAGCTTCTAATTTCTCAAGCTCCTTCCACCAATTTCCTCTTCCAAGCTCCAATCTCCTCAACAAAGAAGCCTCACATGAGATTAGGGTTTTCTGGAACTCTCTGGGGGGAATAAGAGGCTAGGAGAAGGACATAAAGTCCTTTAAATAGGGTGCAAACCCTAAGATTAGGGTTTTCTCATTTCAGCACCAACTCGTCGAGTCCAGCTTCCGACTCGGCGAGTTGGTCACTTAATTCGCGACCTAAACCCACTCCAACTCGGCGAGTAAGTGTACCTACTCGTCGAGTCCCTTCTTCGAAATTACACTTTAAACCCTTAAATCATACTTCTGAAATCGAGGATGTTACAATCTTAAACTCACTTCTTACACAAAACTACGTTTTGTCGGTTTTGTCGCGGATCTTTGATTGGTCATAACTTCTTCGTTATAACTCGGATTTTAGTGTTCTCTATAGTTCCGAAAACCTTGTTATGTTATCTACCACTTGGTATATCCTAATTATGGTTTTATAGAAGTTAAATTTTGACCCTAATTTCGTTGGTGTTACATTTGGTCCATATTGTTTGTGTTTGTTATGCGTTTGGTCCCTGTCTTAACTAAAAACACTATTATTTAAATAGGAAAAAATGGTGGGTTAGGTAAGGTAAAGTGAATGGGGTGAGGTTGGGAGTGTGTTTATTTAAATAAATTAAAAAATCATGGGCAAAATAGTCTTTTTAGATAAGACATGGACCAAGCACATAACAGAAACAAACAATAGGGACTTTTCGAGTTAAAAAAATAAGTTAGGGACCAAATACGAAAATTACCCTAAACCATAGGGACCATTCATGTAATTTACTCTAATAATTATATAGGAAATACAAAATATTCAAATAAATTAATTAAAAATACCTATAGATTAAAATAATTTTAAATCAATTTAATTCAAACACAATTGTTTATATTTTTCTTATGATCTTATCGTAAACTTAAAATTATTATAATATTAGTTACAACTTAGTATAAAAATTATTATTTCAATGATAAATGCTTATAATATTGTTTTTATAACATATAATTGTTAATATTTATATTATATTATTGGACACAACTCAAGAGTTTAAAACTCTCACTACAACTTAATAGTTTTTTAATTTAAATGTAATTATGATTTCAAATTTAATGTAATTAGCCATGTCTTTATATTTTTCACTACATTCAAAAGTTTTTTTAAACTTATGTTTATTAATGTGCAATGTCTTTTTGTTTTCCACTTATTTATTATACACATTGTAGCTATATTAGTAGTATATAAGTAAGTTTCGATTAAAAATCATGTGTTTGAAAATATTTTTTTATTCAAAATGAAAGAGTTGAAAAAAAAAAGTTTTGTCTCATCAATGGTTATTTCAACACGGATTTTTTATAACAATATTTTTATATATCAAATGTATGTTGATTTTTAAATATTCATTTTGAATGATTTGTAAGTGTTTAATAAGTTTTGTTTGGTGTAAATATTATAATAGATGTTGTAGTGTTTTTATTTTATTAATAGATATAGCATATTCCATATTAATTGATATTTGTTTTATATACAAATCGGCATATGTTTTATATATAATTTCCACAACTTAAAACGTTCTATAAAATCATCAAAAGTTATAGTATTTATTTTTTTCATACGACATTGTATTTGTTATATATAGAAATCAATATATTTTTGATATATAATTTACACAACATAAAACGATCTATAAAATTATGAAATAATAGTGGAAATAACTATTGATATAATTTTTTACAATTAATAAAATTAATATGTTAACTCTAGAGTTTGTTTTGCTACTGACATTTGTTTTTCATGTATAAATATTAAATTACAATTTGTTAAATGTTATTATTTTAATTAAATAATTATATTAACGCGCAATGTCTGGTGATTCAACTAGTATACTTATAAAAGAAACATTTTTACTTGCACACATGCATTTGAAACCTCTGTAACTTTTTAATTTCTTTCTAATAGTTATTATAAATTGGTTAATAATGTTAAATTAATGCAAAAACTAAATTCTAATCATAAATTAACTATACTACAATGTGAAAATATCATACTTTACTTCTATTGATAAAATTATGACTAACTTTTTAACATATTATAGTTAATTTATCAGTTTAGATATATTGTAGTATGTGAGCAATTGTCATGTTAAAATCATAATTTTTGTATAATTTATGATTTTATGCAAAATAGTTAAATTTTTAATTTCAATATAATGTTAAACGGTTAACTTAAATCAAAGTTTCAGTTATAAAATTATTACTTTAACTTTTTAACATATTATAATTAACTTAATAGTTTAGATATGCTGCCGTATGTGAACAATTGTCATTTTAAAGTCACAACTTCTATATAATTTATGATTTTGTGCAAAATAGTTAAATTATTAATTTTAATATAATGTAAAACTATCAACTTAAATCAAAATTTCAGTTACACTTGAAAAAAAATCGAGAAACTATTTTATAAATAGTTAAAAGTTATAAATTATAGTGTTAAACCTAAATTGTAATCCTAAATTAACAAAAAAAACCATGGAACTAATTTTTATAATCATCAAGAGTTTTAAAATTAGTAGCTTAAAAATAACTTATAATAAGAATGGTTAAAAGTAATATTATATAAAAAATAATAATGTTATCTTTAAAAACAAAAACAATATTTGTTGTTTTAAATAATTACAATCGAAGAAACTAATAATATTCATCAAATAAATTTTTTTTAAAAAATAAACTTTTGAAACTAAATTAAGATAATTAAGAGTTTCCAAATACGTTATTTTAAATAACTTACACCAAAAAAGTTAAAAGTAACATTAAATACAAAAATTATATTGTTACCTTTAAAAACAAAAACAATGTTCGATGTTTTAAATAATTACAATGATAGAAATTAAAATCTTAAACAGATAAACTTTTTAAAATGAATTAATTATAACAACAACTATAAATATCAATAAACCATATATTATATTTAAATTTATTCATGAGTAACTCGTAGATAGAGGCCAATTAGACAATTTATATTATATAATTTTTATAGATGTCTACATTATTATATAATTCAAAACAAACAATTATTATACCAACTTATTATAAGATGTATTATATAAGAGATAACATCAACGTGATATATTTAAAAAACATATATTTTTAAATATTTTAAATATATTATTCGTTTAGTATGTTTAGTATTGGTGTAACCGATGAATGTTGATCGATATGCTTCTTTAAGTGGTTGTAAATCTGCACAACTTCCTATTTCTTACATGGGTCTTCCGATTGGAGCCTATATCTCTCGATTGATCGGTTGGAACTCTATAATTGAGAAATTTATTAAAAAAAAAACTCTTAGAAAATTAGTTTATTGTCGGTTGGAGGCCAATCTACATTATAGAAATCGGTTTTGGGTTCCTTGGGGATATGCTTCACGTCTTGATTTCGGATGGCGGGGTTGTCGATACATATTTGGAATCTCTGATAGCTAGCTTATTATGGGGAGGCCATGCAATTTGAAGGAAAATATATGTGGCATAATGGGATGCAAATTATGGCTTGGAGGTTGGTTTCCTTGATGCTTTTAATAGAGCTTTGATTTGTAAATGGAAATGGAGTTACGATAATAAGTCATTTGGTGTAAAGTCGTAAAATCCATTGTCTTGGATACCTTTAAACCTTGGCTTCGAAAAAAAGGTTTTGGGGGAAGATGGTTGGCACGATTAATGATCTTCAGGAAATAATATTATTTCGGTTAATGTAATTTGGAAATTGGTGGGCAATGGTTCGAGTACTCGTTTTTGGAAAGATATATGGATCTATGACAATCCGTTAATGATTACTTTTCCTAGCCTTTTCTTGTTGGAAATGAAAAAGGACAAATTGGATTACCTCATAAAAGACAAATGAAATGGTGAAAATTGGAGTTGGAACTTGAGACATGCGATTAGGGGTGGATTGGAAACAAGCTCAAAAGAATGGAATGTTGGAGACCATTCACAAATTTGTGGAATTTTTTTGAAGAAGTGTGTGACATTCATAACTTTGCAAGGGTTGCTAAACTCGTAAATGGATAGAGATGTGTTATTTATCTCACAACAAATGTAGAGAGCCAGTCTAGACAGTGAGCAACTCGGGTGACCGTCCAGGACCCACGTTTCCAGAGGGGGCCAAAATTTATGGGTTATGTAGCGTATATATAAAAAAATTATTACTTAAATGATTTTTAGAGCCTAAAGTTGTTTAAACTCAAAGTAACTCAAAAGATAAACAATTTGATTTGCTTGTTATTGGTAATTGAACGCATTTATAGTGAAGAATAAATGATATTTTTTTAATCTTTATTACATTTGTAATTAAGGGGCCTTTTTTTTCTTTTCGCCCCGGGCCCATATATGTTTGGACCGGCCCTGCAAACATATAAACGTATAATTCTCGAGGCGATCATCGTGACTATGTGGTGGGTGGTATGGAAGTTTAGAAACAACATTTTTTTAGTAACAGGGTAGAAGAGATTCTTTAAAAGATTCGATCGTTGATTTCTCTTGCTTATGGTATTGTCAATAGGAATAAAAAGGCAAGTGTTACATGAGCGGATTGGTTGAAAACACACTTTTTTTCCTTTTGCTTTGTAATTTCTTTATTAATTCTAAACGTACAATATCTTCGATTGTGGTTTCTTCCAAGAGATGTTGTTATTGACAACTGTTATTATTGTTCTTTAAAATGAATGTTTTATTTTAATGAAAGTTTAGGTGACTGTCGATGTTAACTTTATGGGTTAATCAAATTGTCTTAGGTTAAAAGTTCTATTATATATTTATATATTTAGTCAAACTTGGTTCAGTCTAATATGTTGAAAGGTAGACAATGCATTTCAACAGTTACATTAGTTTAATTATTTTTGCGTGCATACTTAAAAATATATTTAAGATGTTTTTCATTTAAACACCAAACAACCTCTAAATTGTAGATTGAATATTTTTCATATGTTTCTTGCAAATTTGGTATTTTAAATGTCTAAGGTGAGTTAAACGAATCAATTAAGTAATTTTCAATAAGTTAAAAACAGTTTTTAAATATTATTATAAAAAATATATTGTTTAATTAACAAAGAATTTTTTATTTTACTTTTTTAAAAACAATTCAAATGTTAAGTATGTTAAACTAGTTAGTTTATAAACTATAAAGTTTATTACTATTTCATCATGTGGCTGTAGTTTAGTGGTAAGAATTCCACGTTGTGGCCGTGGAGACCTGGGCTCGAATCCCAGCAGCCACACGTTTTTTTGCCTGATTGATCGCCTATTGGTTTTTAGGTAGGCAATTAACTACAAGGAATAATCTTCAAAATTTTGTTGTTAAATTTGAGTTATGATTCCAAATTTAAGCTTTTAATATCCTGAAAAATTCCATGGATTACAAAAATATCCTCATATAGTAAAATGCATATTAAATACAATATTAACATTATCATGTAAAAAGTTTAAAGTCGTATTTAATAATGCAGATTATATTAACACTATAAAAAAAAATTAATATGATATTGATTATTCAAGATAAATTACACATGTTACAAAAACTGCAATTTGGGTTCTCCATGACATGTTTAGAAGATATTGCTCTATCATGCGGCAAATTGTCTAAACCATGACTTGCAATGAATTAATAAATAACATCAGTTTGAATACTCAAATCCTTAGAACTTAGTAGAAATAATAATAAACAATATCGAAACTAAGAATCTCATACAGCAGCAAAATGATATACTGTAATCACAAATACACAAAGGTGAAATGATGTCAAGTTACATACTTAAAGTATAGCTTTCATGAGGTTTCTTCACAAATGGATTTTTTCACAAAGACGTGTTGATTTTACTAGCTTCAGATAATAAATGGATCTGAAAATCTCCATTGTTAAGAGGACCACACAAGTTATATCCACAATGTTTTGTTACATGACCAATTTTTCCGTTCTTATATGTCAGCATATGTATTGTCAATTTTGTTGTCAAAAGCCCCAATGATTGGAATTTATTTGTTTGCTACTTGTTTTTAAATAAAAAAACACTTAACTCATTCAATCATTTTATCAAACACTTCATACGCATGTAAAAACACAAAACATTCGCAAACACAATAGTCAATAACTTTGTTGCATGCATTGCATTGATGATTGATTGATTGATTGATAAAGTTTCCTTGGAATCACAATAATAGTAGAGTCTTGTCTTGTCTAAACATTTTACTAAATAACCAACCAGGATACACAAAACTAATAACAACCGACCTAGAAAATAAATAAATAGGAGTGTCAATCTTCATAAACATAAAGTAGAGTAGAGTAGAGTAGAGAGAGCGCATCAAATAGAAGACGACAAATACAAAGTCTTGGTTTTGGGTTTGGGTTTTTTTCTCAAAAATCAAGCGAACCCATGGAAGGAGGCAATCCAGAAAGCTCTCTCCCCCCATGTCCATGCCCATGCCCATCATTCCCAATTCTTTCTCCTCCTGAGTTTTGAGTGAAGGACTCCAACTCTTGCTTCCCAAGTTTCAACACGTCTTCAGGAGAAAGTATCTTGATATACCACACACTATTTACAAATGCCCTACAACACACAAACAAACAATAATCAAATATATAATTGATGATGGATGATGGATGATGGATGATGGATGATGGATGAAACATAAACATACTCCCAGGGTCCGTCTCCAAGGAGAAGAACATCATTCTCCCTGTCAACGAATACAAGCTGCCAGCCTGATCTTTGAGGGTCTTGAAGCAGCCCCTCAACATTGAACATCTGTTCCAGTTCCTCCTTCAGCTCTGGGTAGCTGTGAAACCGGCTGATGTCCAGTGACCTCCCCACCGAACCTGATTTGTATACCTACACTCACCATATTACCCTTTATCCAACTTTTTTAATCATTCATTTACTTTATATGTAAAATTGTGTTTACCTTGACAAACGTACGATTAGGGTTTGATGGGTCAATTTGTGCTCCTGTCGTCGCATGCAGCAGCTCAGAAGAGTCCTGCATGTACCCAAAGTAAGAAGAATTATTCTGAAAACCAGAAGCCGGTGATGCCATCGCCATGGTCATGGTGGTGGTGGTGGTGGTGGTGGCTATGTCAGTTTCCTGTAAAAGCCCTACTGAAGAATCAATATTCGTTCCACCAAACAACCCCTGTGTCTGTGTATCCAAACTTGAAGCTTCTTCAACATTCTTCTCTTGATATGACAATGATGGAGCAGGTGAAGAAGACGACAAATTCGGTTGTGACTGAGCAAACCTCGAAACCCAAGACTGTTGGTTTTGGTTCTGGTTCGATGGATGCTGCTCAGTCAAAGTGGGCCCCGCCCTAGAAAAACTCAAAAGATTCCCACTTCCTTCAGATGTTATTAAAGAACCCAACATGTTTTGCATTGAAGGAGGGGCAAATTTGGTATTCGGGTCCATAAAAGCATGGGATTGTGGCCTCTCATGGTGTTGAAGCAAGTAAGATTCCGGATACGAACTCTGTTGTTGTTGTTGTGGTTGTGGGTGTTCTTCTGGTTGAGTGTTGACTTGTTGGATTTGGGTTTGACCATGGACGAATTGTTGAGGGATTAGTTGTTGTGATTGTTGGAAAAGTGGATTAGAAGTGCCTGAAGGACTATACTGGATTTGTTGTTGTTGCTGTTGCTGTTGTTGTTGGAATTGGAGTATTTGTTGCTTCAAAGCATCTCCACTTCCAAGATTCTGTAAACCTGCAGCTAATGCAGCTTGGTATTGCTGATTCAGATTACTTTGAAGAAAAGACGGATCTACCCTTTGTTGCATCCATGGAAACATGCCAACAGATTGGAAGTTTAGAGAATTCAATCCTTGTTCCCCTGGTTCCCCTCTCAGCCATGTCATCCCATTAACCCCATCATCTCTACTATCTGTGCCAAAAAAAATATATAAATATTAAATATATTAAGTTAATATAGTGTTACCTATTGTTTGCAAGTTATACCTTGAAAAGATGAAGCTCCGGGATACCAGGGGCGTTTTAGGCGAAGTGGAAAAAGTGATGGATACATGGGAAAAGTAGTTAGTGGTTCAATTTCCCATAATGAGACACGTGGCTGCCTCTCACCTGCAGTTGATTCATCCCATCCAACCTATAAAAAAAGATTATATTAATTAAAAAATGAAGAAAAAAAATGGTTAATAAATAATATTGACTAAAGTAAACTAATTTAATTACCTTTACAGATCTCCAATGAGAATTCTGCCAACGAACAGGATCCAAATCACCAATTCCAGTAATTGTACCCATGTATCTACACAACATTAAGAATCATCAAATAAGATTTACTTTTATATTTTTCTTTTTTTTGAATTTTATTTTTGGTTTTACCTTCGAACACTTGATTCTTCAGTTTCAAAAAGCATGCGGAAACGCATCCCAACAGAAACACGAGTATGATACACAGCTTTCACGTATTTCGAAAGAGGAATAACAAATTCACATGGACTTGCCCTAAATACAATAATATTTATTTAAATTAAGTAACAAAATAATAACATAAAAACTTTTGAATATTATTATTTGTTACCTTGGGTTATAAAAAATTGTGAAACAACTATTTGTAGCAGCTGCATGAGCAGCAGCAGCAAGGAGCCCAATGTGCATACTATCACTTGATAGAACTGATGATGGCATTACAGTTTGTGGACGTGTTGCTCTACGTATCCCCAAAAGTAGTTGATTTTTTTCATTCCTGATTCACAAAAAATAAAAAATAAAACATTTTGATACGTGGATTTTCATTTTAATATATAATAAATAATAAATGAATAATACCAGATGAAAAGAACAGAGTCCCCTGCAACAAGTCTTTTTGCACTAACAAATACACTCCACCCTGTGGTAAGAAGGTGACGTTTTGGTTGCCCTGTAACGTCAATCAAAAAAAAAATCAGATAATTAGATTCATGTTAGAGAATGAAGCTTGAAATGATGTGAAATGACTAAACTACCCACCGCGAAAAATATGTCTGAACTTCCATTCAACATCATGGAGATCTCTTGCGATGAGTTCTTGGGCGGGTGGTTGTTGAGAGAAGTCCTGGAAACGAAAACAGAGTGAAGGTGTGAGTTTTTTTTTTCTATTTGGGTGTTGGGGATATAGAAGGGTAGAAGCGTAATTTCACACCAATGGAGGGAAGACTTTTTCAGCTGCACGACGAGGAACAGAGAATCCTCCATGGGTACTGGTATCACTTGCTGTTAATGTCTTGCAAAAGTAATTAGTTGGCTGTCTGCTTGGTGTGCCCAACTCAACAGGTAGAAATGTGTCCTTTTGTTCTTGCTAACAAATAAATATAAAAAAAAAAAAAATAAATAACTTTTTGAAACTGTGAATTACAAATTTGAAAAGTTTTTAACACAAGATTACCGGGGTCAAGGGCTGCAATGTCATTTGGGCATAAACCTCATCTGTTTCAACATCCGCCTGAATTTAAGAAATCAACAATGTTTTTGATAAGTTTTGAGTTGTATGAATGGATAAAGTATAACAAGTAAGAAAATCGAACTGAGAAACTCACATGCATTGTGACATTGTGGAGTTGACAGATCAATTGGGGAGGCAAGCTTGGGTAATTGGGTATATGAGCATCGATTTCTTTATTTGTAGTGGCAGCAACCTGGCTTTTTCGGTTTCAATTAAGATCAATTAATAGACGATTGATTGATTAAGTAGAAAATTCGGGAAGAAAATTGAAAATTGAAACGATTATGAAATTGAAATGGAGATGAAGTGTTGAAAGTTGAAAGTTGAAACCTGTTCGCTATGGCCTTGAGGGAAGTAAACGACTCGACTGCCAACTATAGGTAGGGAGACAAGGGGGCCAGCACAAGCGTGCCATAGCTCTGAATTCAAGCATTTCTTTTCTCCTTTCATGGGAAGTGAGAAATAAATTAACCCTAATTAATCGAGAAACATCGACAAAAAAGAATGTCTACAAAGATATGGAATGTAGAAGAAGAATAAATGAAAAGGAGACACACATGTAAAGTCAGATTAAAAAAAGGGAAAATCAAGAAGAAAGATTTGAAGGAGATACCTTCATGAGGCTGCTGACCCAACCCTGATGTTGAAAGCTTCATATTTTATCTAAACCCTTTGGATTATTATATAGATATATTTAATAATGATAGTATACAATCTTCGAATTCTAAATCATAACTCGACAAATCACGATTGATCAAGCAAAAACCCCACCCCCCACCCCCGAAATCCAAATTTCCCCCTTTAACTTTCAGCTTAACCTCTTCTTCCTCACTCTGAAACATGTAATTTTGACATGCATTATTCCGCAATTAAACCTCCCCCACATAACTAAAATCGCAGACATACAAACCCAAACTCAAAACCCTAACCCTAACCCAGCTCAGTAAACCACTGATTCTTCTTCTTCTTCCCACACACCGCCATGAAAAACCCTTCTCTTTCCAACTTTTTCCCCAATCGCTATCGAGCTGATAAAAAACAAACAGAAAAAAACGGAAAAGAAAGATGGAGGGTGACGCAGTGGAAGCTTTTATACACGGCACCCGGCCCGACCGTAGGCGACCTGAAGAGCAGTAGAGAGAGAGAGAGAGAGAGAGAGAGAGAGAGAGAGAGAGAGAAATAAAAACGATGAGAGAGAAATAGGTGATGAAACGATATATATGAGAGTGTATGTATGTATGAATCTATAGCAATCAGAAGCATACTACGAGAGAGAGAGAGAGGAAAGAGAAGAAGAGGGAAAAAGATGTGATCATGGCCGTAGGGAAGACCGTACCTGGAGATCGTAACCGTTGATTTTGGAGTGACATGACAGTAGGCATGTGCGACCATCCTTCAGTGGTCGTTGTCAGAGTACGAACCTTTGAATTTTATATAAAATAAAAATGAAATTTTTTGCAGAGAGAGAGAGAAAGAAAGAGAAAGCGTGTAATGAATGGAGAGAGAGAAGGTGAATGAGGGCGTGAGGATCGAAGAGAGAGAGAGAGAAGAGAGATATTTTTGTTTAATAATTGGATTTGAATTTTTGCTTTTGGGGCCATACCGAAATTATTAATCTCTTCCGAGCTTTTCCATTGCAAATTTGCATTTCATCCTCCGCCACCGTTAATACCACCGCCACAATCCTCATCTTCAACTCAAATAATGAAATATACCACTCCATTCTTCAAACTATTGAATGCAACCAATTCTACTTATTTCAAACAATTTGATATATTGATTTTCTTTATCTGTCTTCGTATTAAAATAATACTTTTGTTGATCATAAAAAAATACATAAAAATAAAAGAGATTGTATAGATGGTGTTAGAATTATGGAGTCATTAGAATATCAATATATTTAGATATTTTTTGGATTGCAATTATTTTTCAAATTTTGTGATTTCACTCTACAGCATGGAGTATCACAAAATCAGATTTAGGATAATCCAAATAATTTCAATTTAGAAGTTAGATCATATCTAAATCAGAAACATATAATGTACTTTGTTGTTTTTGTGTTACGGAGAGATAGCATGAATCAATATATAATTTTCGTGTATGAAAGTTTCAACCCCTTTTTTGGAACCAGAGAAGGATTCTTATACTAGAGGGAAAAGTAGTTAAACAGAAGTTGCATCCTTTTGACGCCAAAAATCGTTGGTTATTAAGACATAACCAACGCCAAGGGCACTGCACCTAGACCCCGCCAAGGGGCTTTAGCCCTTTTGAACCCTGCACACAGGAGAGACGTTCCCGTATTCCCGATTTCACAATTGTCACACCGAGTGTGCACCCCGCACCTCCAAATTCGGTTAGTAAATAAAGCTCAACCTATCTTATTATTGATAATAATTACACCAAAATATGTCGATAACACTACAATTACCAACAGACGGCTTAGAGGATTGTTCAAAAGTTGTATTATTTTTAAGGGCAGTGGGAGTGGAAGTGTGTTGGACTCCTGCACGGGTTGAGTTGACAGTAAGTTGGCATTCTAGCATCGATGGGAACATCGCCCTCACCTTTCTGGCAATGGAAAAAAGGAAGTCGGTATGGATTTACAAATTGAATATGATTGGACGCAAATATGAAAAACGAAGTGGGAGGGTAGGGAGGTTACATTAGTGAGAACACGGAGCTCACTTCAAATTGTCGACATCGAAGGGAGGCATGAACAAACTCCGTCTACCCTAAGAATTGTATTTGTTTCAATTTTGGTTGAAAAGTTTATATGTAAGTTATATTCTTATTTCTTGGAATATGTGTTAGAAATGTATTTGATAATATACGATATACGATATATATATATATATATATATATATATATATATATATATATATATATATATATATATATATATATATATATATATATATATATGAATGATGGAACCTTGTCCCGGATAAGACCTTGCTTCTGCTTCACGGCTGAACTCTTCTTGGTTGCCTGGTTATCACTGCAAGATCACAAAGAACAAGGGTCGTCAGCTGCTTTCCGGGACGGGCTCCCGGAAGAACGCTCTGACGGTCAAGTTAGGAGATGATTTAGGGTTTGTGTATGCGTTCTCTAGAAGGGCCGGAGAACTTACCTCGCTAGTCTGAGAATGCATCCTTTTATACCTAGCGCTCCTGCCTGGTCCGTACCAGACAGGATCGCTTTTTGGGGAGACAGGATCAGAGGCGTTGATTGGAGGGTCGTGTGCCCTCAACCGCTAGAGCGCTCTCATTGGCTCCGACGGTAATGCTCTGATCTTGCTGTTTGTCTCCTGACCGTACCTTTTGTCTTGGAGCAAGGAGCGTCACTTGGCGGGTGCGAGCCTTCCGCCTGGGCGTTTCGCTCCCGGGGACGCCAGCGGGCGCTGAGCCTGCTGGGCTGGGTCGGGATGGTGTTCCCGGCTCTAGGGCTCGGACGCGGCTCTGTTGTGCTGCCCTAGGCACACCATCAAGTCCCCCACTCCAGTAGTCGTAGCGTTGCAGCGCTAGTTACAGCGTTCTAGACTTAATTAATTGACGTGTGTTCGTTTTCCTCTACCCGCCACTCCGTTTTTAGTGGCGACGTGACTGCGCATGACTGCTGGCAGTTACATCATTATGTCAGACATTTAAATGTCCTGCCACATCCCCTTCTTTAAGAGGGTATTTGCACAGTTTCTTTCGCCTCATCTATTCTTCCCTTTCTTTTTCGTGCTCAATCTTCTTTCTCTTTCATGGCTAACCTTCCCAAAACCGTCCCTTTTGCTGCCGAGTATCGACAATTGGAGGCCACGTATGGCTTATCTTCCTTAGAAGGTGTGGAATTTCCTTCCCCTGGCTCTAGTATCTCTTCCCCTCCTCCTGGCAAAATTGGGGTTTTCCTGAAAACCTTGGACGCCGGTAACGATTTTGGTAAAGCAATTAGGGTTCATGCTAGTATTATGTTGATGATTGCATGAAAACTCAAATGTTTAGTTGAGCCTAAACACGTTCTAGTGCATTTGTGGCTTCCTTATTCTAGTGAAATCATGGAACAAAAACACAACCTCGCTTAGTTTGAAGGATGTAATATGTTTAGCATCGTGTACCAGAAATGTATCCAGGAAAATTATTATCGTTAACCAATAAAGGTTGAAGTTGAGCGCCCCTGCTTAAGCATGTAGGGTTTTGAGTGGAAAAAGTGAGTTACATGTAAAATAAAAAATAAATAAATATAAAAAAAAAAAGAGAATTACAAGAAAAAGTTTGAAGAATTTTTGGAGCATCAAAATTAAAGTATGAAGTTCAAAGATCAAAAATTATGAAGAAATTCAAAAGTTGAAGATACCCAAAAATTAAAGATCAAATGTCAAAGAAGTGAAGAATTCCAAAGAGCTCCAATGTGGTATCATAAATTGTAATTGTCTAGATTATGTATGATTGGGTTGCTCAACCAAAAATACCTTGAGGTTAAGAGGTTTTCTAAGGATGGATTCGGAGGGATGCATAAAATGAGCATTGTTCGGAAAAAGTGGGCGAATGTTTATGAGGATTGTGAGTATTTGGAGTATGGGAGGTTATTAGGAAAATTTTAGACACAAATGCATGCGTTGCGGTCTTGGCATAATGGTTGGGTTCGATTGGGATTGTCTTATGTAATATTAGTGTACTAAAATTCAGTTTTTCTTGGGGGCAAGCAAAAGTCAAGTGTGGGGTATTTTGATATGGGCATATTTAGTTATAAAATTCATGCATTATCTTAATACTTTATGTTGATTTTATCTCATTTAATGAACAAAAGGTGCTTAGTTAGTTTATAATTTCAATTTTCAGCAACAATTACATGCTCGAAAGGAAAATGAAGCAGAACTAGCGATTGGAGGCTTGGATCTTGGATTTTGAAGAAGGAAGGATGTTGCTGGACAGCTTGACCCCTTGTCAATGTTTTGGCCATATCTCATGAACCGTAACTCCGATTGACGAGATTCAAAACGTTCTGAAATGTAGACACAATTTCGGACGACTTTCGTGTTTTAGAAAATGCTGATTCGAAACGTAATCGGCGAGTAGGGTCGATTACTCGGAGAGTTGTATCGAACTTTCGCGATTCTGGACGCGCTGACTTGCCGTACACGAGTTTTAAGTGACGGACTCGCCGAGTAGGTCACTGGACTCGCCGAGTAGCCTCTGTTTTGTGAAAATCTATATAAAGAGACTTTCATATCGATACCCTAGCATGGAGAGAAACCCTAGGAGGCTGAGAAACGATTGGAAGTGCTGCTAGGTCGTAAGGAACTGAAGAATCAACCCTACATTCAATTGTGAAGAGAATCAAGACAATTTTGGTTTATTCTTAGTAACTTTTTGATTTGAATCATGTTTACATACTTTGATTTCGTTTTTGAGTTTATGTTTACTGCAATCATGAGCTAAAAACTTATTCTTCTGTTAGGGTAGACAATTTTGTGAACATGGATTGATTATTTGAGTAGGATTAATTTTAATTGGTAATTATGTTTTGTTAAGCTTGTTAAAGAACCTTATGTGTTGACAATAACTATTCTTCTATTAATAAATCAGTAATTAAGTTGTATGAACATCTCTTAGTTATTAATTTCATATGATTTATTGTGACCACATAGTTGTATGTCTAGGAATAACGAACGTGAAACTAGAATTAACTAGAAGATAGGTAAGTTAATGTGTAAGCTTGTTGGATGAACATCGACAAGAGGTTAATTGAAGGGCAAATTTAGTTAACCACTACAACTCTTACTTAACCCGAATCAATAATCTAGGAAACCCGTTAATTTAGACAACTGGCCATTGCTTGAGTTAATTTGTTTTCTAAGAATTAGGAATAGCGAACGTGAACCTAATTATCTTAATCGGTAGCCAATGAAGAATTAATCCGATACATTAAAATCATCAATGGGAACAAATGAGTCGTACCTAAACAGAAGTCCTCTTTACTATTGAATTTAGTTGGTAATTAATTGTTTTAGTTGCTAGTTATTCTAATTAAGTTTCTAGTCTTGTAAAACTAGAGAAAACCCCTTTTTTTATTTATTTTATTTAGATAATATTAGCATTTATTTAAATTGTTTACCGTTCCCTGTGTTCGATACCCTACTTACTTGAACAACATTACTAATCGATAATATTTGCATTTATTTTAATTGTTTACCATTCCCTGTGTTCGATACCCTACTTGCTTGAACTATATTACTAATCGATAGGTACATTGTCTTTCGTGTGTTTATTTTGTGTCTAAGTTAGTAGGATTAAAACTAGTTGGTTTCACACACATCAAGGGCAAGCCGGTTACTGGTGCTCATCATGCCCCCAAGAGAGTGCATACTAGGCGCAACTTTTCTCGCCTGCTGAGTTCGATGAGTTCCACACCAGTGGGTTCCACGTCTACTGGCGTGGTTGTGATTCCCGATGATGATGCGCAACAGTCTGAGGGAATCAACAGGGCGACTGAACAGCCCGTTATTTCAAATTTTTCTTCCATTCCTTCTCCAACTATTCCGTTTGCTCCCTCCAAGCTTTCCCCGGCGAAGGGCTTTGGCCCTATGGGCCGGTTACAGTTTCCAAAGACGGTGGCCCTGGTGATGGTGCTTCTGGGTCTGCGGTTTTTGTGCCATCTTGGGATCTTCGCGATGATTCTCGTCTTTCTGTTCGTGTCAATGCTTTGGAATTCTCGCGCCACGCCTTCCATCCAACTGCAGTTGAGGATATGGAGGCGATGGGTAATCCTGCCCTTGCTCACAAGATGGCTTACGCTGCTGCACATGCCATGTTTTATCTTGTTGCAGGTTCCCGGAGTATCCATACCCTTGGCGAGGTGGAGGCCACACATGCCACCTGTGGATCGCGTGTGGCTAGTTTGGAGCATCGTCTGAGTGAACTTGGTGATGATCTTCGCTCTTCTGAGAAGAAATGTGAGTTGCTAGCATCCGAGAAGAACATTCTTGACAAGGCTAGGGCTGCATTGGAAACCAAGGTTGACTCTCTCACCCAAATGAATGAAGGTTTAATGATCCAGGTTGAAAGTCTTGAGTGTGATGTTGTCGATCGTGACAAGCTTGTATCGTCACTGCAGTCATATGTGGATGTTGCTCGACGAGACTTGGATTGGTTGTTGCACGTCGGCGTTGTTCATATTGTTGATAAACTGATAGAGCACCCTGACTTTACCAATGCCATCAGTCTTATCCGCCATGGTGCGTACATGGCTAGGGTTGAGTCTGTTCAAAAGACTTCAGGTGGCGGTGGGAGTGGGGAGGCGGTTGTTGGTCCCGTGGTTAATGTGAATGATGCTCTTTTGTCCTTCGCCAGTATGGATCATGCGAGTTTGTTAGGTTTGGGGGAGGTGGGTATTGAAGGTTTGCGGGAGTTATGCTCCTTTGGTGGTTCAGAGGGTACGCCTGAGAGTATTGTGGGTCATAAGATGGTGTTGGTGACGGATGCTGACATGGAAGGTGATGGTAAGGATCATGGGTCTGGTGGTGGTGGTGAGCCTGATTTTGGGACGAGTGTTGGTGACGGCAACATTAGTGAAGTAGTTGTGGGTGATGGAGAAGGCGATGGTAGGGCGGTTGGGGAAAATGCTGGAAAGAGTGTTGGGGAGGAGGTTGTGGTAGGTGAGAAGGATGTTCGTGGGGATGGTCTGGAGTCGTAAGGTTTCTTTCTTTCTGTTGGTTTAGTATGTGATGTTTTTCCGTGTAATGTTTGAACTTCTAAAATAGTTTTTCGCTTTCTTGGATGTACGTTTGGCCTGTTTTAGGCATTATCTATTGCCTACTTGTTTTGTTTTGTGTTTGGCTTGCTCGTTTACTGCGCACTATTCAGGATATACAGCGCCTTGATGCGCCGGGCACTTTGCTTTGCCCTTGCTACTATTGACACACTAAGTATCCATATTGGACGCACTTAGCATCCATGATTGGGTTTCGCATGTAATCATTCAATCATTAGACTAATAGGGTAAGTATATAAAAATCACCAATTGCATTATCATTTCATTAACCGCGGGTTTTTTGAATACACTAAGTGTTGAACTCATGACGCTTAGCATGATACTTTTAAATACATTAAGTATTGGACTCATGTCTCTTAGCATGGAATTATATATACACTAAGTATTGAACACATGTCTCTTAGCATGGAATTTTAAATACACTAAGTATCAGGTTCATGTCTCTTAGCATGGAATTTTAAATACACTAAGTATCAGGTTCATGTCTCTTAGCATGGAATTTTAAATACACTAAGTATTGAACTCATGTCTCTTAGCATGAACAAATATACTCTAAGTATTCGAGGTGCGATACACTCAATGAGACGTCAACCAACTGGGGTTTCCTCCCTTTCCTTCCTTTCCTTGTCTTAGAAAAAATATTTCTTTAAGTTCCTAGCATTCCATGTTCTTGGAATGGGACTTCCTTCCATTGTCTCTAACACGTATGCACCGCTCCTATTTGCCTCCGTGACTCTGTATGGGCCTTCCCATGTTGGGCCCAACTTACCTTGAGGTTGGGCTCGGCTTGCCTCGTTTTTCCTCAAAACATATTCGCCGACTTTGAAGGCCTTCTCCTTTGCCCTTTGGTTGTAATATCTTTCTGTTGCATGTTTATACGCGGCTTGGCGTACACCCGATTCTTCATGCTTCTCCTCTAGGATATCTAGGTTTATCCTTAGGTCTTTTATGTTGCTTTCCTCATCCTTGTTGGTCACTCTCAATGTGTTCACTGCCACCTCCATGGGAAGCATGGCTTCGGTTCCATACGTCAAGTTGAAAGGGGTTTCCTTTGTGCTTTTCCGTGGTGTAGTTATGTATGACCACAGCACCATTGGTATCTCTTCTGCCCAATTCCCCTTTGCTTTGCCCAACCTCTTCTTAATCCCATTGACAATGGTTCGGTTAGACACCTCCGTTTGGCCGTTCGCTTGAGGGCGTGCCACTGATGTGAAGTGTTGGCTTATCCCTTTGGCGGTGCACCATTCTCTGAACGGGTTCTCAGCAAACTGCAAGCCATTATCGCTGATGAGAACCTTAGGTGTTCCGAATCCTGTCATGATGTTTTTCCATACGAATTTTATCATGTGCCTCCCAGATATGCACGCCAGAGGCTCAGCTTCAATCCACTTTGTGAAGTAGTCCACAGCTACCACCATATACTTTAGTTTCCCTGGTGCTTCTGGGAATGGACCCATTATATCTATGCCCTACTGGTAGAAAGGCCATGGGCTGGATATGTTGCTTAGCGGGGCCGAGGGGTTCACCTAGATTGGGGCGTAAGACTGACATTCCCCACATTTCCTGGTTACTTCTATCGCATCCTGCTGTATCGATGGCCAGTATATCCCTCATTCGTAACATCTTGCATGTCAAGGCCCTCGCCCCTTCGTGTGCACCCACCTGTCCTGAGTGTGCCTCCTACAATATATCTACCCCCTTGGCCTGATCCACACATTTTAACCATGGAGACGTGAACCCCTTCTTGTACAATTCTCCATTCACCATTGCGTATGAAGGCGCTTTTATACGTATTTTCCTGGCCTCATCATGATCGTCCGGCAACACTCCTCTTTGGAGGTATTCCCGGAACGGTGTCATCCATGTGGGCCCAGCGGGGGTTAGGGTGTTCACTTGTTGCTCATCTATACTCCTTTCTCGAAGTACCTCTACTAAAACTTTCTTTGATAGGTGGTCAAAGCATGTGGACGCCAGCTTACTCAAAGCGTCTGCCCTCTTGTTTTCGCTTCTGGGTATCTGCTTGATTGTAAACCGTCCGAATGATCCTACTAGCTGTTTCACCATCTTTACATATTTTCCCATTCTTTGATCTCTTACCTCGAAACTTCCATTGACTTGGTTTGCTGCTAACCTCGAGTCGGTTAAGGCTGTTACAGCTTTCACACCCATCTGCTTGGCTAACCGTAATCCTGCAAGAAGTGCTTTGTACTCCACCTCATTGTTTGACGTATGGAAGTCGAAGCGGAGGGCATAGGTTACCTCCTCTCCTTCTGGGCTAGTAAGGATTAGCCCCGCCCCCAGGCCTTCCCTGCTGGATGCTCCATCCGTATACAAGGTCCATGAACCATGGTCAGTCGGGGCCTCTTCAACTACTCACACCTTCTCTTTCGCCGGGTTCCCTCTATCTGGAATCTCCAGTAAGAAGTCGGCCAGCGCCTGCCCTTTGATGCTTGTTCTTGGGCGGTAGTTTATGTCGTGTTCTCCCAGCTCAATTGCCCACTTGGCCAGCCAGCCTGACGTCTCTGGCTTGAGCAAGATCTGTTTGATGGGGTAGCTCGTGAGTACCTCGATTTGATGTGCCTGGAAGTATCTCCTTAGTCATCTCGCGACGTAGATGAGTGCTAATACCAACTTTTCCAGCGTGGGATAGTTGAGTTCTGGTCCTTGCAGCGCTCTACTAACAAAGTACACCGGCCTCTGTTCCCCCTCCCTTTCCACATCCGATACCAAGGATATCGCTTCGCCTGATGTTGAAAGATACACTTGTAATGTTTCTTCAGGGATAGGGGTGGCCAGAGTTGGCAACTCGTGTAGCGCTTCCTTGATTTTCTGGAGCGCCTTTTCTGCCTCATTCGTCCACTGGAAGTTGTTATTCTCGATGCACCCTTTTAAGGTGTGGAACAATGGCATGGCCTTGTCAGCGGATTTTGAAATGAACCTGCTTAGAGCTGTAAGCTTCCCGTTCAGACCCTGTTCATCTCGGAGGGAGTTTGGGGTTGGCGTCTCGATGAACTCGTCGACCTTGGTCGGGCTGGGCTGGACGCCTTGTCTGGTGACATAGTATCCCAGGAATTGCCCCTCTTCCACTCCAAACGTGCACTTGGCTGGGTTTAGCTTCATCTTGACCGCTTCTAATGTCTGGAAAGTTTCCTCAATGTCTTGTAGCATCTTTTCCTTAGTCGGGCTTTTAATTACCATATCGTCCACGTACACCTCGATGTTCCTTCCAATTCGCTTAGCGAATATCGAGTCAACCAGACGTTGATATGTTGCCCCTGCGTTCTTTAATCCGAAAGGCATCTTAGTGTAGCAGAAAGTGTCATGGTCTGTATAGAAGGTTGTTTTATCTTTGTCTTTCTTGCTCATCAAAATCTGCTGATACCCTTTATATGCGTCCAAAAAACATTTCAGCTTAAATCCCTGTAGCGATTCTACTTTCTGATTGATCTTTGGGAGCGGGTAGCAATCCTTAGGGCACGCCTTGTTTAGATCGGAAAAGTCTATGCACATATGCCACGATACATCCTGTTTGCGAACCATAATTGGGTTCGCAATCCACGTCGGGAATATTGCCTCCCTCAATATCCCGACCTCCGTCAGCTTAGTCACTTCGGCATTAATCGCCCTATTACGGTCTCCCCCTTGGAGCCTTTTCTTTTGCTTAACTTTTTTTACTCCTGGCCTGATCATCAGTTTATGTTCAATGACCTTCCTTTCTACTCCTACCATGTCTGTAGGAGTCCATGCGAACACATGTTTGTAGCGTTTGAACAAGTCGACCAACGCTCTTCTCATGTGATTTGGGAGGTCACATCCAACACTGACTGGCTGATCAGGGTATCTTTTATTGATTACTTCCTTCCCCTTTATGGGACTGCCCCTGGGTCTTTTGGACCCTTTGGTTATTTCGGCTGGCTTCATGACTGTATAGCATTGCAATTCTTTGGGTGGAGTGGCCAGTATCATGGCTTCGCCTTTCGGTGTGTCGAATTTCATGATCCCATGCATGGTTGATGGTACCGCCCCTAGCTTCAAGAGGGCTGTCCTTCCTAGGATGATATTGTGTTCTGCTGAATGTCGGATGACCACAAAGTCTATCAGGGCAGTTTTCTTTCACTGCTTTTCATGGCTAGTGATTGTCAGGGGGAGATGGATTGTGCCCAGCGGCCACAGGCTATGGCCGGTGAATCCCACCAGCCTACCAGTCGTAGGTCACAAGTTGTCTTTCCAGCGATCCAGGAGGAGCCGGAAACAATGCTCATAGATGATGTCTGCTGAACTCCCGGTGTCGACATAGACCCTATGGATAGTCACGTCTCTGATAGATGTTTGTATTATCCGCGGGTTGTCACCTTTCCAACCATCCGACCAGGGATCCTGAATGGAGAACGTGAGCGCGTGTGCTGATGGTTTAATGGTCGCTTGCTCTCCCCGTTGTTCCTCCCTACTTCTTTTGTTGCGTATCATGAATATCTCCCTGGGCTGAATCCCTTCGTGGGGTGGGCCATTGGCATTCTCAACATCAAACTTGGCGCGCAGGCTTCGTGCCACCTCCACCAGATCTCCTTTGAGTTGTTTCTCCTCCATCTCCTTCTTTAGTACCGAACAGTTAACCGTATCATGCGTCTTACTTTTGTGGTATTCACAGTACCGACTCTTGGGTGACTTGGCCGGCTGCTGTTTCTTAGACACCACGTACACTTCTGGGCGGTGACCCCGTCTGTCGTCTTTAACAAATGGTCGAAAACGCATCGGTGGTCTTCTTGCCTGGCCATAGTATCTTCCTCCCCCTCGGAAGTTCGTATGACTCGGGTGGTGATGCTTGGTCGTCATGGCATTCAAGTAGGCTTGCTTGGTTGCTTCACCATCCTCCTACCGTAGATATCGCTATACCCTTTCTTTCAACTCGACTCGTGTTAAGGGCTTCTTTCCCATGAGTTTTTGTAACAAAGGGCCTGGAAGGAGTACCCATGTGAAGGCTCCGGCTATAAGGCCTTCGTCATGCCCTGGTACATCCAGCGTGGCATTTGTGAATCTAGTAAAGTATTCTCGCACAGTTTCCCCCTCTCTTTGTTTACAGCCTATAATGGAATGAGAGTCTCCCTTGTATGTGCGTAACTGCATGAAGTTGGTGAGGAAAAGGTACTTGAGTTGAGCAAAGTTTGAAATGCTGCCCGGTTGTAACGTTTTAAACCACGTGTCGGCGTTTCCCTCGAGTGTCGTCGGGAAGTATGTGCACCAGAACTTCTCGTTAAGCTTTAGCGACGTCATCGTCCATTCATATGTGTCGATGTGACTGTCCGGGTCGGTGGTTCCATTGTACGTTTTGAGTGTCGGGAGCTTTGCGGTATTTGGTATCTCAGAATCCAACAGCTCTTTGACGAACGGAGACGTTACAATTCGGGAAAAACCATCCTGGCCTGGGATAGTCGACGTCCCCTGCTGGTATTGGGAGTTCATACCATGCAGCGGTGGCGTGAGGTAGCCCGAACTTGGTCCATAAAAGGGGTATGGCTGGAATGGTAACTGGAGGGGATAACTAGTGGAGAAAGGGTGTATGGATGTAGCGGGGCTGATCATTACCAGTTGTTGCAGGTTGTTGTTGGCAGGGATAGTTGGTCCGGTCCATGTACCGACCGTCGGGTAAATAGGTGGTGAGTGGTTCATCATGGTTTGCGCCAATGGTGGTAATAGGGTTGTGGAACTCTGTCCACCCATCATCTGAAATGGCGATGGTGTTGCAAACAACGGCGAAATGTTGAAAATGTGGCTCGACGGGGGTGTTGTCGTGTGGATTTCTCGTGCCTGTTGCAGCGGCGGCGCGAAGAACGGCGGTATCTGAAGCTGTTTAGACGGAAGTAGCTCCACCGAAGTTGTTTGTTGTTGAGGAAATGACGGTTGTGAAACGTTTCCGGCGGCTGTTGTAGAACTTCCTTCGCCCAAAACGGCCATGTTGGTCGTTGTATGCGGTGGTGTTTCGTCCAACGTCGTCATGGGATGTATGGGACTAGTTGGTTGTCCCTCGCTACCGTTGGACGCCATTAATGTTTGTTTTCATGCTTTTGCTTGTGTTCTTCGTCTCACAAACGGATGACACCAAATGATGGAACCTTGTCCCGGATAAGATCTTGCTTCTGCTTCACGGCTGAACTCTTCTTGGTTGCCTGGTTATCACTGCAAGATCACAGAGAACATGGGCCATCAGCCACTTTCCGGGAGGGGCTCCCGGAAGAACGCTTCGACGGTCAAGTTAGGATATGATTTAGGGTTTGTGTATGCGTTCTCTAGAAGGGCCGGAGAACTTACTTCGCTAGTCTGAGAATGCATCCTTTTATACCTAGCGCTCCTGCCTGGTCCGTACCAGACAGGATCACTTTTTTGGGGAGACAGGATCAGAGGCGCTGATTGGAGGGTCGTGCGCCCTCAACCGCTAGAGCGCTCTCACTGGCTCCGACGGTAATGCTTTGATCCTGCTGTTTGTCTCCTGACCGTACCTTTTGTCTTGGAGCAAGGAGCGTCACTTGGCGGGCGTGAGCCTTCTGCCTGGGCTTTTCGCTCCCGGGGGCGCCAGCCGGCGCTGAGCCTGTTGGGCTGGGCCTGGCTGGTGTGCCCGACTGTATTCTAACTAATTATTGTATGGATGTAAGATTGATTGTATACCAATCATTTTACTTATTTTAAGAAAGTGATTAATACATATTATTAAATTAAACATAATTAAAAAATATCATCTAATTTCATTCTAAGGGTATTTTAGTCAATTAACATAAATTTAAAAAAGAAAAATTGCAAATTTTAAGGAATAATTAATTCTCTGAACTTTAAAAATCTGATTTTTTGGATAATAAATATATTAATTCGGACATTCTAAAAGAATGTGTTTATGATTATTTTGAAAACAAAAACATTAAATTCTAACAGAATACTATAAACATATATTATCAAGATTAATAATTTTTAATAAATACAAATTTTATATGAAAAGATTTTTAGTATCATAAAATCAATAATTACTTTCATTATTAACAAATACAACTATGAACATACATAAATGACACTCATTCTAAAAGAATACAAGTAATAATGGTTAACAGTTACATTTACTTTTGAAGAATAAAACTGAGAATGGTTAAAAATCAAATAAAAACATTGAAATATAAGTAAAAGACTAATAGATTCTGATTAAATATTGTTGCTAATCATTCTGATAGAAAAAAAATGTTAATCCATTATGAATGAATATTGTTGCCTTACTTTTCATTCTTCACCAGGCTTCAAACCGAGTTTCCATTCTTCACTAAGCTTTTTTTTATTTACTTGATGTTATTTCTTTCAAAATTTATAGTTTCATAAGAATTTATAACATTCTTAAACCTTGCTTCATTGTTGTACATACAAAAAAACACTACAATTTGCTTAAACATTAGAATTTCTAGCCGGAAGCATAAGAATTTTGTTGATACAATTAATATGCAAACCAAAATAAAACAATGTAATGTTCAATTTCAATAATCATTGTTCTATGATCAACATACTTTTAGATATTTCAAATCACCTGGCATGTTATTATTTATCATCTTACGGTTGGGATTTTTCAACCACTAATAAATTGAAATTAAAAGTGAATTGATTTTTAAGCCTAAAAATTAACAGTTCATGTAGAAATTAAACTCGAAAGCATATCAATTCAAACTTCAAAGACACCAATTTAAAATTTAAGCTTACATATTTTGTAAATAAGGGAGCTTGGATGTCATCAGGTAACAATCACAGTTAGATTGTGTTAAGCACTACAACGTGTGATTCGGAGATCTGTAATAAAGTAAAACTAATTATACCTTTATCCTATGGTCTCCACCAACAATTTTGATTATGAGGATGTGTTCTTCGTCATCCATAAGTTCCAACCTTTATGTGTTGATAGTCGCGGGAAGACCTGATTTCATCTTTACATCTCTAACACTTCCTATACTCACAACATCCCTTGCTACACCGCCATCATCAGCCAATCCCATGTTCTCTATTCAAACAAAATCGCATAACCACACCTCCAAACTTCAGCCACTATGTTCTAATCACCACAAGAACACCAACATCGATTCTCATACCCAACACCACCACCAAATCAGAATCGAGGAATCAAAAGAAAGGTAGGATTTGGAGGGTTTTAAACAGAATGGAAAAAAGGGGTAGCAGAACTTCTTATCGATTTTTGTAGTCGATTCCAATTTTGCAGATGATTGTGGTCGGCGGCCAAGATTTGGTTTTTAGAGAAAGAGGTGAACAGTTGTAGATATAAATGGGGAGAAATTAGGTTAAAAGTCAATCTACCAATACCATGATTATAGGGAGTATTTTTGGAAGTTATTAATCAAATTACCAAATTACCCTTATTAATTTATTTAATTATTTATTTAATTTTGATTGGTCCATAATCATTCCTACATCCACACAATAATTAGTTACAATACGTGAACCTACCTCTCTCTCTCTCTCTCTCTCTCTCTATATATATATATATATATATATATATATATATATATATATATATATATATTACGTGATAATAATAATATAAATATTATTAGAGAGAAAGATAAAAGTATATTAATACCTAAATAATTTGTGTTAAATATATATCATGAGTTATGATAGTGTTGCCTAAACAGAGATGGTATTCGAAGCCTAGTAGTTTTGTCCGTCAATGAGATAAGACTTTTTATAGATGCCTAGCTTAATTAAGTTTGATATTGGATAGTCTCATTCGGAGAATGTGTGTAAGTTAGGAACGAATAATAGAGTTCTACTCCGTAACACTTTCAGGTGTCGATGGTACGAAATACGTACCGGAGTACAAATAATATTCATTTTTGGATGCCCAGAAATGGTGGTTCCAGATCAGGCAACTATAATGTTATGTTTGGTCATCTCTCAGAGTAGGATGACAACACTTGATCATTCTAGATGGTCTTGTGAATTACGTTGCTAGTGTGCGTTCAAAACCCACATACATAGATAAAATGGGATACCATATTCATCATATGCTCTGATGGTTCGAATGCCTTTATGAATTACACCAGGCCAAGGAAGCCCTTAGTTGCGTAGTCAAATCCTTGATCTAAATGATTCACTAAGGATATAATTATCCCTGGTAATCATGGACTTGGATCTTTGAGGATCGATTGGGAGGGTATGTATACGATTAAGTTTTTATAGATATCCAAGTCGGATATATATATATATATATATATATATATATTGTTTGGTAATAGTTGGTTTTGCAGGATTAAGTTATATATATATATATATATATATATATATATATATATATATATATATATGATAACATTATAGGATTGAAAAATGTATGTATCTCACTGGGTTTCCTAACCTGACCCACTCAGTTTGTATGAATCACTGGTATCAAAACTTAGGCTACTGGAACTTGATTAGGGTATTGGTTATTAAAAGACAACATGTTATGGTGTTCAGGACCATTAAGTCTTTACATTGTAACTTATGTATCTGGATTGATTACGACATCCTTAGGATTTGATATGAGATAATATTTGTTCTCAAAAAGATTTTATATACTAGGATTTTCTACAAAAGAAGTATCACGATTTTTAAAGCGCAAAGAAAGTTCTTTTTGGTTCTGAAAATTAGAGGATGTCACAGTTGGTATCAAATAATTAGTTTAAGCGAACTAGAAGTTTTGAGGGTTTCTAGACTTAAACTTAGAAGCTAAGTGTAATCGGCGAGATATGTGATAACATGCTTTAGGATAGATGCCTAATTGCTATAGACATAAGAATTAGCATACTATAGGAAGATGCCTTAGTTTCTAAAATGCCTTAATTGCTATTAGGTGCTAAGTAGGTAATTTTGTATAGTAAGTATAATACTACTATAATAAGCTAATCATATCTACGGGTATAGAGCAAAATGACTATTATGATGAGCGATAGAGTCGTCAATAACCCAGGAGGACCAACACCTCAGAATGTCAGAGCAGGAGCTGCTCAGTTCACGATAGATGTGACAACCCGAAGTTTGCTCCATCGCCGTAACCCGTTCCGTTATTAAAATTCGTCTTTCTCGAATCGTTTCCATTTACATTTTTAAATTAAGTCATTTATTTCGAGACTTCTATTATGATTTAATGGGTGTCCAAACACGTTAGAAACCCATGAAAACACCCCAATTTAGTAATTGGAATTTTTTTAGTTTCGACCATATCGGGTTACGACAACTTTTATCGGGGCGACCAAAAGCCCCGTTTAACATCAGTATCGGGTAGAATTCCACGGTGTGCCAAACTTTAACCATATGTAAAGTGGAATGAGCCTTATTTGAAGCCTTTTTCCACTCTCTCTCTCTCTACTCTCTCTCCTCCAATCCAAGCTCTAGGTCCAAAATCATTAAATTAAAGCTCCAAATCATCAAGGTAACAATCCTAGCTCATAGTATAACATCTTTAGACTTCAAATTCGTGTTTAATCTATGAAATAGGACCATTATCATGATTTTACGGCCCTAGAACAGTCCTAGGCCATGAACTCACATAAAATGGGTTTTGGAGCCCAAAAACCCTCCCAAATCACTCTTGGAGCTTGAAAATGACTTAAGGACTTATTGGAATGGACTTGGAACACCTTAAACTCAATATTTAGCGAGTAAATAAGAGTTTACGGCCCAAGAGCATGCTTGGACCGTAAACTCCATTTCTTGGGCAGTAAACTCGTTTTAAGGTGTTAAGAAGCCCCTTAAACACCTCCTAAGCCTTGGATTAGAGTCTAGAAGCAACCACAAACGATTTAGAGGCCTTAAAATTGATGAAAAACACCCCCATAGGAGATTACGGCCATAAACCCCCCAAGGATACGTTCATGGGCCGTAAAATCCTATATCTTAGTCAAATGATGCCCTAAATTCATCCCAAGGCTTGTATAATGACTTAGAATCACATGTGATTGACCTAGGACCACCAAAACACACTTTGAATGGGAACATAAGAGTTTACGGCTGTAAACTCCTAGTTTACTACCGTAAACTCCTCAAATGGTCCCTATGATGTTCAAAACCCATTCCAATGCCTTAAAACCAAGCCTAACATTAACCCTCAAGAGTTGTAAGACCATTTAGCACCCTAGAACACCCCACCATGAGTTTACGGCCGTAAAATCATGGGGATATGGTCATTAGGTCCGTAAACTCCCTTAGGAGTTTACTCTTGAAGAGTAAACTCCATATCCAAGCCATACACATCCATAGATGCCACCCGGGTCACTCCAAGCATTTGTAATGAAGTGTTTTCGCGTCTCGAAGTGCATATTCATATTTTATTAGTAGTCCAAAGCCTAATTAGATACAAATGTGTATCTCTTCATATTACATAGGAACCTCGCGTGTTTTAAAGTCCCGAACTGACGTTTAGCTTCCAAACCGACACGTTCCTCGACCGGTGAGTTCATACCCCTACTCTTTTTCCGCGTTTTTCAAATGTTATAAGGGGGAATACAAGCAAAAGTACAAGGAAATATTATACTCAAACTTATTATTTCAGTTCAAATGTTTATATTCTGTATGCTTTTAATATGGAAAATCGTATTAACCAATAGTTCGAATTGCAGAGTTAGATTTCAGACTAATTGTAGAATTCTTTATAAAGTGTTATAAACTATGTTATATTTTACAATTTGCGAAGGATTCATACTAATCATAAATTAGGATTAATACTAATAAGATACGCTCTCGGATAGTAACAGAAAGACAAAAGTATAGTTAGGAACAGAACGACGAAAGTACAACTAGGAACAGAACGAATACGAAAGTACGCCTTTGGATGACACCAAGACTTCGGAAATACAGCTAGTGTACGCCTTGAGTGTCACCAGAGTTTCGGAAATAACTCGAAAGTATGCCTTTGGATATCGACAGAGTTTTGAAAACATACACCTTTGGATGTCGACAGAGCTTCGGAAATACGTCTAAAGTACGCTTTTGGAAGTCACCAGAACATCGAATATACAATTAGTGTACGTTTCTGAGTGTATCCAAATATTCAAAAATACGGCTAAGTATAGTAGATATTCGACATTCGCGTGTAGGATAACTAGAATATCAGAATACCTAACTAATACTACAAGTATGGTAGATACTAGTACATTGCATTCCGAATCAAGAACTAACCACGAATAATAGGAAAATAAGGGTTTTTCCTGGGATAACATAACTGCTCTTAACTAAATTTTGTAACGAATGGATAACTAAACTTTCTTATAAGAAAATATGGGATTTTCTTGGATAACGACCTTTTCAGAAAACCAAAGGAAACTTATTCTTTTTAAAAAATAAACCACTTATGAACTCACCAGCTTTATGCTGGTTTTCAAACTGCTTGTATTCTTAGGTCCGCATTAGACAGGTACACAACGATCTTTTGGAGAAGATGGAGTGTATAGAAGACTTGTCTTATCTTTTGTTCATATGATATATATGTATAACACATGCAACTCTTTGATTTCAAACAAATGTAATAATTCTATGTAATGTAATGTTTTGTGTTTACTACGCTTACTATGTACATTGGTTGCGATATACATGATGTCCTCCGCCCCGGAACGTTTCCGCCATCAGTTTCGGGGTGTGATAGATTGGTATCAGAGTCCTTGTTTATAGTGAACTAGTAACCCTACATGGTATAAGACTATAAACACTAAGGGGCCTACGTGCTCTGAACTAAAAGTATACTTTAAAATATAAGTATTTTCAAAAGTATACAAGTATACCTAACTGTCGAAATCCGTAACTACAAGTAGAACAAAACATAAGTAAATGGGTGTTGTACGCTGCGGTCAAACCTGGGCAGTGACTGTAGTGTTCAGCATGCCTAAAACTTACCCAAAACCCAATCAACGAGCTGTCGTCGCAGCGAAACATGAAATACTATGAGAGTATTTCTCAATCCAAATCCGTTATAGAAATCCTCATCCCAACGTTTCTCCTCAATCATTCCTTAGCGATGGTTTATCTGCTTTGATAACTCTTTCCTGCTTTATCACTTAATAGAATTCTATATATGTCGTAATGAGATATCCCTTGTATCATATCTCTTGATTCAATTCAGAGGACTTACTATCCTCTCTTTCCTGATCTTTTTAGATCAAGATGCCTCCAAGAAAGAGACCCAGCTCAAAGAACAACAACCCTCCGCCACCGCCTCCTCCCCAATTTGATCCCGTAATGTTCCAGGCAGCTGTTACTGCCGTAGTGGCCGCCTCCATGTCTCAAATGAACCCCGGTGGTTCAGGAGGTGGTCCCTAGCCCCAAAACCAAGAAGGTAGCCAAGGACACCGGAAGGAGTGTTCCTATAAGGAATTTATGAATCAAAACCCACATTCTTCGATGGCACAGGAGGTGTCATTGTCCTAACTCGGTGGTTAGAGAAAATCGAATCTATCTTCGAGATCTGTGCCTGTTCAGAATCCGACAAAGTGAAATTCACCGTCTGCACGTTCACCGATAAAGCCCTGACTTAGTGGAACGGCTGAGTCAAATCTCTAACCCTACCTGTAGCCAATGCTATGGGCTGGAAAGTCATGAAGGAACTTCTGTTCATGGAATACTGCCCTCGGGGCGAAATGCAGAAGCTGGAGCATGAACTCTGGAACCTGAAGATGAAGGGTTCCGATATCGCCGCCTACACTTGCAGATTCAATGACTTGACATTACTCTGTCCGGGAATGGTTACCCCGGAGAGTAAGAAGATTGAGAGGTTCATCTGGGGGTTGACCCAGCCAACCAAAGGGAACGTTTTAGCTGCGAAGCCGGATACCTACGATAGCGCCAAATGCCTAGCGCAAACCCTGATCGACCATACTGATGACCTAGAGGAAGCAACCACCTCTCCTGAGCCGACAGAGAGAAGTGGTGAGAAAAGAAAGTTTTGGAAGAAGAATAAGAAGAAGAGTCAGCCTTCACAGGAGTCCTCAAAGAAACAGCATATAGTGGTAGTCCATGCTGCCACTACCCCTGCTGCTGTTTCTATCGTCGGTTCCTCAGCCCAAGCACCTATCACTGGATATGCTGGTATTCTTCCGTGGTGCAACCGGTTCGGTTACCACCACGGTATCCCAGGTCAATGTCGTGAGAAGTTTTGCAAAAGCTATGGCCAAGAGGGTCACCTTGCGCGAAGCTGCAGAACACCAACCAACCAAGCTTCCGGAGCAGGTATCAGTCATTCCTGCTACGGTTGCGGTGAAGTTGGGATATACAAGCGAAACTGCCCCAAGGCAGCAACAACTGGCAACACCGGTAGAGTCCTAGCTATTGGACAAGATGAGGCAGCCGCCGACCCCACCGTTGCCACAGGTATATTCCTCCTCGATAAATCTTATGCCTGTAATCCTTTTCGATTCAAGTGTTGAAAGAAAATTTGTTAGTTATTCATTCAAACACCTTCCTAAACTTAGTTCTTCGTTAGTAACCGAATTGTTTACCGTCGAAATGGCTAACAGTGAGAAAGAGAACGTTGATGACATATCCATAGGTTGTATCCTTACTCTGGGCGACTATTCCTTTCCATTCGACCTAATGCCAATTTTTCATGAAGATCTTTGATATTATCATTGGTATGGATTGACTGAGTCCAATCATACTGATATTCTTGGTTTCGAAAAGGCCATCCGTCTCAATCTCCCCTCTGACCCGACTCTCATGAATCTACGACGACAAACCTAATTCCAATTTTCGTATCGATCAAATTCATGGAGCTAACCCTGTATCTAAATCCCAGTATTGATTAGGGCCATCAGAAATATAGGAGCATTCCAGTCAGCTTAATGAGCTACTCAACAAAGGGTTCATCAGGCCAAGTTCCTCACCCCGAGGAGCCCCGACATTGCTATTCCTTTCGAATGTGTATCGACTACCGTTAGCTGAATAAGTTGACCGTCAAAAACCGATATCCTTTTCTTCGAATAGATGACCTCTTTGACCAACTTCAGAGAGCCAGCTACTTCTCATAGATAGACCATAGGTCAAGGGACCATCAACTACGAGTTCACAGGAATGATGTTTCCAAAACAGCATTCAGGACTCGATATGGTCACTACGAAGAAGTAGTGATGACCATTCGGTCTATACAATAGCCAAAGTAAATGGCTTATCTTTGGTTAAGTCCGTTCTAGGAGCAGAAAAAGTCTCCGATAAAGATTAAGTTTGTAACTCGAAAGTTAGGAGTGAAGGTTCAACATTGAATGAAGAACGAATGAAAGTTTGAGCACCACCAACAGCTAAGAACTCCAGGAGCTTGATGAGGAAGGCATAAGAGTTACGGCTATACCTTAGGATGGTAAAGTGACTTGCGGGGTCATAATCCAACCCTGTTTTGTTGATGATTCCATGACGTAATCATCCTAAGGGGGAGATAATTGCAATCCCCACAACTTCGGGCTAGAAAATCAAGATATAATTAGTGATAATTATTATAATTTGAACCCTCGAATAGGGAAATCGCTAGTATCGCGCGTCGCAAACTACACATTATAAGTCATTAAGGGAATTTATCAATAAGCGATAAAACAACATTTTCATTGTAACACCGTAAATTTTCAAACAAAAAATTTCATTTCAAAACCCAATTATCTCATCTCAAAATCACAAAATTCCACAAACATCAAGTTGTCAAATCACATGTCCCAAAACTGTTTATAACACAAATCCAGGATCCTCCAAAAACATATCTCCAACTTGGGTGTGTGTACAATCAAGTCGGTGCCTTCCCGTGATCCTGAGAGGTACCTGAAACACATAACACATAACACGGTAAGCACGAAGCTTAGTGAGTTCCCCAAAATACCACACACATCACATTAGCCACTCGAGGCTAACTCAATACGACCCTCCGGTCAATGTGTCTCAGTGGAGACCCTCCGGTCCCACAACTCGGGTGGACCCTCCGGTCCTAACTCAATAAGCTCATAATAATAATACTCAACATAAATCACAAAGACATAATGCAGAATATCACAATACACAGGTAAGCACATAAGACATCTCAGTTACAATAAGATACCACTCATGGTAAGTATAGTGAGAAGACTCACCTCGTAAACAAGTAAGTAATAATCTCGTATACGAAATAAACTAGGTTAATCTCTCTCTCAAACTCATGGAATGGGTAAAATACCATTTTACCCATCCACGGTCCCCATACTCCCTTCCTTGACCAAACCCTAAAGTCAACAAAAGTCAACACTCGAGCCAACTGTCCATGTTGACCCGACTCGCCGAGTGCATCTATGTGACTCGCTGAGTCCCCCTGGTCCCTTTAGAACCTCACGAAAACCCAACTCAACTCGTCGAGTTTTCCCGTTAACTCGCTGAGTTTCCCATGTCCAGACTCATCGGGGAAAACCCTAGCCGAATAGTCGAGCCAGCTCTTTGACTCGTCGAGTCCCTTAAGTTAAAATCTTATCAGACGTTTTAAGGCATATCAATCACTCCAAACTCTAGATCTAGCCTCCCAAGGGGCGAATGTCACGTAAAGCTTCGATATTTACGTTCATACATGGTATGTTTGCTCCATAATACCAAATAAAAGCTCTAACCAAGGTGTTTAAGCATAATAACTCTTTATGGTTGGATAAAGTTGTGACATTTGGACTCTATGGACCTCACAAGGTCCATATTTGATGTCTCAATGCTTGGCAAGCACAAGTTATACCAAATCTCAAGGAAATATGGAAAAATCCCCAAATGTTTCTCATTAACAAGATAAACAACATGATGAGCAAGGTGATGACTTTTACCTTCCAACAAAAGCTCCAAGTGAATGAATATTGGATCTCACAGCCTTTCCTCGTTCCTTGCTTGAATCTCACTTCGTCTTCTTCCAATGCTTCACTAAAACACTCAAATATTAGCTCTAACAATATCTCTTAGCTCAAAGGCCGATTAGGGTTTCACTCAGGGGAGTAGGGTAGCTGGTGAGGCGGAAATGAGGACATAAGTTTCCTTAAATAGGCCCCAAACTCGAGGATTTAGGGTTTCCTCACACAGCGCCAACTCGGCAAGTCGGCATCTCTGACTCGTCGATTCAGTTATTTAACCCGTGTGCTCAAATCCAACTATACTCGGCGAGTCGAACACACAATTCGCTGAGTCACTCATTAATTCCGAAAAATAAATAAATAAATGCAATACCTTGGAGTCAGGATGTTACGTTCATAGAAGGTTATTTAGGATAAATAATCTTAACCAGAGTTATAGTAGATGTGACAAGGATTACGTACATCTTAAGAACTTTGAAATCCGACTTCATATGAAGAAGTTATGATTCTTCGAAGTTTCACAATTAAACCGACACAACTATGCACGTAATAAAAAGTGAATTTTAGATAGGCTACTTATTATCCTAAGTAATCTAAACGAAAGTCATAGTGATCGTAAAATTGAGAACATGCATATAGAGAACATCTAAATCTGACTTCTTATGACGAAGTTATGATTTTTCGAAGTTTCAGTGCAACAATACGGACACATAAATTGAAATCCAAATCAATTGATTGTTGGCCAAAACAATCTAAATGAGATTTGAAGATCTCGTGAATATGAGTCGGTCGATATAAGACAGTAAAGAACGGAGTTCTTAATTTCGCACAGACTTTAACAGTCTAAACTGGTCTAAATATGAATTTTAGCTAGAGTGGGAACTAGCTGTTGCGACCGTAAGGAAAGTTGTAGAGCTCTTCAAGAGGATTCTAGGGGTATAAACAACATAAAAAACGAAGCTAGTATGCAAAAGTTATGTCTATCCAAAGATCTACGAGAATTTACCTGACCTGATGACGTGGCACCACCTGGTGGCTCCACGTGGTGTGGTCCGACAGCCGAATCCTCCAAGTCACATGATGACATCACACCACTAGAATAAGACATATGGTTCCACAAAAAGATGACATGTGGCATGTTCTATAAACAAGGGATGCAAAGCAATGAGTCAGCAATACATGGCAGGCGATGAAGGCAACTTCGTTACGCATAGGTGCGACATGCCTCTTGTCTGAGTGCGGCATGCCCCCTTGATTCCTATAAAATGCTGCGAATTCCTTCATATTCCTTACAAATTTTCAATCTTTCTCTCTTAAACATTTTTCTTTCCTTAAGTCCGACTATTCTAAATTTATGAGTATTTTTAGTTAGGCTATAGAGTATCTAGGAGTCCAACAAAAAGAAGTGTTCGGGTCGGAGTTCTGCCCGCGTAATTTCTCGGTTTTCACTAAAAAAATTTGTAAGTTAAGGTACACTTATTTTATTACACGTGTAACTTATATTTATGTTCTTATTCGTTATTATGAACCTATAAATAAGATTTATCAGTGATTCCAAATCATTATATTGATTGATCTACTTACGAGAATGATGCCTAGGTTGGATTTAGTGAGGTTTTTAAAGTGGGATTTCCTAGCAGTATACTTTGTATACTAAACAGACCCTACCTCCGATATGATCATACCTGGTTGTTCCTTACTTGATAGATCTTGATGTAGACATTGGGATTAGTGAGGAATCTAGACTATTATTAGTCACCAGAAACATTAGACTAAGACTCAATATTAAGCGTACTTAGGTCACGTCAAAGGAAAAGATAAGGTGTTAGGCGAAACTCTACCCAAATCACCAGTCATCCACCTAATTCATGAGAGTGCATAGTCCATTTCATGAACATGATTTTAATATAATTATTAATTAAAATATTAAACATCTATCGAAAAGTTTATATGTGAGATATATGCATATTGCCTGGAATATGTGTTAGAAATGTATTTGATGACATACGATATGCGAACCAGATATGGTTCTATACGTGTTAAGATATATATATTCCGTGAAACTTTTAGGTGTCGATGGTACAAAATACGTACCAGAGTATAAGCAATATTCCTTTTTGGATGACCATAAATGGTGGGTCTAGATCAGACAAACATAATGGTATGTATGGTCATCTATAAGAGTAAGATGACAACACTTGGTCATTGTAGACGATATTGTGAATTACATTGCTAGTGTGGGTTCATAATCCACAGACGTAGATGAAGTGCATATTCATCAAATACTCTAATGGCTCAAGTGCCTTTGTGACTAACACCAACCAAGGAAGCCCCTAGTTGTGTAGTCAAACTCTTGCTCTAAACAATTCACTAGGGAGATAATTCTCCCTAATACTCGTGGACTATGATTTGTGAGGATCGATTGGGATGGGTATGTATAGGATTAAGGTTTTATAGATATCCAAGTTAGAGATATATCTATATATTGCTTGGTAACAGTTGGTTTTGCAGGATTAAGTTATATATATATATATATATATATATATATATATATATATATATATATATATATATATATATATATATATATAGTAATGTCCCAAAAATTATGAGGTAAAAATTTCATTTTTAAGTCAACTAAAACACTAATTATCTTTTAGTCAAACATCCATTATCCTTTTACTAAATATTCAAAAGTACTTTATAAGAAAACAGTTATCAGAGTACAATCCCAAAATTATCATAATACGGAGACATGGGTGGATGTGTTGCGATCCTGTCGGGCCCTTCCCTTTCGAACCGGAAGTACTTGAAACCATAACCATAAAAATTTTAAGCACAAAGCTTAGTGAGATCCCTAAAATACCACATACGGTACATACCATTGGGCCTAGCCCTCACATTGGACCCAACCACTACATTGGGCCCAACCCAACACAATAGGCCTAGCCCTATCAAACTAATGGGCCAAGACTAATCATACACATGCAAAAGTCATAAAGACATTTAGCACCTACATAGCATACAATGGGCTTAGCCCTTCCCAATCCATGGGCCTAGCCCAACATACAAATGGGCCTAGCCCGTTATAAAGTGGGCCTAACCCCGACATATTTATAGGCCTAGCCCAACATACCATGCAAGAGTCAAAAAGACATCTAACATATCAGAACCTAGTGGGCTGGCATTGGTACTTTTGACCCACGAGAACAGTGAGGCGACTCACCTCTAGGTGCTGAAACACTCGAATAAATCTCTGACCATTGGTCCGAAGAATCCCTACGCTATCATCATCAAATGACATCCAATTATTAATTGGGTTCCGACCCATAACCAAGAGTCTAAACTACTTAGCCCATAAGCAGGGGAAAAGACCATTCCCAACTCAACTACTCCCAAGGCCCAATCCTAAATGATTTTCCAAAGCCCAATATGGCCCAATCTTCCGAATTGGGCCCAAAATCCATCATGGGCCTAAATCCATATGAGCCCAAAAGTACAAACCAAAAGCCCAAAAATAGAGTCTAATAGACCAACAAGGCCCAAACTAAGAAAACCCAAACAATGGCCTAAACCGAGAATACCAAACCCAAACGTCCATCTATTGAGTACGCAAGGCGTACTCAGCTCGTACGTTAGGCGTACTCCATACGGGGTCAATACGTGCAGCGTACCAGTTGGGTACGCCCAATGTATTCCCCAGACCACCTTTTCACTCCAATAAGCACTTAATCGGTTGAGACCTCATAGATATCGAATTTAAGATCGGATGTAAGATCGGTTGATTGTTAGCCTCAACAATCTAAACGACAGTTGAAGTTCTCGTCAATAGGATCCCGTCAATATAAAGAACATCGAGAACGGAGTCCATATGTAGGAGCTATGCTTTCTGCAGCGATCTCCAACAGTCTAAGCCTATCAAAAAGTATATATTTTGATAGAGTAAGAATTAGGTGTTGGGATATAAAGTTGTAGATATTGTCGAGAGCTTTCCAAAAATATAAAGAAAGTCAAAAATGGAGTTTGTATGAAGAAGTTACATCATTTTGAAAATATGGAAAAACCGCGAGCGCGAAGTTTGTGGTGCGCGTGATGACGTGGCACTCTCCGGAGGCGAAACATGGTGATAACGGGCGGCCGAACTCTCCGAGAAACACATCGATGTGGCTCCAAAAAATCTCGACATGTGGCTCTATAGGAATTTGATACGTGTCACATTCTAGAAGGACGTGAGGCGTGTGAACGACGACACGAAACGTGGCACTGCACCAGGCCAAACACGTCGACCATGTGCGCGACACACATGGTATTGTGCACGGCATGCAAGTGTTGGATCCAGCCTATAGATAACATCATTTGTTCATTCTTCTTCCTACACCTCCAGTTCTTTCTCCCTTGAATTCTCTCAACTTTAGTCCGAATTTTCCTTAGTATTTAAGGAATTTTGGCTAATTCTAAGATCCCTATGAGCTCGACATCTAGTAGCTATCAGGTCGGAGTCCTGCTAGTGCAATTTTCTTGCTTTTCTCTTACGAGAAAGATGTCTAAAATGGTCGCATTGTCTTGGTTGTGGGATTTCAGAAAGACTATACGTCGAAATGGTCTTGCCTCCCAACTGTCCTACCTGGTTCATCGTTACTTGATACATCTAGATGTAGACATTAGGATTAGTGAGGAATCTAGACTATAATTACTATGGTCACCATGATTACAAAACTAGAATAAGGCTTAATACTCTATGCGTCTAGGTCTTTTCAAAGTATGAAGCGAAGCACTGCTGAAATCGTCAATCATCCACTTTATCAAGCGAGTGCATAGTTACTTTCATCCTGCACCTAGATAACGGAGTATTTAGATAATTGAATGTTATATGCGCTTATGGGTAAAGATGTTATGTGTTAGATGAAATATTACAAAGATAAATTATATGATTTATACCATATACATATTTTATAAATTTAATACATTGGGTAACGAAGGGTGGTAATAGATGCCATAGTATGATGAAAGATGTAGGTAAAGATAGGATGCCACAAATTTAGAAATGAGACTAGTGTGCCAATGATGTAGAAATGGTAGTAGTGTGCCAACGATGTAGGAATGGTACTAATGTACCAACGATGTACTCACTTAGCAGAGTACAGGTGACAACCACCAGACTATTTATGAACGTCTTGTGGAACACATGTAGGTTTATAACATGTAGGTGATGGAGTTCATGCCCATTTGATGTACTCTACCCTACTGACACATACTATAGACAAATTCTTATAATAGTACTATCAGTAACGATGATTAAGATAATCATTAAGACAAATCCTTAGGAATAGAACACCTACTGACATGTATTGCGGAGAAATCCTTGTAACAATATTGTCAGCAACGATGACTACAACAACCCTTAGGATAAACCCTTCGGGAAGAATAAATAAGAAAGTGGGGATGGATAATCGGGTTAAATGTTTGATAATTAAACATGGTTTATTGTATATTGAAAAACCTATATATACTCACCATGTTTCCTAACCTAACCCACTCAGTTTCTTTGTATCGTAGGAAGTAGTACAAATATGCTTATGTTTTGTATAAGTTTTGACATCCTAATATTTTTATAATCAATGAAAAACATTTCTTCGAAAATAATTTTATGGGACCCATTCCGCTATTATAAATGAACTCTGATTTAAATAAGCATAAATAAAAAAAATTAAAATGACCGTAAATTTAGGGATGTCATAGTTGGTATCAGAGCATTAGTTTAAGCGAACTAGGAATTTTAGGGAATTTCTAGACTTAAACTTAGAATGCTAAGTAATGATTGTGAGGTGAATGTCAATTTTATTTTAGGTAGTATAGCTAAATTGACACAAACACTAGCTCCCTTTAGGATAAGATGCCTAATTTGCTTTTATGTGCTAAATGGTTTGAATTATAGCATACCTTAGGTAGCTTATATAAATTGCTATTATTTGAATGAGTTTAGAATTAGGAAATTATATGTGTTTAGGTTTCTAAATGTTTAATTACGGTATTAGAAGTGAGATATAACTTTTCAAAGTAATAAGGAGGATTACGCGTCTAAACCTTCTATATCTATATTCTCATCTCGGTACACTAAACACCGTTTTGGTGTATAGAACATCATGGTGAGAACGTGTAACAGATTAGTAAACGCTAGTGGAAACCAGCAGCCTGAGCCAGGAATGATTGAGAGTGCACTAGAGGTTGCAGTTGCACCCATGCCAATCATAATGGTAGGAGTACAGACAATGATGTAGATGATGTTAGACCGTCACATGGAGGAGACAATGCATCTACTCAGGGAGAATGGAAGAGAACCCACCACACTCATTATGCGACATGGTTTGGAGGAAGAACATTCAGAAGAAGGAAACTATAGTAGGACTGTTAGTCGTGTTGAACCCCAAACAGTTAGGATAAACCAAACTGATGGAGGAGACAAAAAGGATAGATGTAAGTATAAAGACTTCATGGGTGCC
This sequence comes from Lactuca sativa, assembly GCF_002870075.4. Lineage (NCBI taxonomy): Eukaryota > Viridiplantae > Streptophyta > Magnoliopsida > Asterales > Asteraceae > Lactuca > Lactuca sativa. Next base: position 161,300,059 of record NC_056624.2, on the reverse strand, counting down.
AAGCCACCCATTCTTTCTGGAACCCAAAACCAGTAGAGGCTATGGATTGGATCTACAAAATGGAGATGGTACTTGAGAGTTACAACTACAACAACAAGCAAAAAATTGTCTTTGCAGTCAGACAACTGAAGACTGGGGTTATAAGTTGGTGGAAGCTTTTGGTGGATACAATGTCGCAGGGAGAAGTCATGAAGATTTCTTGGGAAGTGTTCCTGGAGTAGTTGAAGATGCAGTACTACTCAGAAGTGGATCTAATAGACATGAACAACGAGTTTTAGAACCTAAAGAAGGGGAAAATAAGCGTTGATGAGCATGTCACTGCATTCATTGAGAAAATGAAGCTATTCTCCTACTTGGTGCATACCGAACTCTACAAGATAGATAGGTTTTCTAACGAGTTGCTAGTGGACTTTGGTCCAATGGTGAAAATGGAAACTACTTTGAAGATAATCTTCAGAGCAGCCAAGAATTTGAAGACCCAACTTTGGGAGAAGGGTCTTGAGAGAATGGAGGCAGGAGAGAAGAGGAATTTGGAGGGATCTTCAAGATCCAATAATAAAGGAAGATTATTGAAGTCTAACCTGGATGGAAAATATTCTGGGGGTAGTGGTGAAGCCAAGTGGTGTAAGAAGTGCAAGAAAAAGCACTTTGGGAGATGCGACGAAGAAGTGACATGAGTTAAGTGTAGGAGGACCGATCATTATTCCAAGTATTATACGTTCAATGACAGGGTATGCTACAAATGTGGAGACAAGGGGCATATTTCGAAAGATTGCCCGAAGAAAAACGAAGCGCCAAGATTGAATGCGTCACTGAAGTCAAAAGCAAGAGCATACCATATGATCCTATATGAAGCATCAATACGTCGAGGGTAGAGATATGCTTATCCAAAGTTAGAGATATGAAGCAATTATCTTAGTATTAGGTTGTGTACCTGGTGTGATAGGCGTAACATATAAATACTCGTTGTAATCTTTCTAAGATGCAATACAATTTCCTCTATTATGTTATATGTTGAGTTTATGTATGGTTTTCTTTTATAGCTTAGTGGACCACGAGACAATACTTGGGATGAATATGAGTAGGTGTGAAAGGTAGTAGAGGCCTATATTACCGAAAGCACATGACTCGCACTTGGATCAGGGAAAGTCACAAAGTTGCTAAGGCGCTAGTAGTTGAGCTGTTTTATTCATTTCCATCATTACCTTTATTTCGGTGATGATTTTTGTTCTGACCGTAGTGGTCATAACGAATCAAGTCCGATCAATTGTAATTTGAGAAATAAGAAACTCGGTTCTAAGACCCATGTTCAACGTAGTGTCAAAGATTGAACCAGGAAAGAATCGAGGCAGTTGACAAACATATTGTAGCCATCATTAAAACTAGGTATCTGGTAGCTAGAAATGCTACCCACAACAAGGTGGATAAACGACATTAGAACATGAAGGAAAGTACTTTCAAGAGTAGGCATTTGACTATTAGAGACACGAGTCTAGCAATAGAAGGACATATGAGTTATGCATTATCTATGATGGAAAGGTAACATGCGGAGTCATTATACAAGCATTGTTTTGTTGATGACTCTGGGATGTAATCATCTTAAAAGAGAGATAATTTTAACACTTGCAAATTCAGGCTAGACAATTAAATTATTATAAGCCATAATAATGACTTTTAAATAGGAGATTATTTAGGATAAATACTCTGAACGAAGTTGTAGTATATGTGACGACGATTTCATACATATAAAGAACGCCCAAATCTGACTTCGAGTGGAGAAGTTATGACCTTCGTAAGTTTCGCGTTCGAACCGTATGTCATAAATAATGAATTAGAGATATGTTGCTTATTAGCCTAAGTGGTATAAACTGAAGTCATAGTATTCGGAAAATTGAATTCATGCATATAGAGAAGGTCTAAATTTGACTTCATTAGAGGAAGTTATGATTTTTTAAAGATGCAACGCATCAATGTGCACACCAATATCGAATTTAAGATCGGTTGATTATTAGCCTAAACAATATAAACGAGAGTCGAAGATCTGTTCAATAGGAGTCCGTCGATATAGATAACATTAAGACAGAGTCCGTATGTAGGATTTGTAGGATTTATGCTTTCTGCAGCGATCTCTAACAATCTAAGTCTATAATAAAATATAATTTTTTTGATAAAACGAGAATTAGTTGTTGGGATCTAAATGAAAGTTATAGATATCATAAAGAGCTTTACTATAAATATAAAGAACATCGAAAATGGAGCTCATATGAAGAAGTTACTCCATTTTGAAATTATGGAAAATCGTGCTCACAAAGTGCACGACGTTGGCGATGACGTGGCACTATTCGGAGGCAACACGTACCGATAATGGGTGGCCAAACTCTCTGAGAGACATGTCGATGTGGCTCCATAAAATCTCTACAAGCGGATCCATAAGAATGTGACACATGTCACATTCTATAAGGACGTGATATGGGTGAACGGTGACGTGACACATAGCACTGCACCAGGCCAAGCACATCAACCATGTGTGTGGCACGCATGGTCCTATGCGTGGTGTGCAAGTTCTGGATCCAACCTATAATTAGCAGCATTTGTTCATCCTTCTTCCCACACCTCCGGTTCTTTCTCTCTCGAATTATCTCAACTTTGGTCTGAATATTCCTTAGTGTTTAGGGTATTTTGGCAAGTCCGAATCTTCCTGTTTTTCGCTTAAAGCCTCTATAAGTTAAGCTACATTGTATTTCTTTCAGTGTAACTAATGTTTATAGTCATAAGTCATTATTATGAACCTATAAATAAGATTTATCAGTAATTCCAAGTCATTATACCGATTGATCTAATTATGGGCGGGGTTTCTAGAATGGTCATGTTGGCTTGGTTGTTAGATTTCCGAAAGGCTATATGTAGAAATGGTCTTGCCTCCTAACTGTCCTACCTGGTTGACCCTTACTTGATAGATCTTGATGTAGACATTAGGATCAGTGAGGAATCTAGACTACAATTATTATAGCCACTAGGATTACAAAACTAGACTAAGGCTTAGTACTCTATGCGTCTAGGTATTTTCAAAGTATGAAGCGAAGCGCTACCGAAATCGTTAGACACCCACTTTATCAAGTGAGTGTATAGTTAATTTCATCTTACACCTTGATAACGAAGTATTTAGATAATTGAAATATTACAAAGATAAATAATATGATTTATACCGTATATGTATTTTATAAATTTAATACATTGGGTAATGAAGGGTGGTAATAGATGTCATACGATGATGAAAGATGTAGGCAAAGATAATATGTCACGACTATAGAAATGGTACTAGTTTGACAACGATGTAGAAATGGTACTAGTGTGCCAACGATGTAGAAATGGTACTAGTGTGCCAACGACGTAGAAATAGTACTAGCATGCTAACAATGTAGGAATGGTACTAATGTACCAAAAATGTAGTCACTTAGAAGAGTACATGTGACAACCACCAAGCTATTCATGACCGCCCCATGGAACACAGGCAGGTTTATAACCTGTAGGTGATGGAGTTTGTCCCATTTGATGTACTCTATCCTACTGACACATACTACGGAAAAATCCTTGTAATAGTACTATCGGTTATGATGATTAAGATAATTCTTAGGACATAGCCTTAGGAATAGGAAACCTATTGTCGTGTATAACAGAGAAATACCTGTAACAGTACTGTCAACAATGATAGCTACAACGACCCTTAGGATAAACCCTTAGGGAAGAATAAATAAGAAAATGGGGATAGATAATCCGATTAATTTTTTGATAATTAAACACATTTTATTATGGGTTGAAAACGTTATGTACTCACAAGGTTTCCTAACCTGACCCACTTAGTTTCTTTGTATCACATGAAGCAGTGCAAAAATATTGATGTTTGGACCTGATGAGGGACTCGAGGAAATATAAGCTATAGAATAAAAGATGATGTAAGGCCTACGTTTATGCTAATCTTTTGTATCAGTTATGACATCCCAAGATTTTTATAATCAATGAAAAACTGTAACGTCTTAAAAATCACAACAAATTTAAACTTTTCAAAACAACATATTTTCTAAAAAGAAGTGTTTACATAATCATTGTTTTCAAAACATTATTCAAAATCAGAGTCTCCCAAGATCCAATCAACATAAAACAAGGGATGTGTATGGTCACGCCTTCGTCATGCCACAGTCCTCAGAAGTACCTGAAACAAAACAAAAACTATAAGCCAACGCTTAGTGAGTTACCCCAAAGTATCACCACATAAACACAACAAACAATAGCATACATATAGAGCCTTCAGCACGACTGGACCGCCTCACTGGGCCTTCATCCTATCTAGACCGCTCTTTGGGCCTTCGGCCTAACTGGTCCGCCTCACAGGCCTTCAGTCTATCCAGACCACCCTAGGTATCTTGACCTTCAGCATAAAGCAAGGCCACCTCAACACCGTAAACCATCACATATCAACATATACCATTACAATCAATATGTAGCATATACAGGTAGTCATATAGATCTAACAGATAACTACAACGTAACAACATCCTACATACCAGGATACTGATCTAACAGATCACTACAACATAACAACATACGGTAAAACCAAGTAGGGGTGGCAAATCGGGTCATCGTGTCGTGTTTTTGCCTGAAACGACACGACACAACATGGTTTTTTGTAACACGAACACGACACGACACAATGTCGTGTTTATTTAACTAACACGAAAACGAACCAATTAAAAACGACAAACACGACACGACACGACAAAGATAACATAATATAACAATTAGTTTATTTAATTAATATTTAATCATACATAACACGAAAAACATGACAAATAAATGTTAAATCGTCTCAATTTCGTGTCGAATTTTGAACACGAACACGACACGACATCGTGTTTTTTACACTTGACACGAACACGAATTCAAATTTCAATTTCGTCCCAATTTCGTTTCGTGTCGTGTATTTTTGTCATGTCGTGTCAACAATTTTCATCCCTAAAACCAGGATATCAATCCAATGGGCAGGCTTTGGTGCCTTCGACCTGTAAATCCAGTGGGCAAAACTCACATCACAATCTGAATGCATTCCAAATAGCTCCCATCTCTGATAATAGGATTAACCCCATCCTAAATGTCAGAACATTTACCATTCTAAATTATTAACATTTCCCCTAAGTACCCTTGATCAAAACTAGTCAACATCTACAAGTTAACCAAGTTAACACAACCGAGTCGACTCAGGCTTCGTATGCGGGGCGTACTCCGGAGGTACGTCGGGCTTACTCTAGGTTCGAAGCATCGGGGCCAAATCTGCGTATGCCCAACATACCATTTGGTATGCCTAGTGTACGCAACACTTCCCTTCTTAACCAATTAAGAGCCTAATCCTTCAACTTAATACGTCCAAATGCTGATCCAAGCCCCAAATAGCGTTTTTTACCATAAAGTTTCCAACTTTATGATCTTACATGGACAATAAGGTTTTAACATCAAAAACCTCAACCACTTAACTCATTAAGACCTCAAAACACATGCATGGAATGACAGATATGATCAAGACTACATTTTTATGCTTCTAAACACCTCAAAGTGACTAAAAGGACTACTTAAAGGGGTTAGCGTAGCTCATACTCCAAATACCCAAATAATGGAACCAAAATATCACAAACTCCATGGATAACTTAGATCTATGCATAGAATCATCAAGGTCATAACTTTATACCTCAAAATAGATCTTGAAGGTGAGGTGTTCCCGGATCTAGAAGGCATTGATCTCCCAAGATGATGCTTCTTTCTTCACTTTGCTTCAAAAGCACCAAATACACACACTTTTGAGCTCAAATGATCACACACAAGGGATTAGGGTTTCAAAGGACGAAATAAAGGTTGGAGGTTAAAGGGGGAATGAGGAATGAAGAGTTAATGATGCTTATATATGGACCAAACCCCAAACCCAAAAAATTAGGGTTTTAGGATTCATTACGTACGCCCTACGTACGTGGTGCACCCCCAACGACCTAGTACGCTTAACATACACAACATACGCCCAACGTATTACCCCTTGTCCAAAATTACCAAAATGCCACTTTGGTCCTTTTTGCACTCTTTCTTATACTCAAGGGCTAAAATGCTATATTTATCAATACATAGGGCTAAAATTGAAATTACCTCAACATCGGGATGTTACAAACATATTTCTTCAAAATATACTTTTATGGGACCCATTCCTCAGTTATAAATGAACTCTGATTTAAATAAGCATAAATAGTTTTTTTTAAATGGCCAGATTTAGGGATGTCACATGTTGGATAAAACACGTGGTTGTTAGAACGCATGATAAAGATGCGAAAATTCTAGTGGAGTCTATCAAAATTTGTTGCATGTGTCCATTTCGACACATGCATATATGCTAAATTGTTTTCTGGTATTCATATATTATGACTCGGGAACTGCGAGGCAATTCTTGGGATGAGTATGCATAGGTGTGAATGGTAGTATAAGCCTGTACTACCGGAAGCACATGATTCATACATGAATCAATAAGAGTCACAAGGATACTAATGCATTAGTTGTTGAGTTGTTTGGTTTGTTTCTTTTACTACCTGCATTATGGTGATGACTAAGAAAGTTGGTTATGATTCTGACCCAAGTGGTCATGAAGAATTGAGTTCGAATAATATAAATATGCGTAAGCGAGATCATTATTTCAGAGTACCACGTCTTGTGTAGTGACCTGCTTTAGTCGGGAGATTGAAGAATGAGATGATCAAATTGATACGTAGAAGTAATGTAACCTTCGTTAGGGTTGAGTAACTAGTAGATAAAAATGTTACCTGCTATGATGTGATGCACCACATTAGAACATGAATGAAGGTTTATTCTGTGTTAATGTTTGACTCGTAGAGACAAGATTCTAGTTCGTTATGCAATGCAATGGAAGGTCATTAGAGCGTGATTGTTCACTCAGTTACTATAGCCAAAGTAAGAAACTTATCTTAGGTTGAGGCTACTACCCAATTTAGAAAAGGAGCAGTAGTCTCCGATAAAAGTCAATTTTATAACTCGAGAGTTAGGATTGAAGGACTGTCGGTGGATAAAAGAACAAGTGTAGGTTCATGCACCACCATTAGTAGATAGGTTCAAACCTATTGAGTTTCGTTCAAAAAGCCAAGGGTGCTGCAATGTGATAACCCAGAGAATACGTCACCAAACTCCGTTAACACTTAAGATAGGACATAAGATTGTAATAAGGAAAACCTTGTAACCACTCGATATATTTTAATATATTTAAAATTTTCACCCTTAACTATGTCAACCATTAGGCTAAAAAACAAGTTCGCAAAAAGTCGCGTCACTATGAGAGTAGGTTGGCATATTTAGACTCCTTAAGCTACAACGATTCCAGAAATATACATTTCGTAAGAATCCGACATAGTATGGAGGAGATATGACGTTTATGGTAAATTTATATCTACCGTAATTAAAAAGTTACAACGACAAAAACTATAAGGAGATTGGTTGAATTTTGGAGAAAGTCACTAACTAGACAATTGTAGTACTACTTAAAGTATGAATTATGAAGCAAGGAATGCCTAAAACGGATACACATGGGGGATTTATGATTTTTATAAAATTATATCGGTAATAAAAACATGTTGAAAAACGAAGGTCTAAACCAGACAAAATGACCAAAAGGAAAGTTGAAGGGAATAACGATACCTACATTAATATATAAGAGTCATTGAAAACGGAGTTCGTATGCGACATTTACAAAATTTTAAAGTTTAATTTTTACCGTCATGCGTGCTCGCACGTACTGACACCCGATTGCGTCGAGATACGAGATGACGTGGCACACTAAGATGAGGACACGTGGCACGATTATGTGGTTCGCACGCTCTAAACCTTCTATAAATAGCAGGTCTCAGTAGTTCATTTTCCTCACACCATTCTCAAATCCTCTCTATAAAATCACCTTGTGTACCATTGCCTCGATCGCCTCTCGAAGTGCTAACTTGTGGTTTCTACCCTACACCAACATTTTCAAACTCACAGGTGATTTCACGGCCCCATTTTCAACTCTTTTCAAGGGGGGAATACATATCTCAATTACAACTTTACGTATTTATAACTAATTATAGTGTGTTTAGCGTAACCGAGAATTTGAGCAAAGTAACACTAGGTACTAAGCTTATCTAAAGGTGGCTATGATAACGACTTTCAACGTTTCCTAGCGACTGACTAATGTAACAACTAGGTATGATCTTATCTATCATAGTGGTTTAGCATAACAACTAGGCATAATATTAGCTAAAGAGTTTGGGTAGAGTAACTACCAGCCTAATATTATCCTAATGTATACTGTATAAAACACAACGCGGATAACAACACAACCGACCAGGGGAGGCCCCCATGACAAGAGTTAGATGAGACACGATTCATCAACACACTGATTGATATTCAACTAGCGCCTGACCTATAATCGTTATTTTTAAAATGAGCGTGAGAGATATGTATACATCTATACGAGATTGACACTCCCACATGTGGTTGCTAGCTACAACCCGATGGCAAGTCGAAGCAAACATAACTTTCGTACCACATTGACGTCCAATGAAGTGTCATGTTATTTCTTTCGGGATCAACAGTCATAGCTCAATTGTATGAACTCATCATAACTTTGTCAAACTAAAACTACCTATAATAAACTACTATTAGGATTAATCCAACTAAGCAGTGATAGTACTCACAAAGTCCAGGAAGCGATTTTAGGCTAACCAACACTCAACTATCTTAGACTCCCACTAGGTACCTACCTATAAAAGTAGTAATATTACTCAAGAACTTAAGGAAGTGAGTTTAGGATAAACAAAAAAACTAAAATACCCACACATGTTTTATAACAATAAAACTTGTGGACTCACCAACATTATGTTGAATCCGCCTGAAGATGGAGATAACCCCGATGATTCAACCTGGAATTTATGTGCTTTGCTTTTGTACTTTGATTTCGTAACCTACTTGTACCTTGAAAATTATGTAATATACTTAATGAATAAATATATACGTTGTTTAGTACATCCTGTGTATTATTCAATGCATATCTTGGCCTGAAATCCCAACATCCTAACATCACACAACCTGGTGCTTTCGCCGTTGGCCAGGGGTGTGACATGCAACCATCGTAGCTAGTATATAAAGACACATGCAAGTGTCTTTTGTGCTTTTACCCAAATAGTTCAAGAGATAATTGGAAGGATCATTACAAGAAGATCAATTGAAGCGCGATAAGGTTAATCGTTCCAGAAAAGTGGGAAAAACAATATTGAGTTCAACAACCGTCGTTTTTGCTAATCTTTCCATTACATTAGTAATATCCTCTTATATCATTTTGCATATGTGTGCATTAGTAGACAACTTCGTGCTTATCGTGATCTTGATCAGACTATGGTCGTGTTATGTGAAAAGAATCACTCATTGTAAACATAAACAATAATACTATGTTGGGGATGGTAAACTCATTGATATGACAATCAGGAGGTCCTTCCAGGAAGAAAAGGGGATACAAATCACATAATACGAGCTAGTTAGATTTTAATTAGTTGTGAGTAGAAGTGTGTAAGGGTTCAAACCCAATTATGGGAGAACAAACCCTTAAGGCAAAGGTGTCAAAAGCGACTCGACTTTAGGTAAAACGTCAATATCCAAGAGAGTTGCAACACAAAAAGCCATAAGAAGAATTATTAACTTCGATTGATGTTATGTAGATGCTAGAATATGATGTTTTGGTTGGAAAGTAAGAGAAAGACATCAAATATTGTGTGGGAACTTGAGACCTTTATCTATGCCTATGGGTATATGGAACAATCTTACATTAGATGTTATCATCAAGGGTCCCAAGAGTGTGTAGAAGCACAATATGTTGTGGGTTATAACAGACCAAGGGATGCACACCTTTCTATGTAACACATATGTAAAGAATTGGTCTAAAAAATATGTTTTCGTAGACTCATTATCAGGTCAAAGTAAATATTTTGATATGAGACCATTGTCTAATCATCTTTAAATACTTATGGTGGTATTAACTTGAAAAATGTTGTAGTCCGACATAGTGACCAGTGGTCCATGGTGGTAATCAAAGAACTTATCATAAGTTTGTTAATAAGAAGGATTCTCCAATAAGGAATCAAGATTGTGACTCGAAAGTCATGATTGGAAGACTAACGTGAGATAAAGAGTGGGTGCACGATCGAATACTACTTGCAGCCAATAAGTCCAAGAGTTAGATACTCATTCGAAGGAATAAAGAAGTTACAATTATTAACTAGGATGAAGAGATAACATATGGAGTCATTATACTGCCCTATTTCGTTGATGATTCCGGGATGTAATCATCCTAAGGGGAGATAATTGTAACTCCCGCAGATCTGGGATAGTCAATTTAGAGACAATAAACATAAAAAATGAGTTTTTGAAGGAAGATTATTTAGAAGGATTAATCTTTTCCAAGTGTTAGTATATGTTACAAGGGTTCCGTACATATAAAGAACACCGAAATCCGAGTTATAACGAAGAAGTTATGACCCGTCGAAGTTTTTCGGCAAAACCGACACGGCACCAGGAGACGTAAATAGTGAATTTTTGATAAATTACTTTTTAGCCTTAGTGATCTAAACAAAATTTGTAGTATACGTTAAACCGAGAACATACAAAAAAAAGAACGCCCAAATCTGACTTCGTATGAGGAAGTTATGAATTTTCTAAGATTTGGCATAACAGTGCACGCCCCGAAACTCAAATTTTAGATCGACTGGTTTCTGGCCTACGCGACCTAAATGAGAATTGAATATCTCTTTAATAGGAACTCAATGGTAAAAAGACAGACAAAAACGGAGTTCGTGTGTAGAAGTTATGAATTTTACGCGAACATTTAATACTGTTAAATTTAAGATCGGTCGATAATTAGCCGACGAAGTCAAAATGAGAATTAGGAACTTATAATAAGTACTTGGGATATTATTATGGGTTATATAAGTATTTTTTAACGCTTATATAATAGTAATAATAGCTCGACTATTAATTAGTCTCAACGAATAATAAACTAAACTCTAGTGGTAAAATACTAGGTTTCGTCGAAGGAAATTATTTTTAAGAAGCGAAGCGCTATCTGAGTTCGGAATCACCACCTTATCAAGTGAGTGCATGGTCCCTTTCATCTTACACATAGATATGGAGTATTTTATATAAACTACGTGTTATGTGTGCATATTATATGTATACTTGCTATCTATACTGGATGAACGATTTTATACAAGTTTTATATGATTTAAACAGTATATGTATTTATGTTTACGTAATATGTTGGGTAAAACATGGGTAGATGAAACATGAGTTGGATGATGAGTTGAGAGGTGATATAGACAATGAGGTAAGGGTGAGAGGTGGACGATATGAGAGGCATTGTTCCCAAATGCTGGCCTCATCATCTAGCAGAGTATGGATGACAACCACAGACTATTCTAGACAGTCCAGTGGAACACTAGCAGGCTCGTAACCTGTAGGTGTTGTGAACGATGTGTTTACCGGTGTACTCTAAAAACCCATTGACATGTATTGTGAATGGACTCTCGAAAACGATACTATCAATAAACGAGATAACCCTAGCAGCTGTGCTCGAAGGACAATACTGGCAGATGTACCTCATATAGATTGTCACAATTATGGCAGTCGCGCCTAAGTGATAAAACTAGTAGCTGTGCTTGACAGCTGTGTCATTGACAATGATGGACTTCGTATATATTCCTTAGGAAAATCCTTAGGAATGAATGAACGAAAAATAGCTTATTCTTAGGGTAGATCCTTAAGAGTAAAGAAGATAATGGGGATGGGTAATTGGGTTGACTGTTTGACGATTAAACATAATAATTATATTATTGTGGGTTGAAAACCCTATGTACTCACCAGGTTTCCCAACCTGACCCACTCAATTTATTTGTAATAAAGGTGTCTATATGAAGTTACATTACATTGAGAGATTTAAAAGAGATGTAGATCACTAGTGTAAATGAATATAAGTTCTGTTTATGCTTATGTTTCTGTATTGACGATGACATCCCAAATGTTTTAAAAGTGAATAAAAGTACATTTCTTTAGAAATGCTTTGATAACGTATTTATCATATTTTACTGGGAACAAATTCCGCAACATTTTTATTAAAAGAAGTACTCTGATTTTTATAAAGCATAAACAAAATCGGTCTTTTATGGCCGTGAAAATGGGGATGTCACACAAGTACTGAGGAAAATCCTTACTAGGGGATGGAAGGGCGACTTAAGGAATCATTATTTAGTGCTGTTTTGTTGTTGTATATTTCCAGGACATATTCATCCTAAGTGGGAGGTAATTGTAACACCCACAATTTTAAGCTAGACGGTTAGAGTATAATCATAATAATTATACATTTTAACGAACATTAAAATCTTTGATTAATATAATTGTTCTTCATATGTGTTATGAGTTAATAAAACCTTAATATGAAAATTATCGTTAATCAATAAAATAAATATTAAAAATAAATGATTATATAGGATAAAAAATCTAAATGAAAGTTATAGCAGTCGTGATCATGAACACGTGGATATAAATAAAGCTTAAATCTGACTTACTATGAGAAAATTATGATTTATCTAAGTTTCACGTCAAACCGATACAGTAAGGTGCATCATAAAAAGTGAACTGGATATAGGTTGCTTTTTAGCTAAAGTGATGTAAAAAAAGTCAAAGTTCACGTCAATATGAACGCTTCAATATAAAGAACGCCAGAATCTAACTTCATATGAGGAAGTTATGATTTTTAAAAGTTTCGAGTGCGACACAGTACAAAAGTGTGCGATACAGAAATGAAAATTAAAATTAGTCGATTGTTAGCCAAAACAATGTAGACAAGAGTTGTAGATCTTGTAAATACTAATCCATCGATATAAAGACAGTCGAGAACGGGGCTCATATGTTAAAGATACAAGTGAAACTTGGTCCATACTCTTCGAGCGCGGCGAATTTGATACAGATTTGTAAATTTGAGCTAGAATGAGACATAGTCGATTGAGTCTAAATGAAAGTTGTATTATTCATAAATACCAATGTGTGGATATAATGATTGTTGATAACAGAGCTCGTATGTGAAAGATATAGATGAAACTTGGTCCCTACTCTTCGAGCGCGGCGAATTCGATACAAATTTTTAAATTTGAGATAGAATGAGAATTAGCCGATGGAGTCTAAATGAAAGTTTTAGTACTCGGAAATCCCATGCGTGGATATAAAAAACGTAGAAAAAGTATCTTGTACGCAGAAAATACGGATGAAACTTGAGGCCTACTCCTTATCAGACCCCTATAAATACATAACAAATTCTTTTTTTCCTTGCTTAATTCCTCTAAACCCTCTCTAGAATTCTTCTTTAATTCTTGTTCGGTTTCTTCTGGTTTTAGGGTGCATTAGAAAAGCTCTAATTCGTATGAGAGCCGGCGAAAAGAAGTTTTCAAGGTTGAAGTTTTGCCTGCGTAATGTCCGGTTTTCGTCAAACAACCTATAAGTTGAGTTATGATTACCGTGCTTTAAGTATAACTTATATTTATGTTTATAATCATTATTATGAACTTAAAATAAGATCTATTAGTAATACCAGTCGTTATACCGACCGTTCTACTTATGTGAATGATAGCAAAGCTAAATTAGTGAGGTGTTTGAAGTGGATTCTCCAAACAATATATCTTTATATACCAAACAGATCCTACCTCTGATACAATTTTACCTAGTTGTTTCTTATCAGCTACCCTTTAGTGTTTCGTTTGGGATTACTGATAAATTTGATAAAAATTTATAACGATTAAACTTTATAAATACGAACAAATACTAAGGCTTAATAATATTCGTGTCTAGGTCGTTTTAAAAGAGAATTAGAAGTGTCAATCAAAGATATGAATTTCCCACGAGTAATTGTTAAAAAGTATTAAATATATGTTGAAAGTTTATATGTGAGTTAATTGTTTAGTATCTGATATATTTGTTGAATGTGTATTTGATAACATGTTTTGCATTAACCAATTATGGTTAATTAACTGTTAATATGTTTATATGAAATAAGTATTATTAATTAAAAGATTACTGCATGTTAAAATATACCATCTGTTAAGAATATGTACTAAGTTACGATGAGTGTCACTTAAACAAGAATTAATATTAAAAGTCAGTTACAAGGATTCCACAAAATGTTTTATTATACTGGGATTTTCCGCAAATAAAAATATCATGATTTTAAAGCGTAAAGAAAGTTTTTTTGTTCTTAAAAATAGGAGATGTCACAAGTTGGTAAGAGCTTAAGAGACAAAGTTGGTGTTGACGGTTCACATGAGCTTCTCTAAAGCTCGACCATAAATTGTCTTAAACATTAAGTCAATAGCAAGGAAGGACCTAATCAAGATGAAATAATATTATTAGGACCTATTGATGTTATATATGGCTATTTGCAAAGTTTGGTAACCATATATATGAACTATAATGGTCAAATGCAAATGAAAACTGAAAAATAGAAGTGTTATGTGGAACACATCGTTTAATTTCAAGAAAACATATCGCACAATGCATTAAAACAATAAACTTTATTTTTTTTGGAATTAAGAGCTTAATAAGCGACTTAATGAAACACTTAATAGGATTTTAATACTCATAATGATGTGTATACGTGACACTTGAACTCTTAACCAATCATCAAAGAAGGTAGGATATATTTGAAGCCTAGAATTGGACCAAGGTGAGTACATACCCAAATTATATGTCCGTTAAAACTAATTTGAAATATTTTTGAGTATGATATGTTTTATTTATGTACTTTGATTCTTATGTGGTCTTATGGCATATGTGCGCATAACATGAAATTTTATTTTGGAACATGTTTTGGTTTGAAAAATGGTATATATGGTTTGGAAAAGTGATTTTGGTGCGCTCTTACTTATGCATTGCATGTAGGATGTGTATTAAGAGTCACCATGACTTAAGTAATTGACGAATGGTGAAATTACTTGGAAATTCGTAGGATCGTAGATCCCAAACCAAAGGAGAAACGTACTCCTCACTGAAATACAATGCTTTAGAATGGACTTTGCAAACTCGTTCCACAAAAAACTTAATGATCACATGTTTATCCTAAAACTTGGAAAGGAGAGGAGCCTCCAGTAGGTGTTGGCCTCGACAATGGTTTAAGCAGGCACCTTATTTGAAAATAGCCATATCATTTGCTTCGTAGAATGTGAGAGACCAATTTGAGAGTAGTGGATGAGGTTAGGTCAGTTGCATATGCATTTGCATGATTTTATTTGATGCACTTATCTTAATCGCTTAATTATATTACCACCATTATGAAATGATTTTGGGAAAAAACTTGTACAAGGAATGACTTTTCTTCTGAAAAGTTGTAATTTGAAAGAAAAAGAGGTGGGTTCAATTGAGAAAATAAAAAAGGTTGAGAATGGGGGAGTCATTCTCAGCCACTCATTTTATTTAAGCATAAAAAGACACGGTTGCAAACTTGTAAATATGAGAACAGCCTTCAATCTCAAATACGTATCTGTAGTTCAAACACATTCATCTTTTATCATCCAAATTTCTTCTCCAACTTTCAACAATCATCCAAATTTCTTCAATTAAACCATCATCAACATCATCCAGTGCTAATCAATCATCGATCTTCGTCAATAATCAACACGATTCAACAGTTAACAACAAAAATTCGTTTTTGGTTCTTTCAATTCAACCTTCAATTGTGCTTGAATACGATCAGATCTTCAACATTTTATACTCCCAACGTTATTAGATCAACATCATCGATAATCAACAAAAATCCACTTCATATCATTCATTCAACATCGATTATCAAATAAAACTTGAAAACTGAGGTTAGAAAAATATCAAATCGTTTTTTTTTGAAAAGTTTCATATAATTCTCTATCAATCTACTCTTTTGTAAGATTTAAATAGTCAAAATATCATGTTTTTAACATTTTTAAAAAAAGTTAAATTGTATGCACTCCAACTGTTTGATGAAATGCATGAACTAAATTACCACGTTATATTCATATATGAATATGTTTTCTCAGTATATGATTATTAAAACAAAAAAAACAAATATGCAAGTCTGTATGTTATTCATATGTGAATAACATATAAAAATTATATATATTTGTGAAAATACATTGTAATATTCATATGTGAATATATTATATAATATTCATATATGAATATACTGTGTAATATTCATAAGTAGATATATCATCTAATATTCACAAATGAATATACTATGTAATATTCACATGTGATATACCATGTAATACTATGTAATATTCAGATATGAAAATATTATTTAATATTCATAAGTGAATATACCATCTAATATTCACAAGTGAATATACTATGTAATATTCATAAGTGAATGCATCGTCTAATACTTAAATATGAATATATTATGTTTATTATATGCTATATTCATATATGAATGATACTTCAATTGTAAAAAATAATAATAATAATAATAATAATCATAGTTTTTATTAATAACTGAATAACGAATGTACTGTAGTAAAAACCTGATTCATTTTTATTCACTTATGAATAACAATAGCTGAAAATATAAAAAAAAAAAATTTTTATTTTATCTTAAAACTATATCAATATGGATGTCTATTTGTAGAGAATAAAAAATCATAAATTTTGGTATATTTAAAATTATTTTTCGATAAAAATAACTTCTTAAAAATTAAAAAAAAAACGAAAATACTATGTTTTTGTATATATTAAGGTAATGATTAGCATAGTTTAAGGAAACATGTTTTGTTGGAAAACACATGTCTATTCCTTTCCATTTCTGCTGGTACGACGTAGGCTTTTGCGGCAAAAATAAATGAGTGGCTGAGAATGATTCCCCCATTCTCAACCTTTTTTTTTCTCAATTGAACCCTCCTCTCTCTCTCTCTTTTTTTTCTCTCTCTCTCTCTCTCTCTCTCTCTCTCTATATATATATATATATATATATATATATATATATATATATATATATATATATATATATATATATATATATATATATATATGGTATTGAGTTATTTTGAAAACCAAAAGATATGCAAGAACTTGAGAACCAAAAATCCGGCCAAGTTGTTTCTAAACCAACACCATGATTGAACCCTAAGACCATGGTCTAGAAGAATCGCATGTTAAAAAAAAGTACTAAAAAAATCAAGGAGTATTAGCCTCAATGCTACCCCTTAGCCTCAACCAATTTTTTTTTGTTGTGATCATCTTTGAAACATTTTATTGTACTTCTAAATAGGATATATATCCAATGTCAACTACTTAATCTTATATTCTCTTTGCATAAAAATATCATAAGATACCATTTTCACTAACAATCCCATTACTTCATAGTACTTACTATAAATCATAGTGTTGCCTCGTATTGTCTTTTTAATTAAAAAAGATAGTTGGTGGCAACAGTAGTAACATTTTGATGGTGATAGTTCTATGGTAGAGCACATGTTTTTATGTGACAATTGTCGTCATGTATGTATGTAACTACAATCACATACATGAAACATATAATCACGAACAAACAACTCCATATATATAAGCTATTGTATCAAAATCAAGCATGATCATATTTTAAAAACATATGCATTTTGATAATACAATCAAAGACTTGATGTAAAGATACCGGATAACTAGTATGGCACATGATTTCAATAATATAATGTGTTTTATAACTTATTATAGATATATATATTTATCAATATATATATATCTATAAAAAATTGTAACTTTGGGTAAAATGAACCAATTGTTTGCGACTTGTGGTCCATGCTATTTAGGCAACATAGCCCTCCTCCATAACTACAGGGGACCATTTTGTCAAACTCTTTTAGGTAGATTTTGTGGAAAGACATCGTACTATGTCACTACTTTTTAGGTTGTTTTTAATTTTCTTTCTTATTTTAATTTTTAGCTATACATTTTTTAACATCCAAAACATTGTTAACACAAAAGTTATTAGGAAATTAGATTGTTTAATAGTTACTAATTCAATTAAAGTCAGATTGTATCGGACACAACTCTGAATCTAACCAAGTAAAAGGAATACCAGATGAGTCATAGCCGAGTAAAATACTTCTAAGTAAGATATCAATCATTCTGAATTTAATCAAGTCACACCTAACTTCTTACGAGACTCAATTATATCAAACAACTTCTAAATTTCAATAAACCCCGATATAATTTTCAAACAGTTATAGAAATTATGGTGGATAATTTTTTATTTATCTAAAACTATGATTATTAACTTTTTAAAATGTATTATGCTTTTTTAGCATTTTGACAAACTAGTTTCTTGTTATTATAAAAAGAATTTGAGAATTCAATAACTAGTGTGGAATTTGTATATAACGCCTTCTGTTGTGGTACCACTTCATATGGAAAAGAAAGGGAAAACGAAAATGGTCCAACTTTTTCCTTTTTTCTATGATTTATAAACATAAGTAAGAATGATAACGATATCAAGATTCAATAATTTTCGTATAATTGATGAAATATGAAACATATACGAGTCACGCTTTTATTATTTTTATCAAGGCTGAATCGAAACATATAACCAAGTTGTCAATGTCAGAGTTTAAACATACTAGGTATCTAATGCATGTTAACTATTTTATGATATGTTCTTTTGTTTTGAGTTATTGAATAGATGTATATATTCATTTTTTGCAAATCTCGAATACCATTGTGTTCATAAAAAAATGTAATACTTTTTGAATATTTGATGAAATTGAAATTGGTCTTTTCATACTAATCACTATATTCATTAAAAGACAAAGAAATTTAAAGATCTAAGAAAGTAAGTGGTTATAAATAATTTACAACAATTAATCTTCAAGAAAATACAAATATAATAGTTTCAATGAATTGCTTTTGTATGAATTAATGTTTTTGCATTCTAACAAAAATATTACAAAATTATAAATACAATAATAATAAAAATAGTTTGATCAGTTATTAATATCGCAATCTAAAATTGTGAATTTGGGCGCACATTGCACATGGACTTTTGGTAGAAATGGCAAAGTTTATCGACGGAAGGCACGTCCCTTGAATAAAAATTGTTTGCATTATTACAAAATGCTTTGTCCCTTTCTTTTCAAAAGGGAAAAAACAAATAGTGCACCAAATTTATCGTTAGATACAAACCATATTTAAAATTGTGTGAAATCTTTGTTACGTATTTATTAATGTATTATTGGAAATCCATTACACATGTTCATAATAATTTAGATCAAGGATTTATGAATTATTATAGAAATTAATCATTTGGAAAAACCAAACTAGGCTTATACACGACAAAAGTTATAAATTATAAACCGGTGATGCAAAAATTGTCAAGATCGAGATCCTATGTACGATCGTTTTTTGGGTTTACAAGATCAAAATCGTAAAGGGTTAATGAACTAGAAAGGTAACGAACTTTGGTCTTTGTTCACATTAAGGTAACCATGTTTTTTTCGTACACATTTTACCATTGAACTTGTTTGACCTGTTCAAAATAAGGTAACATGACTGGTAATTAACGATAGCATTACCTTATTATGAACAAGTCAAACAAGTTTACTGGTCAAATGTGTACAAAAAAAAACATGGTTACCTAAATATGGACGAAAACCAAAGTTCTTTACCCATTTTGGTAATATTGGATTCTTTATGTTAAGTGCAAGTAGTCATAAGATCCATTGATGTGACATGAAATTGGGTTATCCGGTCCTTGTGTATGAGGAGATGGTTAAGTCTTGGGCTAAACTAGTTTAGGCCAATCTAGTTAGGGGTTAGGTTGTATACCCTTAAGGGGCTAGGTTGTATGTGTTTTAAAGACATAGCAACACAGCCTAGCCCATGACTAGCTGGGACTGAACTGGGTTAGACCAACCTTGACCTAATTGTTCATTGACTATCGGAGCCTGGTCCCGGGCAGTCCCTGAGACGGTTCTTGTCCAATATTACCAAAACGAGTAAGAAACTTTGGTTTTTGTCCATATTTAGGTAACCATGTTATTTTCGTATACATTTGACCAATAAATTTGTTTGACTTGTTCATAATAGGGTAATATTACCGTAATTACCGGTCATATTAGCCTATTTTGAACAAGTTAAACAAGTTCAATGGTCAAATGTGAACAAAAAACATGGTTACCTGAATGTGGACAAAGATCAAAGTTCGTTACCTTTCTAGGTCATTAACCTAATCATAAAATTGTGATCGGGATCCTAAGATCCCACAAAAAAAACCTATAAGTTCAAGACATGAAAAATATTTTCAATATTCAGTTTTTCGTTCAAAACCTATAAAAACTTCTACACATTAGTCATAACAAAATAAGGTAAATGGTAAAAACGGTAAAGAGTAAAAGTCGCAAAGTGGTAAATTCATTTTTTTAATATTTTTTGATTTTTTGTTCTAATTTTTTTTTTCAAAAAAATCAAAGGGGGAGGGGGATCAGATCATAGCTTGATTCTACGATCCTACGATGTTACTTGTGATCCTACCCCAAATGTGATCCATATACGGTCCGACTTGTTTTTCGTACTTAGGATCGTAGGATCATTGTAACACTCGTTTTCCGGATTTGATCAATTGAAGACTTAAGGATTTCGAGGATAATGTTTTGGGGAAAAACCTTTAGCCACGATGCGGTAGGACTTAGGATCGTAGGATCTTTGAATGTTGATCGGGGCGCAGTCAGGTAATCACCACGACGCGGTGACGATTGATTGCTAAACCCTAAAGTTCAGGCCTTGGGCCATATTTAAGCAACATAATGGTTAGGGTTTCACCTCATTTCAACCTCCTTCTCCCCAAAAGAAAACCCTAGCCCCCATTTAAGTGTTCTTGGTGTTTGTGTGGCGTTCTTGATGTTTGAGCCTTGTAGTGCAACTTGGGAGTAGAAGGTGGTGAGCTTGTGGATTGAAGGGTTTCTACTTCAAATCTTGTATCTCTTGCATCTCGTAGAGCTTTGGAATGTATAAAGTTTCCACCTTTATCATTCATGTTTCTCATTTCATGATTTGAGGTTCTTTTTAATCCTTTAGAGGGATGTTCTTGGAGTTTTGAGTAACTCCAGAACCTTAGACTTGCTTGGTGGCCCTTTTTGGATTGGATCTGATGGAAAAAGTGTTAGTTCTTGTTTTCCTTTGAAACATGCACAAGTTTTGGTCATTATGAGAGCTTAATGAATTTAGGGTTTAAGATCTTGCATTGTGGTGATGTTTAATTGCATAAAGATGGAAACTTTATCTATTAGATCATTGAGAAAAATAAGATTCAGAGTTATGAGCCTTGATCTGTAAGGATTAAGCTCTTAATGAAGAAAGACACTGCTGACCGAAACCGCGATCCGGCCAAGGAAGTCCTGTGACGTGGTGGTGCGCTGCAATGCACTTGTTTTGTCTGGACTTGGCCATGGTGCGACCAAGAGTTCACCATGGAATGACGACTGTTGTCCTGGCTGACCGTTGACTTTTGACCAGTTTGACATTAGGTTTGATCAATGCTAAGAGTTGAGGGTATAGTTGTGCTTCTCCGGTTTTGCAATTTAAGTGAGTCTTCCCACTATGCCACATGTGACATTGTATAACCTTTGTATGGTAGGATATATGTACTGCTAGAGTATACGTATGTTAGTTGACTAAGATAACTCCTTGTTATGTATGTGCAGTGTAGGATATTTGGTGTCATGGTATGCTAGTCTGGTAGGGTCTTGTGTCACACCCCAAAACCGGAACGGCGGAAACGTTCTGGGGTGGATGACGTCATGTCAAGTATCACAACACGTGCATTATAGTAATCAAAATACAACAAAACATTGCATTAATAGTAATAGTTTTACATGGTTACATTAATACATCAAAGTAATACAAGTAATAGAATAAATACAGCGTGGTACTAAGCTAACTTCATCAACAGCTCTGGGGATGTACCTGTCTAATGCTAACCTGAGAATACAAGTTATTTGAAAAGCGAGTATCAACATTTTTACAAATGGTGGTGAGTTCATAAGTATTTAGTGACATTTCATTCAAATAACTTTATAAAGTAATAGTTTAAGTGTTTACAGTGTATTAGAGTTCTTTCCAGAAAATCCTATATTTTCTTTAATCAAAGCAGCCTTCTTACCAAGACTGGTTAGTGTTATGTGGTAAAAAGTGGTTTTCCCTTAATTGCTATCATTATCAAAATACAGAATTTGATTATTAAAGAAAGTAAGAGACAACAGGGAAATAACCTATGCCTCAGCAGTGAGGACTGCTGGCTAAGGCAAAGGAATCATAGACTCCAGAAGGGTATCGAACGAACGACACGCCTGGTTCAGTCTAACGAATAGAGACACAAACCCCAGAAGGTACCAAATGAAAGGTACAGCTGGTAAGGTCCAACACAGTGAGTACAGACCGCATACAATATCAAATGAAATATATGTCTAGCAAGGTCTAAAATAGTGAATACAGTGAATACAGTGAATATAGTGAATACAGTGAATATAGTGAATACAGTGAATACAATGAATACAGTGGATACTGACCCCAGACAGCATCAAATGAGAGATACGTCTTGTAAGGTCAAAACAGAGGAGACAGACCCCAGACAGTATCAAATGAAAGATACGTCTTGTAAGGTCAAAACAGTGTGACTCTGAAATTAAATTACCAGCATACAGTGTAAAATTGCTGGCGAAATGTCGTTACCTTAAGGCCATGAATTATAAGGTAACCCGGGATACTCGTAACCATACTAACCGACACTAGAGTACCAGACGCCCTACAAGCGTCTATATAATGTGACATTTGTCACCCCTTGGCTTGGTGAGCCGTGGACTATAGCTAGCAGTCAGGGTGCGGGGGTGTCAATCCCGTATAGATCTATACACACAATGTCCGCTCTCCCTACAGGAGACTCTGGTTACCAACTAGACGATGGAGAAGGCCGTGTCCTGAAGATGCATCCCAAATAGTGGGTAGAGACTTCCAACTAGTGGGTTTCTAATGCAGGTGCTGAACTAGAGGTAGAGACTCATAACTGAACTGAATGAAGTAACCCATATGTCTATGCTTGTGTACATAATATATAACTAATGAATCAACGACCTTCGGATGGACATCTGATCCCACCAGACCACATCTCAACGAAGAAAAGGAAATAGGGCGGACAAGCCTTCCTAAGTCCTTCAATCATTATTCATATGCATCTATACAAGCACAGACATACATCTAACTACGCTTGAGTGTGTATCAAGTGGAATCATATCGTGAAGTATAAGTGTATAGAGGAACATCCGAGTCGTGAAGTATAAGCGTACAGTGGAACATCCGAGTCGTGAAGTATAAGCGTACAGTGGAACATCCAAGTCATGAAGTATAAGAGTACAGTGGAACATCTGATTCGTGAAGTATAAGTGTACAGAGTGGGATAATCGAATCGTGAAGTATAAGTGTACCAAGTGTAAGTGTATCACGAAGTGGAAACGACGATAAGTGAAGTAAGAGCGCCTATCAAGTATAAGCGAATACAAGTATACGCGAAATAGAGACAATACCAAGTATAAACGCATCACGAAGTGAAAGCGTTATTGAGTAGGAGTTTAAAAATAAGTATAAGTGAAGCAGCAGTAACTAACAAGTAAAAGTATACATGAAAACCTTGGAAAAACCCTTATACTCAGGAAAATCGCATTTGTATTCTTTGGTAAAATAAGTGTGAAAACCTTTAGAAATCTTTGAGAATCTTTCATAAATCAGTTTGAAAATGGAACTTTGATAGAGCAATAAAAGTAAGAACTTGAACAAGTGAAAACCCTTTTTGAAAGCCATTTATAGTGTCCTACTCGGTAAAACAGTGTATAGTGGTAAAATCTTGTGCATGCGGGTTATCAATCACATGTGATTGATATGATAACTAGCATGTTTAACTTGTATTCCCCCTATAAAACATGTAAAAACATTTAAAAGGTTCATTCAGGGGTATGAACTCACCTGGTGTAAGTAGGTCCGACGAAAGTGCCGTTTGGGCGTTCGGTGTCACGCAAGGACTTGAACACACACAATGACCTATTTAATATATGATAACATATGTTCACATACAATTAGTATATTTAATACTAATTAAACAAATATACGCGCTCAAAGGAGCGGAAAACACTTTGGATAAGTGTTTGGGTGTCCCGGGTAGCGTCTAAAGGTGTGTATGGCTTAGGAATGGAGTTTATTATCCGAGAGTAAACTCCCAAAGTTGTGTTTACGGCCCAGGGACATCTCACCATGAGTTTACGGCCGTAAACTCATGGTGAGGGTATCTAGTGTGTTTTAAGGCTTCTACTTGCTCATGGAATTATTCTAAGTACTTTTCCAAAAAGGCATGAGTGGGTTTGAGGCTTCTAAGGGCATGATCTTGGAGTTTACGGCCTAAGGTCAACTCCTAAGGGAGTTTACGGCCGTAAACTCTCATCCTTAGAGTTTTGTGAAGTTTAAAGCCCCTAATGCCTTGCTAGTAATTTATAATGAAGTATGATGCCATTTTGGGGGATTAAATCAATGTTTTGGGCATGTTTAAGGGTGTTTACGGCCTTGACACATGTCTGGGCCGTAAACTCCTTTTACTCCTTCATTTTATTGAGTTTAATTGATCTAACCCAAAAGGACAAGCCCCTAATTTATGTCTTAAGCCTTGGTATGAATTTAGGGCACCTTTCCATATGTTTTTATGAGTTTACGGCCCTGGAGCTATTTCTTGGGAAGCTTTGGCCGTAAACTCCTAAATGGAGGGTGTTTGACATGTTTAAGGTCCCCAAACTATTTTTTAGATGATTCTAGGATTTATTCCAAGGCTATTGGTGGAGTTCTAGGGCTTTTAAACATGTAAAAATGAGTTTACACCCCATGTTTGAGGGGTTTACGGCCCAAGCACATTCCTTGGCCGTAAACTCCTATTTGCTCCTCAAAATTCATGACTAGGGTGTTCTAAGTCCGGATTTGCAAGCCATAAGGTTGTATCTAAGTCCCAATGTTGGTTTGGAGGGGTTAAATTGCTTAAAAACCCACTTATTAAGTGTTTACGGCCCAAGCATGCTCCTTGGCCGTAAACACATGTTCCAAGTCCAATTCTATGCTATAAACACGAATCATAATGTTTAGAATAGTCTAGGGTAAGCGGACTTACAATTTGGAAGCGTTTGGTTGCGGATTTGGGGCGAAAACGGGTCTAGAGAGAGAGTATAGAGAGAGAGAGAGAGGGTGGAAAAGCTCCAAATACTGCCCTTTATATATGGGTGGGAGTTGGAGCTCAGTGGAATTCTACCCAATACTGCCGTTAAACGGGACTTTTGGTCGCACCCGATTTAGTGGTCGTAACAATAAAACTTAACATTTTCCAAATAAATGGAAATGGGTGTTATGTGTTTTTATTTCTTTTTATCACGACTTAACGGCATATTAAATGTAAACAAATGGAATGTTTATTAAATTTGACGACCTCTAATTAACGGAACTTTATAAACTGGAATATTCCGTTAACGGTAACGGGGAAATGTAACGGAACAACTTGGGTTGTCACATCTTGCATGTGGATTTTATAATAATGTTATGTGTCATGATTGGTTAGGGTAATAATGGTATTGGTGGATTGTTGAGTAGATACATTGGGGGTTGTATATAAATTTAAATTAGATAGCCCGATAACTCATGGTCTAAGGCCTTATTTCATGGTTCTTGTTTGATTTATTGCTTTTTGGTGGGATCATCTGTTTGACTGTCTATCTGATTTCCGACTACATATGATTACGTGTTCATAAGGCGGTCGTCAGTATTAGCATTGGCCTTGGTATGGATATGGTATGACTATTGGTTGAGGATTGCAGGACGTTTGGGAGCCAGTAGTAGTGGTGGTTGAGAGCCAATAATAATGTGGAGGCAGAGCGCTAATGGATGATATGTATGGTAGTTGTGTAGGTTGTATGCATATGATATGAGAGTTGGCTGATCGACGCTAAAGCCGAGAACTTTGCTTGTATGTATGGTGAAATATGTGGTATACTGGGGGACTCAGTAAGCTTTATGCTTATAGTTATAGATTAAATGTTTTGCAGGTTGTTCGTGGGAAGAGCTCGATGAGATTGTACACTTGCATCGAAGATTTTTGGTTTCCGCTGTTTTGTAATTCAACTCGATTAACTTTATGATATTTAAACAAATGATTGTCACTTAATGATTTTAAGTAAAAAGTTTTAATTGTTTGACCTATTCTAAATGTAAAATCTCTTTTGTGATTTGGGGACGTTACAATCATACGATCCTACGATCAAGATCGCGTTTTGACAACCTTGGGTGGTGCATGAGGAAGAAAAGTGTGCCAAAGAAATGGTTTGTATTATTATTATTATTATAAAAGTAAATTAAATGAATGTTTTTATGGTTTTCTTATAATGCCATGGTTATATTAAAAAATAACAAAATGTGTTAGTAAGGGGCATTACAAAATATGAATAACTAAATTATATTGTGTAATCAACCAATCAATTCAAGTTAATTTTTCTATTTCTATTAAAAATCCAAAATTACAAGTCAAATAGCAACTTGTCATAGATTTCCATATGTCTAGTCTTCGTCGTTCCAAATACAGTTTTGTTGCGAAAGTTCTAAATAACCCAACAAGCCATCATCTAGAAATCGTCTAGTAACTATCATCGAAAAGACGCCATTAAAGTTCGAATCCACACCATTTTGTCTTGTTGGTCATAGAAAACAAACGAATGCAAAACGTGTTGGAGCTCCATCCGTTGATGCGTTGCCCCATGAATCTTGCATATGAATATATTCCAATCATCCATAGGAATTCGATCTTTCACCAAACATGTTTTTTTTATTATCAAGGTAACAAACTATAGGAAATATGATTCTTAACAACACATCACCAACCCAAAATCTTGCTCGTTGGCTATTTTCCACATGATTACTACAAAAAATGTCAAATCAAAGACTTTGTTTTTAAATTATTGGAGTGCGAATAATATTAATCCACAGGGTGTTTAGAGCTAAATTATAAATCAAATGATCACCATCATCGGGGATGTTTTCTTAACGCCCGACACTTGAGTAATTTTTATTAACCATTTTATTCATAAAAGTTTGATTTTTCAAAATATTTTAGTTACAAAATTTGGGTCCATCCATCGCATTTGTCTCATATTCAACTCCTTTTGAGAAAAGAGATCTTGGAGGCTCTTATGATACGTATAGAGTTTGCATTTGGTTCCGTAAAGATAATGCTTCCATATCTTTAGGGCAAAAACTACTGCTGCAAGCTCTAGATCACGAGTCAGATAATTTTATCATGTGGCATTAGCTGTCTTGAGGCGTAAGCTACTACTTTGTCCCTTTGGGTAAGGGCACATCCCAATCCAATCTTAGAAGCATCACTGAAAGCTGTGAAATCTTCAGTTCCTTCTGCTAGGACAAGGATTGGTGCCTCACACAATCTCTCCTTCAATTCACCAAAAGCTACTATGAAGTCAATTCCCTCCCAAAAAAACATATGTTACACAAATATATTTAAATTTACGACTTGTCACCATTTTGATGTATCAGTTGCTCGGTGTAACATCCCAAAAAAAACTGTGGTAAAATCTTCATTTTTCAAGCACTCTAAAATATAACCAATTCGTCTCAAATCGACCATAATATAAAATATTCTCAACATCAGAGTAAAATCAAATATCAATGTGGAATAAAATCAAGGGGATGTTGTACGATCACACAAGGCCCTTCCCTTTCGAACTGGAAGTACGTGAAAATGTTAAACCACAAAACTGTAAGCACAAAGCTTAGTGAGTTCCCCAAAATATCACATACCATATAAATGGGCCCAACCCGACATATAAATAAATAAGCCCAACCCAACATATAAATAGGCCCAACCCAACATACATAAAGTGGCCCAAACCAACATACAAATGGGCCCAACCAAACATAAATAATAATAGGCCCATCCCAGCATACAAATAGGTCCAACCCAACATAAATAATAATAGGCCCAAACCAATCTAAATAATAATGGCCCAGACCAACATAAATAACAATGGGGCCAACCCAACATACAAATAGGCCTAACCCAATATAAACATGCAAAAGTCATAAAGACAACTAACACAATCCAGTGGGCCGACATTGGTGCCTTCGACCCACGAGTATAGTGAGAAGACTCACCTCAATCTGAATATAGACAATACGCATACTCGAACTGCCGATGCTGGAACTCCTCACATTAACCAAATTCACAATTAAACCTTAATCAAAATTTAGATGCTAATCCTACTCAAAGTCTTGTTTCATAGTTGTCTTACTTAGGTAAAAGACCAGTTTACCCTTCCATGGATAGAATCTACCTTACTTGAACTAAAACCCATTTTGTCCTGTGTAGAGCCTTAGGATGGAAACGGGGCAAAATCAGGCAAAATTACGCTCAATGTACTACTCTGTTTTTCCAACTTCATAATATGCTCTTAATACTTAAAGAGTAAACGTCCAATTCCCAGATCCGGTCTTAAAGAAAATCCTAAGTGATAACGTCTCTGACTTTATGCCTTTGCATGACTTAAAAAGGCACAATACCAAACCCTAGGTTCATAAGACACTCCAACGCTCAATAACTCATGCACAAAAGGATGAGAGTGACCAAGCTCCCATTTTTATCCCTATACAAGATTAGAAATAATAAGAAAAGACACTCATAAGGTCTGGAGTAACTTCTACTCACTAAGACCATGTTTAGGGGACAAAAGTACATAAAAACCCCACAAGCTAACTAGATCTAACAAAGGAATCATCAAGGTTCAAGCTTTATACCTCCTGGAGAATGTTGAAGAAGAACAAAGTCTGGATGTACAAGCTATAAATTACCAAGTACACTTTCAATGGCCTCCTTCTTCACAAAACACACATAGAATCACTCAAATGCTTCAACATTCACACTAAGGGGATAGGGTTTCAAGGTGAATGAATGGAGGGGTGGAGGCTGAGTATGGAGAGGGTCTCAAGGAGTTAAGTTCCTTAAATAGGGCTCACAACCCCACAATTAGGGTTTGAACCCTGCGCACCTACGCCCTGTGTAGATAGAGTTAGGCGTAAGGCATAAAACCCTCACATGGATTTAGTGACTTACACCCTGTGTAGGACCAATTTCTCCAAAGTTAAAGTTTTTTCTAACAAAAATAATAAAAGAACATACCTGAGGATACATGTGTTACACTCGGTGCTTGCTCAGTGCTGATAATTGTAATTATGAATGTTGGATTTGAGTCATTTTTTGTTGTTTAGAAACAGGTTGGGGTATTGTATTGTATAACATGCCTTTGAAATTGTTACAAAAGAATTGAAATTTTGTCCAGTTCTTAGACATAGTTTGTGTTTACCATTTTTCTAGCAAGGAATAAAAAAAGAGTAGTTTCTTTGTATTTTTTACCTCGCTAAAATGTTCTTTTATGGTTATTATTCTTTAACTACGATGAAAGTAAGTGACATAAAAATAAAACATGTATTTTACCCTTTAAAATATACACATATTGGGTCGGTTTCTGATTCGATTTTACAAATTGGGTCGGTTCTAAAAGTACAAACCCAACCCAACCCAAACTGAAATTTTCAATTTTTAAAAATCTAAACCCAAAATTGATGGTTTAGGGTTAGATCCAATTTTCGATTTTGGTTGTGCTCGCCCCAATAATACACAATTCATCATCTTTCTTCGTAAAGATCCACCATACATAGCCACCACCTTCAACCTCTATAGTGTCCGCCTTGACGCTGCCTTTAACCACTACAACATCGACCTCCTTCTAGCTACCACAACACCCTTTTTCCATCTCTGCCATAGAGAATATCAAATATATTGTGCCTCCTCCATAATGATGATCACTTTCCACCTTCATTGTCGCTTTCATATGCTGTCGGAACCCAAGTAGAAAGCCTAGTTTTATAGGCATCAACTTTCTGAAGCACCATTTTTCGGATCGATAGAGATTCCCATCACCACCTTCATCTCCAAAATGCCTACATCTTTGAACCTCATAGATCTGGCACCATCGTCATCGCCTTCACTTTCTATTTCTCTCTTTATAACCCTTATGAGTGTATGTGTTCTTAAATATTTGTGTTTTTGATTGTGTGTGTATATGTGTTTATGAGTGTGTGTTCTTGATTATGTGTGCATGTGTTTGTTGAAGAACAAACGTAATTTTTTTTGGGTGTGGGGAGAGAGAGAGAAAGCGAGCGCAACTAGACGATAGTGGGGTGGTTGGCGGTGGTGATGGAGTATGGTGTGTGACATTCTAATTAAATATTCGTTTTAAATGTAATAAAAATAACTTATCAATTAATTGAAACCACACAAACAAACACAGAGATTTTCATAATTGTCATCACCAAACACAATGACAAAACTATAATTAAATAAAAAAAATAAAATGAATTAAAACAGATCAAAAAAGTCTTTTTACGTAGATAAAAAAAATCTTTTTACAACCTTTCATCAAAGTGATACCACAAAGATAATCACATAGAGTTTTCTATAGTTGTCATCTCCATTCCAATTCTAGCAAAGATAGGGACCAAAACTTTAATTTTGTCTATATTTACATATGTAGATTTGTATTTCTCTCGTCGTGTATTTTACCATATCAGGTCATCTACTCAAATACTTTGAAAAGATAGAGTCGACCCAAAACTAAAGTTGGCAAATTGCTACAGGAAGTGTTAGGATCTCAACAATCTAACAAGACTAGAGAGAAGACTGCGAGTGCGAAGATGTTATGGGGGGATCCAACATTGCCTCTAAATATTTGAAATCAAGTCGAAAGGCACTCTCCCTTCTAGACCAACCATGTCTTACAAGCTCCTACATAAACCAAATTCACGCCCACCTTATCTGCTCAGGTTCCATCTCCGACCCATTCGCCGCCGGAAAACTTTTGTTCTCATGCATAACATCGACCCACGCCGATCTCCAACATGCATACACCGTATTTCAATCAATACCTCATCGATCCACTTACATATGGAACACCATGATCAGAGCATTTACCGAGCAGGGTAAATCTCAACATGCTATATCCTTGTTTAAGCGTATGTTTGGTTGCGGGTTTTCACCCACTAATCACACATTTTCTTTCGTTCTTAGAGCTTGTGCTGATCTTTCTGAACTTCAATTAGGATTGGTCTGTCATGGCCAAGCAATTAAATTAGGGTGGGAAAGTTACGATTTTGTTCAAAACGGGTTGATTCATTTATACGCTGTGTGTAATCATTTAGACTATTGTCGTAGACTGTTCGATAGTAGCTCGGATAGGGATATTATCACATGGACTGCAGTGATCAATGGGTATGCCAAATCAAGCCAAACAGAAGTTGCAAGACAACTGTTCGATGAAATGCCTATGAAGAATAACGTGTCTTGGAGTGTCATGATCAATGGGTATGTTCAAGTTGGGTTATTTAAAGAAGCTCTTGATCTATTCAATGACATGTTGCATTCTGGGTTCCACCCTAATCGCTCAAGTATCGTGCTTGCACTCTCTGCATGTGGTTTTCTTGGTGCATTAGATCAAGGTAGATGGATTCATACATATGTTAACAAAAAGAAGATGAATTTGGATGTAATCTTGGGTACATCCCTTATAGACATGTACGCTAAATGTGGTTGCATTGAATTAGCTTATATTGTATTCGAAAACATGACATATAGAGATGTGTTTGCTTTTACTTCATTGATTTCTGGTCTAGCTAACAATGGAGAAAGCAAAAAAGCAATAGCATTGCTCACAAGGATGAACACAGAAGGGGTTAAACCAAATGAGATCACATTCATCTGTGTTCTAAATGCATGTAGTCGAATGGGATTAGTAAAAGAAGGTTTAAGAGTTTTTGAAATGATGAGTGAAGTTTATGGGATTGAGCCTAGTGTGAAGCATTACGGGTGTTTGGTTGATCTTCTCGGTGGAGCTGGGATGCTAGAAGAGGCTAAAAGTGTTGTGACTAAAATGCCCATGGAGCCTGATTCTTATGTGTTGGGTGCATTACTGAATGCATGTAGGGTTCATGGGAATGTGGAATTGGGTAAGGAAATGGTGGAGGGTTTGGTGGAAAGGGGTCTTGATTTTAGTGGAGTTCATGTTCTTCTTTCGAATATTTATGCATCTGTTGATGAATGGGGGTATGTGGAAAGTGTAAGGAAGAAGATGGAAGATGAGAAGGTGAAAAAGGAGGTTGGGTGTAGTTTGATTGAAGTGGAGGGTGTGGTGTGTGAATTTGTTGCAGGAAATAAAGTGGTTGTGGAGGAGATTGAATTGGTGTCATTAGGAATTGACAAGCACTTGAGATCCTATTGGATTGATACTTGATATAATGAAATATAATGTGTGGTTGAAAGTTATAGATAGACTTATAGCCATAGGTAAGTAAAGCAAGCACTCATTCTTATCCTTTTCTATTTGTTGTATGAAATTTGAACCAATTGTGTTTGAATTTGTCTTTAAAAGAACCATCATGATAGTAGGAATCCCTAAAAAGCACTCTATGCATGTGAATCTTGTTTTTAAAAAGGGACATTCTAGTCTTGATAGTTGAATATCATAAATTCAAGTTTTCACATTGTTTTTTTCTTTATGAAAAATGTGTGATTGCATGTTCTAATTAACATTGGATTTCTTTTTAGAGCATCCACTATGGTTCAACCTTTAGAGGTCCAAAAAATATATAAGGTCGTGCAAGAAAAATCATAGTTGAGTTTTGTTTCATCCTAAAATCATAGTTGAGAAAAATAACAAAAAAACATGGACCATCAATCTCTAATTAATTAATTTATATTTAGCATCTTAATACACCCTCCTCTTATTTCTACTTTATACATTTACCCATTTTAATGTATTAATTTCATAATAAAAATTAAAACAATAAAATATAACACCAATTACATTTTATTTTTTAAAGGTCAAAATGAAACCAATATTCAATATTATTACTTGAAAAAATTGTAAATTTGTTCCTCGTGGGTTGTAATTTTTTAGGGTTTTGGTTTCTATGATTCAAAAATTACAAATTTAGTCATTATCAACATGTTTCATTATGATTTTGGTCCATGGAAATAACACTCGTTATCTCTCATATGTTAATTCACCCCATCCGCCCATCGCGTGAGGATAAAATCGTTTTTTCACCTTTCCCTTCACATTACCGTAATTATGAAAACACTGTACAACCTATACTCTCACTTGTATGCCCTCTTGTTTTTAGTTGCCATTTCCTCTTCTTTCTCATTCATTCTTATCCTTCTCACAAAACCATAAATTTAAACCCGATTTTGGATCCTCGTAACTATATTTGTCTAAAGACAAAACTTCATAAATGGTCCATGTGGTATCTCGAAATCTAAAGTTTAGTCTCTAAGCTCAAAAAACATCATAGATGGTCCATGTGGTTTCAAAACTTTTAACAAACAGCCCCTTGCCCGTATAAAAAGACTTATATGCCCTTTTTATTTCTGTTTAGAATTACTTTTACCTAATCCTATTTAAAAAGATAGAAAAAAATAAATAATTCATTAGGCCCACATCTCTCTATCTCTCTCTCTCTCTCTGATAAGCTATTAAGAACCACCGAAAATGGTGTTTTCCAGCCACCAGAAATGGGCCACAGTCATCCTTTAGTTGATTAACACCACAACCAAACACCTCCACCTATGGTTGTGTTTTTTCACTGTCTTAACCCTCCTCTTTCTATCTTCCTTTTTCTTATTCATAAGTGTTAGGTGCATTTCATGCACCCATTTTGTAGTTTTATTTCATAAAAGTGCATTGCATATAGGCTTAAACTCATGCATTTTGCATGTTTTTCGGGATTTTTCATGAAGCAATTTCATTCACACATTTTTGTGATATTTCAGGGACTTTTGGAGGTAGGATCTTACTTGAGGAGATAAATAAGAGATGTAGATGAAGTTTCGGGACTTGTTGTAACACCGGATTCTTGGTACGATTTCTATTTATGTATTTTTCTCATTTTGCCTTGGACTCGGCGAGTTGCAGGTCCGACTCGCCGAGTAGGAGCGATTTTGGCACGAGATTTAAATGAGGGACTCGACGAGTCGGGTCCCAGACTCGGCGAGTCCGTGCTGGGCGAGTAAAACCCTAACCTGGGTGTTTGCACCCTATTTAAACACTCTAACTCGGCCTCCTTTGTCCCTAACACTTCCAGAGAGCTGTTGAGCGAAACCCTAGCCCCCCATATTGTTCTTGTGAGTGATTTTTGGCTTTGTGAAGGAAGTTTGGAGCTTAGAAGAAGAAGGAGGAGGTTGAAGAGTGCAAGGAGGGGAAGTAGATCCGAAATCTACACTGTTAGAAGCTTCCATTCAGGTAGAAAAGTTCCTACCTTGATCACTAGTTCATTAGATCCCCTTTTGTCCCTAAGTTGTAGTTTTCAAGCCCTAAAACCTCAAACTCCATGTGTTTATGCTCTATGTTCTGAAAGGACTTCAGATCTGGACTTTATAGACATCTTAGAAGTGTAAAGTATCCGTGGTTGAAGTGATTAAGGTCCCTATTGAGTGTATGACCTCATAAAGAGCTTGGAATTGCCTTTTGGAGCTCATAGGGCCATGCATGTACGTAAAGTTTGCAACTTTACGTGATAAGCATGCCCTAGGAGCTTAGATCTACGGTTTAGAACCGTTGCATGTCTCAGATTTGGTCTGTATTGGAGGAGGGTCGAAGCGACTCGGCGAGTTCCAAAGTGGACTCGGCGAGTTCTATGAAGATGGTCTTAGACTCGACGAGTTGGATGAACAACTTGGCGAGTCCTATGAAGATTGCCTGGAACTCGATGGGTTGTTCTTCAAACTCGGCGAGTCATATGAACTGTTACTGAGTTAAGAGGGGTTTAAGTGTAGAAGGTCCAACCCTTTGTAGCTGCACGCATAATTAGCAATTTAACGTGTAGCAATAGTCCCATAAACCCAAATCCTCAAGATGGATGCTCTAGTGAGGATTTGGAAGCGAGTAGGAGATCTGCTCGTGGGACTCGGCGAGTTGTTCTTGGACTCGGCGAGTCGGTCTAATCGTCCTAAGTAGTGAGTTAAGGGTGACTCGGTGAGTGAGAAGAGGGACTTGATAAGTTAGTACTGGGATCGTAGGAGAGGGACTCGGCGAGTCTGTGCCATGACTCAGCGAGTCCAGTCAACTGGAAGTTGACTTTGACCAAGGAGTTGACCTTAGACCAGGGGTAAGTCAGTCATTTGACCTAAGGGTATTTATGAGTGACTAATCTATGTTTATAGATTTATAGCCGGAGGATTACCGGTGCAGCAGTTAGACGTCTAGCAAGCAGACTTTCAGTAGATACTTTTCGAGGTGAGTTACCTTCTAGCAGCGGTGGGTCTAAGGCCACAATGCCGGCCCACCAGTAGGAGTTGTAGGTTAGATGATTGTCTTTGTGATGTCATCTAGGTTTGCTACTATCTGATATGTTATATGCTGGCATGATATGTTATATGTGATAGTGGTAGAGTTCGGTTGTTAGGACCAAAGGGTAGGTCGGACACCCTAGATATGTCTGACATTATGTGTTGTTATGTTTATATGCTGGCATGATGTGTATTAAGTGATAGCGATAGTAGGAGGGGAATAGTCCCTGAGAATCGGTTGTGAGGACCGATGGGTAGGTCAGCACCCCAGAACGGCTTGACATGGGTAGGTTAGCACCCCATAATGGCTTGACACGGGTAGGTCGGCACCCTAGAATGGCCGTACCGGGTAGGTTGGGCACCCTAGAATCGCCCTACAGTATGAATGCTATGTGAATGTATGGTATGTGGTACGTTGGGGGAACTCACTAAGCTTCGTGCTTACAGTTTACAATATTTGTTTCAGGTACCTCTTCAGCTAGGGGGAAAGAGCTGGCGCGGTAGCGACATATCACACACACACACACTCTTGTTTTTTCCGCATTATGGATTTACTGGGATGTACTCTGACATATTATTATGATGTGGCTGGTTTTCATACATGAAGCATTACTATGAAACTTTTATATCGAAGTCTTTATGAATTGACCTAATTAAAAATGAAAATTTTGCCCTGTATTTTTAGGATGTTACACTTGTGGAGCACCGAGGAGAAAGATATCAAAGAAATGAAGATTTTGTTTTTTCAGAGATTTACACGGCCGTGTAAATGGAAGCCTTGAGTTTACACGGGCCGTGTAAACGTAAATCTTTGAGCATTGTACTTTGAAGGTCTGACCAAATTGCGCATTGTACTTTTGTATTTACACGAGCCGTGTAAATGATAGTGTTAATTTACATGGGCCGTGTAAACGTATTCACGAGTTTAAAACAGTTTTCTTATTTCTAAAAAGGTATAACCGGTTCCATTAGAAGTTAAGTCGATTTTAGTAGTTCTTGGGGCAATTTTCTGGAAGATTTGGAAGGAAATTAATACTTGGAAACACTTGGGTTTCATTTGGATTTTAATTTGTAAGACTTTAACTTTAATTTCTAGATTTGTGTTTTGTTCTAGTCATGTGTGGCTAGAACCCTAGACTTTCCAACTTCATGTATTGACTATTGCATGTGATTTCAATCATATTCAAGTTATCTGTTTTGCAAAACCCGTAATTATTTTAGGAATTGGACCAAGTAACAAGCACTAAACTGATTTCCATTGAATGAATTTAGTGTAAATCTTATTCATGCATTCTTACACTCTCGAGCTTGTGAGGAGTATTGGGTGTTGTTGGGAACATTCACATAAAGCTTAATTTAATCTTTTAATCTAATTCTAAGAGCTTGTTTAGATTAGGTTAGTAAGGTTAAGGTTAATCAAAGAGCCTGTTTTGATTAATTATTGTGGTGAATAGGAAGTGTTAGAGCTTGTTAACAATTTCAAGTACCAACTTAGATAGAATTGAACAAATATCATTTCATCCATGGAATCACATTTCTAACCGAAACACAAAATAACATAATTAGGGAAATCGGCAAAGTCATCGATCCAAATACATAAAGAAACACACATAAAAGAAACCAAAAACAAGGGGTGGGAGGAGAGCCACTTACCGTCCTTCTTAATGAAGAACTGAGGCATCGCTCCACTCACCTTCCAAGTAATACTCATACTAACGATGAATACCATATAGTCTTCCCAGT
The DNA here is from genome assembly GCF_002870075.4 of Lactuca sativa. Classification (NCBI taxonomy): domain Eukaryota; kingdom Viridiplantae; phylum Streptophyta; class Magnoliopsida; order Asterales; family Asteraceae; genus Lactuca; species Lactuca sativa. The sequence goes on along the minus strand of NC_056624.2, from coordinate 161,262,720 downwards.
CTTCCCTGTTAAAAGAAATAGTCTCCAACGTGCTACCCACCATCTTGTTGGCTCCCCATAGAGCAGGTATCCGATCGGTGAAGTTGGTCTTATGGGGATAGCCATAGCCAACTAAATCACGGTTCACCCATAACCTTTTATCTTACCAATTCTTTTTGGGTGCTTTTTGATTTGTGATGAACGCATGGATGCCCTGCCGTTGAGAGAATGTGTGCACGCCAGATTGAGTTGATGAGTTGAAGAAATACTTGAAAGCCCATAACTAGGGAAGCACACCCAAGGCCCGACACGCCATCTCAAAGTGAATATCTTTTTGACAACGTTGGGAGTTAGGTCGTCGATGAAGAAGCCGTATTGGCACATGATGTTGCTAAAGAAATCAATCGTTGGTAGTCGGAGTCTCGCTTCAAAGATTGGTATGGGGACTCTAACCTTACGTTTCGGCGATCGGGTTATAATAGCCCACTTTTGCGGGAATTCCACCCCCTGCTCCTACAGGAAACCAAATCGTTCCTGCAGATCTGCAAACTCGCTTGCAGAGGGCATAATCCCAGTATTCGGAGCGGCTATTATCCACCAGTGAGAAAGGAAAAGAAAGAAGCAAAGAAGAAAGATAAGTATTTGAAGAACAAAAGAGTGAAGAAAAGAAACTATCTCCGATAAAGGAAGCTTTAAATGAGAGGCGGGAAATTTGAAAGGTCATAGTGATGAAACCGTCTGCACAGCTGACTCCGTCACATTAGTAGATGTCCAAACCATCACGACCGAACACGTGCATTGATCTAAGCTACCTGAGGCTAATGATGACGTTTACTAGCCTAAACGACTTGTTAACATATCCCTCTAGGAATACGCCAAAGATAACAAGACGACTATCCAAAGGACAGCCTAGCTGAAGATCGTTACCCGATGTAAGGCCTAGGCCCGGGCCCTCGCCCTCGTGGTCTCGTGCTTAGGCCTCGACATCCTAACACCAAGGCCCATAATAGGCCAAAATAGTACTAAATTTCTCCCCAGAATGACAAGTGTAGTGCTCAGAGCGCCGCTTTATAGTAAATCTGCACCAATAGCAGATAACCGCTAGTGATGCATGACCCACCAATAGGACGCCTCCACGTCTTGACAGTCCAAACAAGACATAAGGTGCTATTGGGGGTATGCTCCCCGGACGACAGGTATAAAAGGACTCTTCTTCTCCAGAATAAGGGATCACCTCTCTCTCTATCTCAAACTGAACCCTAAGTATCTCATACAACTTCTGACTAGACCGTCGTAGTCTCGTTCCGGGACCCCCTCTTGGATGACGACTTAAATCCGTTCTTATTTTTCTGTGATTCTCAGGCTTAACTTAGGTGAGACAAGCACAAACAACATTAAGACTGAAGACATATCACAACATTTTGGTTAGAGTATATTGGTTAATTTGATCAACCTATAGTTTGATGATGATGTTAATGATAGTGTTTAGATACTTTAATCATGCTTTATGTGTGATTTCAATGGTGAAATATGTATGTGTGAAGTTAGGATTTGAAACCCTAAACAAGAAATTATGTGTACTTGATGCACTAGATGTTAGATTATAACAAATTAGGTATTATGAGGTGCTTAATTCATTAATTGGATTGGAGAAATACATAAAGAATGAAAAGTTAGAATGTTGATCCATTAAGTGGTCATTTTGACAAGCTCTTAATAGGCCAAGACAAGTATTAAGATAATTTTTTTATGTTTATGGTTAGGTCTAAGAGCAAGAATATAGATCTAGAATGTATCAATGATAGAGTAGAGGAAGATGGGATATTTAGTCTTCACTAATTGACTAGGTGAGTTATTACTCTAACTTTCTTTAAATTATATATATATATATATATATATATATATATATATATATATATATATATGTTGAAGCTTGGGCCACTAAGTGAATGTCCCCAAGTGATGAGACGAAGATAGATTAAGAATATACATGTAAGAACATGTATCTAACCACATACATATATTAAGAGTATGTATGAGGTATATGTTAGAAGCATGTAGCAGAGCATGCAAATATCTAGTGTATATTAAGAATATGAGAAGGTTAGTTAATACCCAAGAGATAGAAGAAAGTAATAGAAGATGATTATATGCAATATAATCATAAGAGTAAGTCTGCAGGTCTAGACATTATTGGTATAATGTAGAATAGCATTATGTTATTAGACATAGATAAAAATTAAGTACTTAATGAGTTAAGTACTAGATGATAAGTAGAAAATCTCTTAATGAGATAAAGAGATAGATTGTCCATGGGACTAGCATTATGTGATGAGTCATATAATAGATATATAGATGTTGTTGGTTCCTTCGTGGATGAGAGCACGGTTCCTTCAGGGACGAGAGTATGGTTCTGTAACCTCACAAATTCCAAAATAAAAATTTTCATTTTAAAATAGAATAAACATATTTTTTATAAAATTACATTAAATTCAAACCATTTGTTCATAAACCATAATTCAAAATCAAAGTTATGAGGAAAACAATGTGGAATCTTGAATCATAAAATCGTTGATGTGCTTGTGTACAGTCTCACCTTTACAACCTGATAAGTACCTGAAAACATTTAAATCCACAATTATAAGCCAAAGCTTAACTTTACAACACAATAATGGATTGCCCCCGAGCCAACAACTTATGACTAGAATGCCCTCGGGCCTACAACATAAGACAAGATTGCTCCCGATCCCACAACTACCGGTTGGATTGCCCTTGGGCCTACAACATAAGACTAGATTCCAACCAAGTTTGTTGCCCTACAACACAAAGCAGTACCATCTCAATCCAACCACACTATGTCGACATATAGACCAAAACAATAACCGCAAGCACAAGTAATCATGGCAGATCTACCATTCTAACAGAACACTACAGTATAACAACATCATACACACAAGGACACATACTATAGTACAAAGTATAGTTAGAAAATTCACCTCACAGTCTAGAAGATAGCAACAATGCTCATAGATCCAATAACCGGCACTACATGTCACCTATACAATAAGCAGAGACCAAATCTCATACTACAACCCAAAACCCTAAAATTGACCTAGAGTCAAACTTGGTCAAAAGTCAATGGTCAAATTCAAAGTCAACAGTTAGAATTCGTACAGCTGTTCGCCACGTCGTGACCAAGCTATTATCTCGTCATGGTGGCCTCGAGACAAAACAGTTACAGAGACTGCCCTATTCTCACGTCGCGAAGTCTAATCCTTCACATAGTAAGAATAACTCTGTCATTATTAATGTATTAAGATCTTAATCTTCTAACCCACCTATCTATACTTTCCAAAAGGCTCTCATACACCCATATGAAACATAAAAATCCTTGTTTTATGGTCATGCATGTCCAAAACATGTCCTTCCAACAAGTACATCAAAAAGAGGTAAACAATGGATCAAAATACCATGCATGACATTAAAAGTACTTGTGAGTCCATATTTAAAACATACAATGTTCTTGGGACTTTAGAGAGTTATAAAGTTGCAAATTGTATTCCCAACTCTCACTTAAACTCACTAAAAATGGATCAAAATTCCAAATACACTTAGATACTAAGATGAAATGCAATAAAGCTTGGAAATTATAAGTTACAAAGGTCTAGAAGGTAGATGAAAGTTGAGATTTTCAATTTTCAAGACTCAAGGATCAATATGATAAAAGCATTACTCTAAAACCATAAAAAAAAACTCCAAAAATGGATGAGGGAGAAGAGGAGGCTCAAATTGGTGAAATGGAGGCTAGGGCTTCTCTCAATAGGCCTTAGATATGATAGAGGATGGAAAAAGACCCCAAAAACACAAAACCACCCTTTAAATACATAAAAAACCCTAAAAATTCATGAGCTTGGGCTGCCCAGTTCTCACCTCATGACAACCAATTTGTCACCTCATGATAGCCTCGTCACGTCGTGAGGGTATGTTCCTCTTCTTGTGACGACGGGTTTTCACCCAAATCCACTCCAACTTCAAACAATCATAACTTATTTCTTTCAACTTTGTTTTCGGTAATCTTGTTATGAACGGAAAGGTATTGACGAGACCTACAACCCTATCTAATTACGTTTGACTTAATAAATGCCGAACTAAAACCATAGTCCATGTAAGAATCCTGAAATATTACTTTTCCCATTTTAATCTTTTGCTTTAAAGCACAGTTTGAGGGCTTTAATCACTTAACCAACATTATCAACATCTGATAGGGTCTAAGCTCTACTCCTTCTAAGCCCAAAACCTTTACTTGATCCATTGATGACCTGCTATCCTGAAATTAGAAACATTTCGAAACTAGGTGTGATAGGTTCCTTTGGGGATGAGAATATGGTTATTTTTTGGAGAAGAGTATGGTTCCTATGTGGACAAGGGTATGACTATTTGAGAATAAGTGTAACACCCTGTTCCGAATCGTTTCCTAATTCGGGGTTGTGACCCGAAGATCGGTTATCACAAGGCTTAGGGCCTTTAGGAAAGAGATATTTAGACCCATTTGGGCGTGGCTAATGTAAGTTAGATGAACTGGGAGTCCGGTTCATGATTTGAAGCCCAAGGGTATAACCGTAAAATGGCAGTTCGGGCTTTTATGAAAATTGGATTTTAGTTTGGGAAGTTTTAAGGCAAGCCTTAGAATAAAGAAGATATGGCATTCGAAAGTTTGAAGGTTTAACGGCCAAGCCTAGTACGTTGGGTGTACTTGGGAAGTACACTGGGCGTACTAGGCAGAGAAGTCATAGGTGCTCCTTGGAGTACGCTGGGCGTACCAGAGTTACGCATGGCGTAATCCAGTCAGACCCAAACCCTAATTTAAGGTCTTAGACCCTATTTAAGCTCCTTAACTCAACACCAAACCCCTATGGGAAGGGATTGGGGTTATCGGACTTGCTGAGATTTCGGTAAGTGTCCATCTGTATTTTGCGTGTTCTCACGATCAACGAGATTGGCTAGTAATGGAATGCTAGTTCTTGTAAGCTCAGGTTGTCAACAGTTTGAATTGTAAGGTTACGAGATGGATTAGAAATTCATCAAATCTTGAGGTTGGAAGTGTTGGATTAGTGTCTAAGTCCATAACTATTTTGGTATGTACTTGACCCGATGGTGCATGATCCTTTTGGGTTGCCTTCACCAAAGCAACTTGAATGGAGAAATAAATAAAGAGAGAGAGAGAGGTTATTATGATTTATTAATATGTTATAAGAATAATATATTAAAGGAGAAATCATATTTGTTTAATTAATATTGGTCAATAATTAATTAAAAATTAATTTTGTGATCAAGTGTAATTAATTAAACTAGAGGGGCTGAATTGTAATTATGTGATAGTTACAAAATAAGGTAAGGATTATCTTATTTATATGGTGAACGAATTTGAGGTGTTAATCACTTAGAATTTGACTAGGATAAGGATTTCTAGGACTTATCTTATGGTTTCTTGGTGGACAAGCAACTAGATAAGGATAAGGACTAAAACCCTAATCTTTACACCTATATAAACCCCCTAAGGCTTATGAATTCGGCCAACCCTTCCCAAGAGGTCCTAAGGACGAATTCTAACCTCCCTCCTCTCTCTTTATACCTTCTCCACTTGCTTATGGTGTTTGTAAGCCATTAGAGGAGTGACACTTGTGACTCTCAGCTTTCCAAGGTCAATTCAAGGAGGAATTGGATTGTTATTGCTATATAACAATCAAGGTATGTTCTTAAACCTAATTACATGTGACTTCCGATTTCCATATGCTAGAATTAGGGTTCAAAGTCTTGGATTCGAAGTATGTACAATAGAGAAACCTAGATCCAAGCATTAGGGTTTGTATGAGCACATAGGATGTCTTATGACCAAAACCCATCAGTGGTATCAGAGCCATGATTGGTTTCTATTGTATTGATGCTTGATATAACTGAAAATCATGTTTTGGCCTCACTGTTCGACCTGACTCGGCGAGTCACTCTTGGACTCGGCGAGTCAGCCTTACTCGGCGAGTTCCAGAGGGTGACTCGGCGAGTCGGTGCGTCAGACAGTGCTTATCTCGGGATTTCTTGCTGTTTTTGCATTGGGATAATTACCTTGTCATGTTAGATTAATATTAATCCGATTATATGATATATTTGACTATAATTTTAATCTAATTGAAGATATTTATCAATTAATAGGATAATTGTTTCCTTATAAGATAATTGATTAATTATTTTAAGTAAATTGATAAATTATTTTGCAAGAAATCATCAAATATGGATAATTATGTGATTAAATGTTAATTTGAATTATTTGTTATTTGATCCTTGTTGTTGTGAAAAGTTTCATATTTGGCCCTTTAGGTTTTATAGTTTAAATTTGAACCCCAAAAGTTTTGTTGTTTTGAAATTTAAATAGTTGAAACCCTAATGTTTTGAAAAAGGTTTCAAAACTTGCCCTCAAGTTTTGGAATTTAAATTTTGATTAAATAGTTTAATTTTGATGCATATTTAAATTCTAAACCCTAATGTGTTGAAATGTTTCAAAACTTGCCCTCAAGTTTTGGAATTTAAAAGTTGATTAAAAGTTTAATTAGGAATGTTAAATTCTAAAACTCTAAGAAGTTTTGAAAAAGTTCAAATCACACCATTATGGTTTTATTAATTAATTAAGGTGTATAATTAAAAGAGATTTAATAAATCCATAAAAGTTTAGGTTTACAATTTAAGTGAATTAAAAGTATAATTGTTAAATTGAACCACCTAATATTTTAAAAGTGTAAAATACACCCTATACTATATATAACATTAAAAGTCTAACATTATATATATGTATGAGTAAAAGTCAGTCTTACCGTTAGTAGGCCTCATTCACGAAGCTGGTCTATAAGGGGTGTTTAAGGAAATTGCCTATAAAATGGCGATTGAATGGGTATCCACTCTTACCCACCGCACTCTTGACTAGTGGAGAGTCGTTAGCCGAACGGGTAGGATAGGACGAAACCTTCCATTATAAGTATAATGAATTATTAAAGTAACTAAATGTTTTCATAAAATTCTCAATCTTAGTTACTTAGGCAAAAGTGAATTGATGCAATTCCATGAAATTACACTTTGTGCCCTTGCGAAGACGTTAGTGGAGCGTGTGTGGTTAACCGGCACACTAAATGGGTCTAAGCAAAGGTAGCAAAGGGTGACTCAATGTTTGTCATAGTTCGGTGGAGCGTGTGTGGTTTACCGGCACATCGAATAGGTGACTGTAACATGTGAGGGCACCATGTAAGTTTGCATGGTTATTCACACCCGCTTTGTGATCCTCGGCATCCCAGTCACAAACAAGAGGGGCATATCGAGATTTAAACATGCCATTGAAAGTTCAATGAATCTCAAAGGATCTAGGATTTTTCATAGATTTAAAACTTAAATTCTTTTTCGTTTTTCGTGGTGGAAATTAGTGAATCGTCATTCACTTACCTTCAAATATTCTGCAATTAGGGTTACGGCATCCCTCTCCCGAGTTGTAGAATATTGTGTTGGGTCCTAGCCTTAGTATCTCATTTGGGTGATTTACTAAGGACTCAATCAATCAACTAACTTGAATTCGTTTTCTCCCGTTTTGTAGATGTCAAAGTTCGACAACTATGGTATTCCCAAATCCCGTGGAACAAGCATTCCACATGAAGATGATATTCCACGATTCGATCGAGGATCAAGAAATCATGCTTCACTTCCTCCTCCTCCTCCAATTATTCTCCCTAACCCACAAGATTGTAAAATTGAAAGGTTCAATATCACTCAAGCCCTTTTGGCAAGTAAACATAAAGAAGGAAAGTCGGTGTGTGCACACGTCCTAGGGATGAAGTCGCGCATTGATAGACTAAGAATGATGGGATCCGTTGTTAGTGAAGAGATGGCTGTTGATTGGGTTCTTCAGTCACTTCCCAACTCATATAGTGAGTTCGTAAGAGAGTACTATATGACGAACCACAACGTGACCCTTATAGATCTCACCTATATGCTTATTGCTGCCGAATCAGCAATGGTTTGGCGCAATAGAAAAGCAAAGTTGATTGGTGAATCTACCTTCAAGACCTCTATGGATATAGACAATGGCAATGAAAGACATGCAATGATCGAAAAGTTTGATCATAAGAGAAAGGCGATGTCTGAAGTAGTTCCATGTGTTGTTCCAAAAGAGTCAATTTGCTTTTATTGCTAAGAGAAGGGGCATTGGAGACGAAGTTGCCCTAATTACCTAAGAGTTCTAAGAGATGGGAGAGTCAAAGGTATGACTGCGCTTTAGGTAAAAATCCACTATCTAACTCCATTAAGTTCCTACTCATTGATTCTTAATACATGATGTAATAAGATTACATTTGAGTGTTTTGTAGGGTCAGTGAAAAGAAAGGAAGCTTGATAAGAGAGCAAGATGAATCTAATCACAAGAGATGGATCTCGATCGCATGGACTTGAAGATTAGATTTTGAGCTTAGAAAGTTATGATAGAGTTGTTAGAAATTTTCTTTTGTACATAGTTTTCAATGGATTTTTCATTGTAAGGACAAATTTTTTCCGCTGCTTTTATAAATAAAATAAATTTTGTTTGACTTATTTATTTATTTGTTTATTTCCTTACAATGAAATCGTTATGGAAATTGATGTTCGAATATTTCTACAACGAATGGATATGATTCTTAGTTATGTTATTTATGGAAATGTCAAGAATTTACCAAATAGGGAGAGTTTCTCATCGCCCAAAGTTTCAATTGGATAGAAATTTGGAATCAGACAACTTGGTTGCATGATGAATGAGAAATTCATATTTGGAAATTAGACCAATTCGTTGACAAAGTGTCAAGTGAAGGACTAGGAGATCGAGTACACAAAGTTGTGTGTTGATCAAGTTCACCATAAGAATAACAAAGATATTCGTCATGATTTACTAAAAAGGCTTAGTAAATATGATTATACTTACAAGATTAAGTGTAATTCTAAATTGATTAAAGGGTTTAGATCAATAGTAGAACGAATAAGAAGAATCATATAGGCAGAAAGATAAAAGTTTCTCCATTCTAAGAAGATGGGAGAGTAGCTTTTATGCTTTATGATAGGTCTTAATGATTAAGAACAATATCTTAATTGATCCTCTAAGTGAGTCTTAGTACAATTGTATGTATAAGAAGAGGATTCAAGGATTGAAGAAATGGTTAAATCAAGAAGTCTATCATACTTCGTTCCAATAACAAGTCTTAAAGTTAAGATTGTGACAATGAGTGAAAAGTATTAAAGGTTTATAACATTCATCAAATATGGGAAGTTGTGATGTCTTGAATAAGACAAAGGCCAACTAGTACCAATTTATGAAGTGTTTTGATAAAAGCTACACTAACTCTTGAATATTTGTTTGTCAAGAAATGGTTATTGACAAAAGAATCGTATATGTCAAGGAGTCAGTGGGAGTCTTAATGGTCTTGAATAGTTTCAAGAACAAATCAAATAAACCTTATAGATCATCACTAGCACACGAGTTGAGGTTTACAACCTATCGTTTTGACATTATTTTGATGTTGTGCCAATCCAATCGAGTTAATTATGCATGTGAGTTCTATGAGTTCTCATTTTGAACGCATAAAAGGCAAAGCACCTTAATCAATGAAAGGTACATTGATAAGAAAAGGTGAGCTGCTTAACTACTTGAAAGACATGGTGGGCAGCTGTGCTACCATAAGGCAAGAAATCAAGATTAAGAAAGTTCGGTCCATATGAGTTTGAATTTGTCGTAAACTTTAACAAATTCACATGGATAGGAACACATACACCGCTCAAATCTAAGTGTCATAAGATTTCCTCCTTCATGAAAATGATTGTGAAGAAATACTTTCACTAAGAGAGATTTTAAGAAGATAGTGATTGTAAAATTGCATTCTCAAATTCAATCATGGTTATGGCATCCCTTTCCATAATTTGAATTGTGAGGTTTAGAAATTAGTCTTAATTGTTTAGACACACATATGAACTATCGAAGGCAAAGGTGTATAAGTTCAAGAAGCATTGATAAAGGATTATCAAAGCACTAAGTATTAGAAACATGAACTTAAGAAATTCAATAAGTATTGTCTTTCTGGAAGTTGAGATGTTTATGAATACATATCGAAGCTAGTGGGAGCATAAGTGTTATGTTTTATAATAATCATCATGATAGTGGGAGCATAAAAGTTATGATTGTATAGAAAAGTATTGCAAGGTTAGCAATATTAATTATAGAAAACAAGAGTCATACTTTGCAAAGTTGTAAGAGTTGAAAGGTTGTTTTGCTATAATTAAGGGAGAGAATATTATGCTTCATTTCAAATCTAAAGGATTAGGTTGAGAAATGTTAATAAATTTAGTTAAAGGTACATAGTGTGTTCTTAAAAATTCGATTATGATTACGGCATCCCTCTTCACAATTCGAATTTTGAGAACATAGCAAATAAAACATTATGCGTCGTGTCCCATACGCTTCGGGTATAGGATCGATTGCAAATGCTTTAATGTTTGACCATTCTAAAATTTTCCAAATGTCGAGCGCATTTAAAGGGAAAAGGGACTAGAATTGGTTTTGACTAAAATAATTAAACAACTATCAAAGGACAATCCAAGTTCGACGAGGATTGGTCGCTTGTGAGTAATTGGAAGTATAGTATTGGAAAATATGGAAATGTTTCCATATTGGATGAACCATATCGACATCATTACGAATAGATAAGATTCTTTTAAGAATGAGTTGTCATATGGAACATATGGAAGTGTGTCCATATTGGGAATTGAATATTGAGAAATCTATGACTAAGATTAGAAACTTCTATGCAAAAGGATGTTCAAAGAAAGTACTTTGAGTGAGAGACATCACATCTATGGAATTGTCTTGTAACAATCTCCGATAGAAGACTTTGTAATATCATTGACAATAGTCTTTGTGACTTTGGTGCAATGACATTACGAAAGGATAAGTTGCATAGAATGTTAGAATCTAGCATATTCTATAAGTAGCAAGAATTTGATATTCTTTCACTTATGAAAAGGATTTGGAGTTGTGAAATGAGAATGATTGGAAATGTGTTCAATGTGATCTATTTCACAAAATAAGAACCATAGGTAAACATTGTGTGCATGCTAGAAGCATGGGATAAGTGTGTAATTCAAGTAAGAAGTTGATTACCCAAAACGACAAATAATGAGTAATCGATATGGTGATAAATAAAAGGAGTTTTATTTATACTCAAAGGTTTGAGGCCATATGGGATTAGTATTATTCTTGTGTTTCACATTTGCATGTTTTGACTTCCAGAATAATTGAGTTTATTAAGAATAATCGAATTATTCAAACGGGCCACAGTCGTTCATATGTTGGAAGTAGGTATGAATGAAGACTGTCGTGAATTGGTGTGTGGAATGTCTAGAAAAGTATTAGACATAAGAAAATGTTTGCTGCAACGTTCATGAGTGCTTATGAATGTGATTTGAGCATTGGATTAGACCCACGCTCACTTGGATCACTCCATGAATTGTATCACGAGTGATTAGTGAGACGATAACATCTTATATTCTTGAAACCGAGATGTGTGAGTTGTATCTTGCGAATCGGTTGCACATTGATAATATGTAAACGCACTAGTAACTTGGTGTTATAAAACATATTGTTGTGTGTGATTCGGTAAGTGAGTGCAAGCGAGCATTGTATCAAAGTTTATCCGTTCCTTTTATTCAAAGTAGGATAAAAGCGATATCTTTGGGCCCCTCAATGGTTTAGTGATGACAAACGTAAATGCTCGGCCGGGCTAGGGCTAATTTGATTTGTTCAATTAGTCAGTCGTCATAAATCGGAAATCGAGATATAGTACAAAGAGAATGATTTGAAATCATATATCATACGATATCTAGAATGGAGGAATATATGATCCCTTATCTAAGGACACGCGTATTTGATATGATCAGAGTTGACAGCGGCTTTGGAAAGCTACGATTGCAGATCGGGATCCGAAGTCATACGCAGAATAGTTGTTAGACTTATCCAAGTGGGAGACTGTTGGATTAGTGTCTAAGTCCATAACTATTTTGGTATGTACTTGACCCGATGGTGCATGGTCCTTTTGGGTTGCCTTCACCAAAGCAACTTGAATGGAGAAATAAATAAAGAGAGAGAGAGGTTATTATGATTTATTAATATGTTATAAGAATAATATATTAAAGGAGAAATCATATTTGTTTAATTAATATTGGTCAATAATTAATTAAGAATTAATTTTGTGATCAAGTGTAATTAATTAAACTAGAGGGGCTGAATTGTAATTATGTGATAGTTACAAAATAAGGTAAGGATTATCTTATTTATATGGTGAACGAATTTGAGGTGTTAATCACTTAGAATTTGACTAGGATAAGGATTTCTAGGACTTATCTTATGGTTGCTTGGTGGACAAACAACTAGTTAAGGATAAGGACTAAAACCCTAATCTTTACACCTATATAAACCCCCTAAGGCTTATGAATTCGGCCAACCCTTCCCAAGAGATCCTAAGGACGAATTCTAACCTCCTTCCTCTCTCTTTATACCTTCTCCACTTGCTTATGGTGTTTGTAAGCCATTAGAGGAGTGACACTTGTGACTCTCAGCTTTCCAAGGTCAATTCAAGGAGGAATTGGATTGTTATTGCTATATAACAATCAAGGTATGTTCTTAAACCTAATTACATGTGAATTCCGATTTCCATATGCTAGAATTAGGGTTCAAAGTCTTGGATTCGAAGTATGTACAATAGAGAAACCTAGATCCAAGCTTTAGGGTTTGTATGAGCACATAGGATGTCTTATGACCAAAACCCATCAGGAAGAGTGCAGTCGAATCCAAGTGGGGTAGAATCATTTGGTCTAAGGGATTTCACAAGAAAGGATATTCGTGTTTCATTACACGTAAGTAGTGACGCATGGCAGATATGTGGATGGGTCCAGATAGAGGGTGGTTTTAGGGCCTCTCTGCCTATTCTTGTCTGATTAAGGCTTTGGGGTTCAAAGCATGACCCGAACACCTGATTGGGATATAGTCAGATACGGGTTCGATTTAGGATGATTTTGGTTGGTATGGTAGAGGTGTGGTAAGACCATGAGTGGTGACCATGGCGGAATAAGAGTGTCGTAAGACTTCGGGGTGGCCGTTGCATTAACTAGATTGGCAGATAGTGTGGAAGTGTTGTAGGACTATGTGGTAGCCGTAGCATTCACTAGGATATTAGACAGTTGTGTAAATGCTGTAAGTCTGTGGTGGGATCGTAGTATTCGTCAGATTGAGGTAGACCATCGTTAGGGTGGTCGTTGGTATGGAGGATGATCAACTCGTGCCTTGGGAAATGCGGGCAGTATTGTCGGAGAATATCCCTGGTATGGGAGGAGGGCCATTGGGGTCCGAGGCAAGGTTAGGCCTAAGTAGCTCTTGATTGGTTAAGACCCGTGGGCGTAGCCCATTCGTTGGTATTGAGTGGGTAAGACCCATGGGCGAGTCTCGTATGGTTATGACAGTGTGGGTGAGACCCGATAGGGACTGATTGGGTCAAGGTATTGGATCATGGTTAGAGTGGGATGGCTATGTGGTTAGTGAGCGGCATAAGTGTGATGTATAGGATATGGTAGCCTTATCAGTTGGACTCTCGGGAAGCCGGTGGCTGTACAAGGTGTGAGACTGGCAGTCTTAATGGTGGATTAGGGATTTTTATATCCCAGTTTAGTGAAAGGTTGCCATGAATCAAAAGATTTTGGGTAAAAGGCAAGTGTAAATACTTGGATCTCATGTTATGAGTTATGTACTAGGTTGGCTTTTGGTTGAGACTCGCGTTAGAGTCGTTAGTATGTATATGCAAGATTTCTACTTCAAGAAGTTATGGATTAAGGAATCAGTATACCCAGGATATCAGTTGGCAGGTTCAGGGTCAAAAGGATGCTTTCAGTTCTGAAGGTAGAAATAGGCTCTTGTGATTGTGTTTCGAAATGGTTCTACCTATGTGGAGGTCAAGCAAGTTATGGGGCTTTATAATTATAGCGGTAACATATTGGTTTGACAGTTAAAGGATTAGTGACTTGTTTGGCATTGGGAGGTGTTGCTCAAAGCTTTTTTTTTTCCAGGAGTGTGGTAAGAAGTGATTTCGAGGACAAAATCTGATTTAAGTGGGGGAGAGTTGTAACACACTGTTCCGAATCGTTTTCTAATTCGGGGATGTGACACGAAGATCAGTTATTGCAAGGCTTAGGGCCTTTAGGAAAGAGAGATTTAGAACCATTTGGGTGTAGGTAATGTAATTTAGATGATCCGGGAGTCTGGTTTGTGATTTAAAGCACAAGGGTATAACCGTAAAGTGGCAGTTCGGGCTTTTATGAAAATTGGATTTTAGTTCGGGAAGTTTTAAGGCAAAGATGAGTTGATAGAAGCGTAGAGCTTCTCGTTACCTTTTCGAGGATATAAGATCGTAAAAAACGGACATATAACGAATAAGATATGGAATTAAGAAGTTTGAAGGTTTAAGGGCCAAGCCTAGTACGCGGGGCGTACTAAGCAGAGAAGTCGCGGGTGCTCCTTGGAGTATGTTGGGCGTACCAAAGTTACACATGGCGTACTCCGGTTAGACCCAAACCCTAATTTAGGGTCTTGGACCCTATTTTAGCTCCTTAACTCAACACCAAACCCTATTATCTTCAACCTCCATCCCTTTAAACCCTATAAGGGAAACCATAGTCCCCATTGGTGGTATTTCATTCTTTTTGGTGCTCATTAAAGAAAAAGGAGCTTCTTGGTGAAGTGTCGGATTGCTTGAAGCTTTTGGATCCAGACTTTGTGCATCTTGATCTACCTTCTACAGTTATAAAGTTTCTAACTTGATGTCTCTAAGTGTTAGATCTAGTTTAAGGAGTTTTTTGCGTTTATTTTGGTCCTTAGAGTCATCCATGTGAGTATGAGTTACTCCAAGAGCTTAGAATGTTGGATCTTGACATTTATGAGGTCCCTTGTTCATAAAAATGTCATCTTGATGAGTTATTTTGGACCATGCATGAGTTTGGGTGATTATTATGGATTTTTATTGAGGATGTGCTCCCATTAAGCCATGAAAAGGAGTAAAGTTGCCAAGTTTACGTGTTAAGACATATCCTTAGGGTCATATATGAGTTTGGAAGTCCTTTTCTTAACCATTAATAGATTTTGTGGGATATTGAGTACGTTGGGCGTATATACGAGTACGCTCAACATAATGCATGGTTTGCACATCAGTGTCATGTACTTTATACTTCGGGGGTCTATACGCGGGGCGTACCCTTCTAGTATGCGGGGCATACTCCCCAGTATGTCATTTTTTGGGCCTTTTAAGGTTTGGGCCTTGTTGGGCCATTCGACTTCTGACTTTGGGCCAAGAATAGACTAAGGCTTTTCTTGGAATTAGGTCTATGATGGTTTTTGGGCCCAATTAGTAAGATGGTCCATATTGGGCTTTGGGATGCCATTTAGGGACTTGGGCTTTTTGTACCTATGGGCTGGGCATTGGTTTTGGGCCAAGTAAGGAAAGGGTAAAATGGTCTTTTACCCTTTAGGAATTTGGATTATGGAATGGGCCTCATATTTTCGGTTATCGGGTTAATTATTAATTAAGGTTGTATTTATTGTTAGTTGGTGCGAGGTTATTCGATTCAGCGACCCGAGCAGTTATTTGATTATCAGCAGATTGAGGTGAGTCTCCTCACTATACTTTTGGGTCGAAGGCACCAATGTCGACCCACTTGATTTTGTTATGTTAGATTTCCTTTTGACTCTTGCATGGTATATTGGGCTAGGCCTATGGATCAGGAAGGGCTAGCCCTATTGTATGTTATGTAGGTGCTAACTGTCTTTGTGAATTTTGTATTTGTATGATCGGGCTAGGTCCAATATACGGGTTGGGCCCAATGGTATGTGGTATTTTAGGAAACTCACTAAGCTTTGTGCTTACGGTTTTTATGGTTATGGTTTCAAGTACTTCCGGTTCGAAAGGGAAGTTCCTGGTATGATCGCAACGCATCCGCTCATGTTTGCATAGTGTGATCATTTTGGGATTGAATTATTATTAAATACTTTCGGATGTTTGATTAAAATATAATTAGTGTTTTGACTAAATTAAAAATGAAAATTTTACCTCATTATTTTTGGGACGTTACAATAAGATTATGTCCTTATAGGGAAAGAGATGATGATACTTTTTTGGAATATAGATAAATGGTTCCTGTAGGAATCCAAATTATGAAAAGATAGAGAAGATAGAGAAAGGTTCCTTAAGAGGAACAAGAAAAGAAAGTTCTTTTGCGAACTTAGATGAAATCCATGAGGGATTAAGAGTAAGGAATCCATGAGGGATTCAAGAGAAGAAGAAAGATTAAGGATCCATGAGGTATCATAAAAGAGAAGATTAAGTTCAGATGAGTTAACTCGACAATAAATTGGGATGTTGTTTCCCTTAAAGGATATACGATATTAGAGTATGAGATGTGACCATTGGGTCTCGATGAGAAAAGAATGCTAATACATTAGAGTTAAGAATAGAGAGAGAGAGAGAGAGAAAGAGAAAGAGAAAGAGAAAGAGAAATAGAAAGAGAGAGAGGGATGAAGAGTAACCAGAGCATGAGAAGGAATGTTATGAGATAAAGTAGAGAATAGATCGAGTAAAGAAGAGATAAAATAGAGAAGATATATAGAGCAGAGAAGAGATAGAGTATAGAAGAGACAGAGTTAGAGACAACGTTAGAGTATGTTTAGAGCATGAGAAGAGCATGTGCAGAGACTATGAAAGAGTATGAAAGAATAAAGAATATAAGTGTACGCGATGAAAGAAAGAGTTAGATGATAGAGTATGAGAAAGAGAAGAAAGAAGGAAGATAAGAAAAGATAGAAGAATAACTAACAAGACACGTTGTGTCTGATGTTGCATAAATGTTTGTTAAATATGACTTAAGCATTTGGAGCATTCTAATGGCACACTTGGATACGATGGATCTCCTCGTATATGATGAAACTCTTTGGGATAGGGCGTATGACAGAAAACTAAGGCATTAAAGGAGGTTCCATGCATTATATGTGTCACTCAATGGCGCCTCAAAGAATTTCAATGCACATGAGGTGCCACAAAGTGATAAGAGGTTCCACTCAATGGCACTTCGAAGACGTTCCATGCACATGAGGTGCCACCAAGTGTGAATATGCCACTTAATGTCAAACTGATATGTCTTCATGACAGCTTGAAGATGTGTCATGCACTAGAGGTACCACAGAGTGATAGAAGGTGCCACTAAGTGACAAGTTGAGTCATGTAATGACACCTAATGTGCCAATGCTGTATTGCTAGTTCCAATATGATGTATCCCAAGGATGAAGGTTCCCAAAGAGGCTGCATGGCAGAATACTAGGGTTTATAACCCTAATAGTCTCGAATAAATCTATAATCGTAAAAATTTACTCATTGATCTTACCAACGGGTTCGTAACATCACCATATCACGAATACCCGTAATACACTCGGGTATATCAAATAATAATAAAATATTGTAAATACGATTTAACGAGTAAAAGATACCTCAATGTATCCCGTAACCCGTCCCTGTATCGCCCGTATAACAGTATAACTTCATCGTAGTAGTCTCCCACAAACGCCTCTCGGGTAGCATCTCTGATCCTGTATGCCAAAACTCCCTTAAATGATACGAGACTCTTATATTTATACTCTGCAGTGGTCACATCGTGACCATATATATGACACGTCATGACAATTAAATGGATCTCAGTTTCACCATGTTTCATACTCTTCCACTAAGTGTCCTGGTGACTTGTCCCATTTCACGTGGTGACACATCTATTGTCATGTCATGAAGATTGAATAGACTCTATCTCCCCACGTGTCGCTCTCCGGTTGGCACATGTAATTATGAATCACTCATTGCCACGTCGTGGGCAATATACATTCACGTCATGAAGATCAAAAGTTGACTGCTGACTTTGACTTTCGTTGACTTTCACAAAATAGCAACATGCTTTCATCTTAACTTAAAATAGCCATAACTTTCTCATATGAACTTCGTTTTTGACGATCTTTATATCTACATAATCCTCTCAAGAAAATCTACACCATTCCTAAATTATATTTTACTAAATAACATTCCTAAATTTAAAGTAACTCCATGTTCTATTTCTCCTACCAACCTATTACCATTTTATTTCTTTGAATTGATACCTAGTTACGACGGACATGTATTACAGGTATAGATTTCCATTCTACTCTAATCATTGAAAAATCTACTTTACCCTCTGTTAAGATTTGTTAGTGTTATTCATTTCTGCATTAAAGAGTTAACTTGTATTTTTTTTTGTTTTACGCTTCTTCCATGGCTTGTGTTTATGTTGCAGGGCTGACCAGTCAGTTTAAATTGTGAAAATAATCATCTTTACTTTCTATCTATGGAACTGTAAAGTTTCTACCTTTTGTTGGTCTCTACTTGAAAACAGCTAACCAAAATTTTTATGTATGGTTCTTATTCTAGCCAAAAAATGCACATTTCAACATTAATTATGGTAAGGTTAAATTTGTGTTGAAATTGGTAGATGTGATTTCATAGCAGGTAAAAGAACTCTATGGGAAAAAGACTTGGAAAAGGCTTAAGGACGGTCTATATTGGCTGCTAGGGACTGCATTGAGGTTTTTTCTTTCATGATTATGATGTTTTTTTGTAGTCTGAAGTGGCAACATTCAATTATAAAAAAAGCCGAAGGACAATCCAAACATAAAAACTTTGTTTGTTAACCATTGTTGTGGTCAGTCACAACCAAATGGTGCAATATCTCTATCCCCTGTAAATTAATCCGTTAGTGGGAGTTGTGCTAAAGCCTACAAGTTTTCCGTCTTTGGGTGCTTATGGTGTAAGTGAAAACAAGTTTCTTGATGTGTTTTATATAAAATTTTGATTTTCTTATATATTTACGTTTGTATATGAAGCCTTTTCAGCCTACACCAGCAACCATGTCAATATCTCTTGCTCGTTAGATGGTAGATCCTTCACCTGTCCCATATTTATCGCCTTTTGTAGGGCTTATTGGTTTCAATCCACCAAACAACTTTGGTACATACTTTTTTATGGTTATATCAGTATCCAAGCTACCAAATTGTCCTTGAAGTTGCTTATAATGATGCTCTTTTGTTCTCTTCACATGGCAGCTTTATTAAAGCTCCCTAGAATGACTCCAACCGATAATCCTACTATTAACTATCAAACAACTAACTCTGGAAATGTATTGAAGAGAAAAAAGACATCTGGAATATCCTAGGAACTTAGCTTCTTTCTCTCTTTCAAGATTATATTTCTTGATTATTTAATTTGCATACTTTTTTACCAAATTCAACTCGTTTGACACATCTATGTGATGTTAGCAACTGAATTATCAACGTATGAGGATCTTACATGTTGGTTATTGATGTGCACAAAAGTAACCACTAATTTTAATATTTATAACCTAACAAACTTAGACTAACTATGCACTTATAGGCAGTGTACCTAGTCAGATTACAGTATAGCTTAGGTAAGTCGGGTGTCGATCACAGGGAACGGTGGTGAATTAATTTAATATATTTGATTATAGGTTACAGGTCACACGAAAATAATAAAGAAAATGGTTTAATAAATCTCAAACTAGCAATTAACAACTCTCGATAAACTAACAGGAAAACAAATCTCTTCAGGTACTTTGGTTTAGATAAATTACACCTTAAAAACATAGACAATTGCATACACAAATTCATTTATTCATGTTCACCGATTCCTAAAATGATTAGATTCGCGTTCACTATAACTAATCCTTTAGCAAACAAGTCAATTTAAACAGTGATCAGTTGGTTAAACTAACATGCTTCCTAGTGTTCAGTTCGTATCAAGCAAGACTTGTAAATATAGTTAATCGAATTACTTATTCAATTTAACCTCTTGTTCATGGTCATCAAACAAGGCTCACACATTAACTTACTTATTCCCAAGTTAATCCTAGTTTCACATTCGTTATTCCTAGACTTATAATCTCGATGGTCATCAAAATCATAAGAGACAAGCAATCAAGCAGGTGTTCACACAACTCAATTCACTTAACAATTAACAGCAAATAATCATCATTAATACGTAAGGATCTTTTAACAAGCTTGACAAGATAAATTAAACATAAACAAACAATTCATTATAGCAATTAGTCTAATAATCAAAGCTTCATTCAATCATAAACACAAAATAAAAGGTTTTTACACCCAAATCAGAAACTAAATACAGAATAGTAACACAATGGAATGCTAAACATGGTCACGTTAGCAACCCATATGATTACCGACACGTATCCGCTCTCCAACCCTTCCAATCTCCGCTCCCGTTAGCTTAACGGCCTTCCGGCCGCCTTCTAGACCCTCAAAACGGCTTAACAGAAGTTTAATATCGACTAGATTAAGTTGGAAGTCGAATCCCCCTTCCTGGTTAGCTGAAAATCGACTTTTATAACATTTGTAGCCGACTTACGTACGCTGGGCGTAAGTCGGATTACGCTGGGCGTACTAAGGATTTCTACGCGATTGAGTTTATCCGGTGCCAGCCATTACGCGGGGCGTACCCTTAAGTTACGCTGGGCGTAATTCAATTTGGTCGCTACGCTTAGCGTAGAAGTGTATTACGCAGGGCGTAATTGTTCCTCCAACATTTTTAATTACTTTTAGCTTCTAAGCCCGGTTTCCGCTTCAGTCTTTTCTTTTGTGCTTTATCGTCAACGAATAGCTGCAAATCATAATTCAAAGCATTAAGAGTACTTTTTAGTTCTAAAAGAGAATAATAAAGGCCAAAATAATAAGATATAATGCATAAATATATATATAAAAATACACATATCAGTTATAATGGTCGAAGTCATGGTCAAAGCTCATCTTATATGATGATTTACCTAAAGTTGTGGTGATGATACTAACCCAGACTTTAGTAATCAAGAGCATGGATTTCCATCCGGTGCAACAAATTTTGCTTATTGGTTAGTTCACATTTGGTAAATAAATATAGTTTTACTTTGCTTATCATCTATTATCTTAATTTCTCTCTTTAAAAAATCGAATTGCCTCAACACAATGATTTTAAAGAAGTTTCATGGTTATAATTCACCTCGAATATGTTTTGAGGTATGCTCGTGTCTTGGAAAGGATGTACATGATGATGGAATTGGAAAATTTTTCAAGGAAGGGTACAACTTGTGTCCTCAACTTATCATAATATCTCAAGAAACTCATGCATAACCCGATTCCTTTTTAAATATTATAGGATTTATAAAAGTTTGACATCTAGATTTATTGATGTTCTAGCTTATAACTTCATTGCATTTAACAACCTCTTCCAACCCCCACAATGCGGGGGAAACCCTTTCAGTTATCATATTAATGGTAATAGTCTAGGTCAACTATTGTAACTCTTTTGAAGTAATAAATATGATATATTTGAATACTATGTGAATTATGTGTATTACTTATTTATAAATGTATAATAAATAAAAGATAAAAATAAGCATCAAAAGTGTGAGATAAACCCGATATCTTTACATAAAGTTGTAGTGGTCGAAATAAGAATTCTGGAGATATAGATAACGCCGAAATCCGAGTTATAACGAAGAAGTTATGACCTGTCGAAGTTTCGCGATGAAACCAGCACGATATCGGGAAGCGTAAATAGTGAATTTACGATAGAGCGAGTTTTAGCCTTAGCGATCTAAACAAAAGTCGTAGAATCGTTAAACCGAGAGTGTCCATAAAAAGAACGCCCAAATATGACTTCGTATGAGATAGTTATGATTTTTCGAAGTCTCGGCTTAGTAGTGTACAACCCGAAGTTCGAATATTAGATCGAGTGGTTTTTAGCCGACACAATCTAAACGAGAATAGAAGATTTCATTATTTGTAGCATAACGATAATAAGACGGACGAAAACGGACGTCAGATGAAGAAGTTATGAATTTTTAACGAACCAATCCTGTCCCGGCCTGTTAATAATATAACTTTTAAAATAAAGTCAAAATTAGCCGACGGAGTCTAAACGAAAGTTGTAGAGTACATTCCCGCCTTCATGAAGATATAAAAAACGTTGAAAAAGGAGCTCGTACGCGAAAGTTACAATTTTTTTAAGTTTGTAGTCGAGTTTGCGAAGCTTGGTGAGGAGCTGGTGACATGGTAGCATCTGGGCCACCCATCGCTGCTGAAGAAATGCGCTTCGGATCATGCCACGTAGCCCTCACATTACGCCCGACGTAGCCTCTTCCGAACGCGCCGCGTACGCGATCCCTCCCTCAGTCATGCTTAAGCCACGTCGCACCATCCGGAGCCTAGCACCTGCTGACCTTATTCGAGACTACGCCCCGCGTAGTGTTGCTAAATGCCCATCGTAGGTCCGAACTTCGGCCTATAAAAGGGTTGTGAGGCTGCCATCCTTTTCACACCAATTCTCTTTCTCTCTCTAATTTCTCTCTCTCTAGCTCCCCTAAGCCTCCCTAAACCCTAGGTAAAACCCCTAGCACCCGAGGGAAGCCCCGAGGCTCCCGGAGTCCCGAGAAAAAGGGTCTTTCGGTTCGGAAACGTTGCTCCAAGCGAAGCCCGGTTTTCTTTAAAATTCGTTGTAAGTGAGCTACGCCTATGAAATTTTTAATATAGCCTTTAAATAATTATAGTAATGTTATTAGGTCATTAAAATAATTATTTGGGCTATTATTATGAGTTATATAGAGTGTTGTTTAACGCTTATATAATAATAGTAATAGCTAGAATATTAATTAGTCGCGGTTAACGTTAGACTAAACCACCTTATCAGTGGTATGCTACTAGGTTTTGTCCGAGGGAAATTGTTTTAACAATAACAAAGTGGTGTCCGAGTGCCGAGTCACCACCTTATCAAGTGAGTGCATAGTCACTTTCAGCTTACACATAGATATGAAGTATTTTATATAAATTACGTGCTGCGTGTGCATATTATCTATATACTTGATATCTATGCTGGATGAACGATTTTATACATGTTTTAAATAATTTAAATTGTATATGTATTTTATATCTACAAAAATATTGGGGTAAAACATGGGTAGATGTAATAGACGATGTGTGATAAAATGATGAGAGGCCTCGATGTTGTTGTTGTTAATTCTGTCATCTAGCGGACTATGAATAACAACCACAGACTCTTCTAGACAGTCCAATAGAACACTAGCAGACTCGCAACCTGTAAGTGTTTGTGAACGATGTGTTCACCGGTGTACTCCATCCCCCTCATGGTTGCCTTTAGGACATTTATTGCTGAGGAACCCCCTTAGCAGTAGTGTCCATCCCGATGATGATCTTTAGGCTAGGTCCCTTAAGATAGGTGTTTAGGGACGTAAAGTAAGGATAACAAGAACGGGTAATCGGGTTATTGTTGATTGATGAAATTAATAAACTTATTTATTGTGGGTTGAAAACCCTATGTGCTCACCAGGCTCCCAAGCCTGACCCACTCAGTTTCATGTATTACATGTAGTGGCGCTCGAGCATAGATGTGATGTTTTGGAAGAGGGATTACGAATATAGGCCTGTAGATATGAAATAATGTAGTAAGGTTTATATTGTACGGTTTATGCTTTTTATTTGTATTGAATATGACATTCCGAGTCTTTTAATGAAATACATTTCATTGGAAATGCTTTTGATAAATCTTTATCATAATTTGTTTTGGGACAAATTCCGCAACACTTTTATTTAAAATGTTACTCTGATTTTCAAAAAAGCATAAACAAAATCGGTCTTTTCTGGCCGTGAAAATGAGTATGTCACACTTTTTAAATTATCAATATGAGACACTTAATTTGTAATTTAAAATTTGATGTTAAATGCAAAAAGTAAATCAAAATATCAATTTAACTTAAAAACATATTATTTTTAAAATAGTTAAAAATGTTAAATCTTTTAAATATAAAACCTAAACCAACATAAAGTTAACTAAAATATATACAAAAACTAATTTTCACAACAATTTAAAAAATTTCAAATAAATGGTTCTAAATTAATAATAAATTAATAATAATAGTTAAAACTAATATAAAGCTATTTTACAAATAATGATTAATATTTTAAACAATCATTATAATCGAAATTAATAAGACAAATAAGTAGTTTTTAAAAAAATTAATTATAATTTAAATTTAACAATAAATCAAGAACTAGATTTAATTTTGTTCGTATGCAAACCGCTAGCAGAAGTTATTGAGTAATATAATATGTTTATCTTATGATATCTTTTTCTGAAAGATTATAATTTCATATATCAATTTATTTTAAAAGTTATTATTTTATAGATGATTTTAATAACATAATTGTTTTCAACTTTTCCAAGAATTTAAATATACATTTTATTTTGCGCACCGCGCTCTAATCGTCTAATAAAAATAAAATGTTGAATGTGATCAATAGATACACAATTTTTAAAGGGAAATTGAGTAGACTAATCATTATATAAATGGGGTTTTCAAAGAAAATGATCGTATTTTTTTTCTTTCTCTGGAATGTTTAATTCCGGAATACTATTTATATTCTGGAGTTTTTTTTTTTTTTAAATAATTTTTTTATTTTATTTTGGGATTCTAAATGTTACATTTTGAAATTTCTAATGTTACCGTTTCTCAATAAAATGTTTAATTTCATGCACCGGTATCATATATAGTTTACATTAATATGTTCTCTTCAACTTTTTGTCAAATTTAAGTAAAAAAATGAAATTTTTTGTCGAAATTCCGGAATTGATTTTCGGATTTCAGACTTATTCTTGAAATTCCTGAGTTCTTTTTTTTGTTTTCCTTTGTTTTTTTTTTTCAAAATCCGAAAGTTTAGTCTGCAATCCGGAATGTTGGTTCGGAATCCCGAATGCCTTTCCGAAATTAGTAAAAAAAATTATTTTTTCCTGGTCGGAAATACCCCATTCCGGAAGAAGTGATTATTTTTCAAAATAATAATAATAATAATAACAACAACAACTAGAAAAGATTCCCCGGCGTTGCCGGGGTCGGAATGTATTGTTTTGTAAAGTAAAGTAGCATGTTGAATTGCATTGAGATAATCTAGTAAAGGAAGATAAACAATGTCATCTAATTACATAAGTAACGAAATCTAAATCATTATTTCTTGCAATAAATGAGGAAAATAAAGAATCTGTCTCACAAATTGAACTTTATTGCCATGTATGGCAGCGGTCGGAAAACCAATCCAAAATGTATAGACGGTTGCTTTTTGTCCGTTAATGTGACCATGGGTAAACCATATTGACCATTTATGTAATTTTGACGGTGGTGGTGGTGGTGGTAATGACAGATGGTGGGTGAGTTTATAGTATTGAGTGAGTATTTTCTAATAAATAAAACATTAATTTAAAATCAAAAAGAGAATGTTAAATATGGTAAACCACAGGGACCAATCGTGTAATTTTGTCTAACAATAATAATAATAATGATGAGGGATCATTTCTGCCAAAAGACTAAATACTAATAATATGTAATAAAATACGAGGGTTATGAGAAATTCAAACCAAAGTGAAAGGGTTGTTTGTGAATAAAAACATAAAGGTGAAGGGTGAATGTTATAACTTGGAGACCAAAATTGACTAAAAGAGGTGACACTTACTGTTGAAATCTTTCATAACTTTTATATATATATATATATATATATATATATATATATATATATATATATATATATATATATATATATATATATATATATATATATATATATATATATTAAAGTTGGACAATCCTTAGAAATAGTGTGGTGACGCTAATTTGCGCAGGTTTTTTTTTTTTTTTTTTTTTTCACAAATGGTCCTTGGTTTTTTGTATTGTATTCAATATAAGTGTTTGCTTTGTGCAAGTTTTATTTTTCACAAATGGTCCTTTGTTTTTTAATTGAACGTATTTTGGGCTTTTTGTACCACACTAATTTGCGCAGGTTTTTTTTTCACAAATGGTCATTGGTTTTTTGTATTGTATTCAATATAAGTGTTTCATTTTGGGTTGCTTTGCCTAGGTTTTATTTTTCACAAATGGTCCTTCGTTTTTTGTATTGAATGTATTTTGGGCTTTTTGTATTGAATATATTTTGGGTGGAATATATTTTGGGTGCTGTTTGACAGTTTATTTAAACTTTTTTTCCGTTTGTCCCACGTGTTTCATTTTGGGTTGCTTTGTTGTTTCGCTATCCAATTACGCTTTTACCGGTGGTTTTTTTAATTGATTTTTTTTCCTTTTATTGTTTCTTATCTCTCTGTTTTTGTTTTAATTGATTTTTTTTCCCTTTATTGTTTCTTGTCCCTGTTTTTGTTCTCCGTTTTTTACCTGCTCTTTCTTCTCTTCTATTTCTTTCTGTGAGGTCGAGGTAAGATTTCCTATTTCTCTTCTACGTTTTGTTCTTTTGGATTTACCTTTTTTGTGTCTTTCTTTTGTATTGTATATATTTTTTCTTTATGTATGGTAAACGTAAATTGGGGTATAGTGTTGTTGGGTCGTCCTCTTCTGGAGCTGCACTTGCTTCTTCAGCTCTTGCTGTTGCACCGGTTTTTCGGCGGCCTGGATTCTCTTCACGGATGCGTTCAGCCGGTGTTCTTCCAAATTATGTTGATTTTGGTGATTGTGATTGCGTCTGTGAATATTGTGGAGCATATTTTTGGTTTGTCAAAAGGAGTCTAAAGCTGTCAACAGCTCATCATCCTAGATATGGTCGTTGTTGCAAGTCTGGTGATGTTATTCTCCCTTATCCTTCTTCTTTTCCAGCTGAATATGTTGCACTTTTTCATAGCGATCGTTTTTTGAGGGATATTAGGGCTTATAATAGTATGTTTTCTATGACGTCTTTTGGGGCTAATGTTGATGAGGAAATAAATGATGGTCGTGGTCCGTATGTGTTTAAGGTTTCGGGACAGATTAGTCATAAAATTGGTTCGTTCTGTCCCGATCCTACTAAGGGGCCTAGGTTTCTTCAGTTGTATCTCTTTGATGCTGATAATGAAGTGACCAACAGGTTGACTGCTTTTCTGAATCGTACAAGAAATCATTTGGGTGCCAGTATAGTTACGTTTCTGATCACGTTTTGAAGGACAATAACGAATATGTGCGTACATTTAAGAGTGCTAAAGACTTAGCTGATCAAATGAATATACCATCGTATTCTGTTCGTTTGTTTAATGATGTCTCTGACTGTAGGTATGCTTTTCATTTACCTGGGTCTTTGGGTTGTATTGTTACCGGTGATGATACAAATTCTGTGCGGTATGATATTGTTGTTCACTCTAATTCGGGTTGTCCCCATTGAGCCTATTTAGCCGAGCGGAACCCTTTTCAAATAATATATATATATATATATATATAATAATAATAATAATAATAATAATAATAATAATAATAATAAGCTAAGGGGGCTGGGAATCGCAAGAATTCAAAAGTCCTCCATTGAATGGGATGAGAAAGACAGGTTCGGAATTCACATGCCATCTTATTGTTCACCCGGAAAATCTTCTTGCCATAAAGCGCGAACCAAGATCCGTGAGACGAAAACCAAAATAATACGTAATGTTCAATTTTCATATGTTACTAAACATATGTTCAACGGTAAATTAGTGTTTAATGTTTCATACGTTAAACATATGTACAACAGTAAATTAATGTTTAAGATTTCATATGTTTCAGTTACGTAGTGTTTCACATGTTTCTACTAACATTACACGCGCTTCAAATATTAAAACAAACATATCTGACCCCGCGAAGCGGGGTGACTCAACTAGTATACATTAAAAAGTTCCATTTTTAAAACTACATGATCTTGGTGTGTATTTACATGTGAATAAACTTATGTGTACTTTTCAATTTAAGGTTACAAATTTAAACATATTAGGTTGGAACGACTTGATCTCAATGTCTCTACTCACTTGTTTCACATGAATAAATTGTATGTAGCTTCCGATTTAATGTCATTTATTGTTATTCTATAGTTAATTAATTTTTTTTTTGGAACGGCAGTATAGTTAATTAACTTTATTGTTACTCATTGGCCCATTTTTTAGTTTTGGTCATGGATTTTTTTCTAGCTTTCGAATACCAACTATTTTTCAAAATTTTGTGTATTTTCAAGTACCTTAACACCTTAAGTTTATTTATTTATTTTTTAAAGAAAAAAAGTAATAAATAGTTAAAGTAATAAATAACGTTTCTTTGAAGTTATATTTGAAGTTCGTAGTAGTTAAAGTAATAAATAACGTTTAGCATAGTTTGTATTAGTTTGAAGAATATTAATGCTAAAGTAATATTTAATGCAAATTACCAGTTTTTAGTTGATAATTATGGTTCAAAATAAATACTCCTATATGGATTGAAGTATATAGATTAAAAAAGCTTTCTTTCAAGAGGGGTTTTAATTTCTTTCAACCAATGGTTTTTTGTTTTGTTTAAGTAGGATTTTCAATTAAATGCTTAGTTGGTTAAGTAACAATGAGGGAGTATTTTGGTAAAAATGTTATTTATTTTTAGAGGTGGACTATTATTTTGGAACAAACCAAAAAGGAAAGATGAACTATAATTTTGGGACAGAGGAAGTATATGGATTGAAGTATATAGATTAAAAAAGCTTTCTTTCAAGAGGGGTTTTAATTTTTTCAACAAATGGTTTTTTGTTTTGTTTAAGTAGGGTTTTCAGTTATTTAAGAATGTAAAATATGATAATTTATGATAAAAGAATAGGATGTGTATTTATGTTTTTTTTTTTAACGATATTTTATCTAATCTCGTCTCTAGGAAAACTTAAACCTTTAACCTTTTAAAGAAGGAACATCTATGATAACTTTTAGTACGCTAAGCTATATATGTAAATGTGATCTCCTTGCTAATGATTCCTAGCTCAGTTGAGATAAGGTCAGGAGTGTTTTACCATGCACTCACCCGTTCCGACTCCCGAGTTCGAGTCGTGAGGGTTTCACTTCTGCTGGTGTCTAACATGGAGGATGAGAGTTTGGGCTTGAATCAATGGAGCATCAAATATGTGGTGGCCAACAAGTCCCATAGACGGTAGAAGGTCCGTCACGAAGATTCACCCAGACTGCTAACAACTAACTCGCCGGTTAAAAAAAAAATGCCATGTCCTTCCTTCCCTTTATCTTGGGGTCCCACATCCCCCGTATGTGGCTTTTGTAGAGATGCATCCACCATTTTCCTTATATTTGTTATATTAAACTAAGAATGTTTTTTATGCTTCAAACATGTTTAGAGCCTTAGAGGCTTTACTTGAACTTTGGTAAAATATCTTTAAGTAAACCTTTTAACAGAGACTACGTGAAGTTTCCACTCGCTATTCTTTTTTTATTTTGTGAATAGGGCTATCATGAGAAAATATTGGATAAACTTAATAATCTTTTCTAATAGTTGATTTGTTACAGCTGTATCCTTAGTTGATGACAATGAAGCTTACGTGTGCATATGACATTTATGGCTATGGAGCGTGGATCATTTAAACCATGGAATATCAATAGACCATTCAGCTATCAACGTTTTGTCGCTCTCAATCAATACATCCAACAGTATTGTGTATATCATTTATATTTGTTAATGGATCTTGGCCTTTACTTCACCTTAAATACGCCAGCCTGCAAATAGCTCCCTACCATGCATGCATGCCCCACCCACAATAGACAACCACCACGACCACCATCATCACCGACACAATATAATATCTAGAGAAGAGGGTTATATATATATGATGGGACACCCAGGATCCATGTTACCATGTATATATATTTGTCATGTCTGACCAATCCAAAAATGAAATAGTCCCCTCTGATTAAGTACGTACTATACAAAAACGAAGTTTGTGGTCCATGGAACATGATCAGCATGCATATAGACATTAATCACCTCAAAAATGCATTCCTACAGTGACGAGTCCTCCAGAATACATAACTGGGAACCAGGGGTTGTATAAAACCATATGAGATAGAAAAAAAAGCTTTTGAACAAAATGATTTATAAAGAACTAAGTGCTTTGTTATAAAGAGACGAATAAACTCTTGAAAAAAAGATCCAAACGAGAATAAGAACTCTCTTGTCTCTCTCAACTTGAATGAGTCTAGAAATAACAGGGAAAATGACTTACAAGCCCAACGAAGTTTCAAAACCGTTCAATTAATGTCAATTATGTTTAGTCTGTTTAAAAAAACTCAACGATTTTAACATTTTGTCTAAAGAAGCTTAATGAAGTTTCCAAACCATTCAAACAAACAGCAATCGTGTTTTGTCTGTTGAAAATGTTAAGTTAGTTGAGTTTTTTTGAACAAAAAATATATAATTGGAGTTTTTTGAACGCTTTGAAAACTTTGTTGATCTTACAAGTCATTTTCCCGATATGGTAATAAACCAACATCATCTGTTTCTCTTCTTTGACTTCCATAGAATTAAACAAAAGTATAACATAGTTGACATTTTTTAGACAAAAAGTTAAATTCATTAGGTTTTCTTGAATAGACGAAATATGATTGAGGTTTTTTGAACAGTTTGAAAACTTTGTTAGGCTCGGAAGTCATTTTTCCAAAATAATATCTAACATTTAATGATTTATTGACTTGTGTTAATTAATATTAATAACTACAAGCTATGTAATATTACCACTTTAGCATATGAGTGTTCATTTGGATGGATCGGTTTAATCCGATCCGATCAAGTGAAACCAAATTAATTTCGGATTTCAAAACGTAGATCCAAATAGTCCAAACTAAATTCAAATTCGATCCGATCCAACCAAATTATAATTCGGTTGGATCGGTTTTTTACAATTCGGTTTTCAAGAATCAAAACATTTCAACAAATATATAACTTTAGTATTAACTTACTCTATAATATAAACTAAAAATATTGTTTAATTAGTTGTGAACTAAAATTTATAAATAACTATCAAGAAAAATATATTATAGTTTACTACTTTATAGACAATTTTTTTTTGATAAGAAGTACATATTAAAATATTATAATAAATGAAAATTTTTAATATATTAAAAGAATAATTTAGTAAATTTATAATTTATTAAAGATATATATTAAAAAGAACAAAATAATAAATTGTAATTCGGTTTTTTTTGGACTATTCGGTTTTTATTTTATAAACCAAAACCAATCCGAAATCCAAAATAATAATCCGGTTTTGCTAAAAACCAATCCAAAAATCCGAATATCCGAACCAAATAGTCCGATCCAAATTGTCGAATTGGACAATTCGGTTTTATCTAAATAGTGAATAGTCCTACTTTAGCCCTCGATATATTCGGTTTTATCTAAATAATGAATAGTCCTAATTTAGCCCTCGATAAATCTGAATATCCGAACTAAATAGTCCGATCCAAATTGTCGAATTGAACAATTCGGTTTTATCTAAATAGTGAATAGTCCTACTTTAGCCCTCGATATATCCGGCCTTTTAACTTGATCACTCGTGCTTTATTCCTTTCTGCAAACTTAGTCATTAATTCATCTTTACCCTTAGCCATTTATTCATTTTTTCTGACAAATTAATCCATGCATCATGCATATTTAAACAAATTAAGTTTAGTTTCGTTCTTTCTATTTTAAATCCTTCAGAGTTGAGATTGTGAACTTTCTGGTATGCATCAACAGTGGTCCATCAATCATCATATACAAATAATAACTCTGAAATTTTGGTTTTTTCAGCAGAATAGGGTGCCATTAATCGCCAAGAATAAGGGACCAATTGCATTTTGAGAGAAGAATTTGTCTAAACTATGAGGTGGGATCCACTTCCAAGTGAATCCATGCAACCCCACTTCCAACACGCTTCATCCCCACAAATTGCAGATTGCAGAGCTCAATTAATTGTTTACATACAAATCTCATAAAAACGTTTAAATTATTATTATTATTATTATTATTATTATTATTATTATTATTATTATTATTATTATTATTATTTTCTCGTAACACTCTTTGTATGTCGACTTGGATGCTTAGGAAATTGCTTAATCATAGACGTTCTAACTTGGTTAATGTATTTAATCATAGATGCGACTCTAACTTGGTTAATGTATAGTTTAATGCAATAGTTGAATGAAGTGAAATGAGTTATGATTCAATGAATATATATATATACACACACTAAACGAGTAGATGCTTACACGCGCCAAACAATAGGTACATATAGATTTTTTAGGAATTAGTTTCTAGAAACGATTAGTTCTTTTGTGCAAATATTTTACTATATCTAAAGAGTTATCATTAAGAGTTATGTTAACAAATACAAAATCAATATAAATAAAAAATAAAGAGTTTGGATTGTTTACAAATGTGTATGAACACATGATTGATTGTATATTATTAAGCGTTCAACACTTCTTTATACAACACATTTGATGCATAGACTTCATATTCATTGAATTGTTCTGGACGATAACCGTCTGGGACCATATATCTAACGAAAAACAATTCGGGACGAAAACCAAGAATCTGTGAAAGCACATGGACCATTTGTGTAATATTGTCTAAAACTTATTAAGAGTTTTAATAACAATTTTATCAACTTTTAATCATCAGATTATAGTAACCTAAAAAAGACAAACTTAAAACCACGTACATGTAATTACTAATGATTGACTGCACGGTATTAATCACATAACACTTATTTATACACCACATTTGAGGTATAAATTTTATCATCGTTGAATGTTTTTTACATGATTCACTAATCCATTTGTATTGTCATGTGATGTCCCTCTGGACAATGTAACGTAAAGTTGCCCATGCGAGAATACCGATTTTGGTAGATATATACCTACATTCAAAATTGTTTTCCCGAGCTTTGTTGATTGTCATTGCAAAACATAGTCGAATAGGTAATTGTTTTCTTTTCAACTTGGATAGGAACATATCATCGTCAGATGAACATAGGTGAATCCTTGGCAAATATACCTTCTTGTCATCATGTTGACCAACAATTATTTTCACATAAATGATATTACGATGAAAACTTTTTTATATCAATCTGGTGTCATTACACAATCCATTTGATAGGTGAATATTTCGAAATAGTATTATCGGTCATCCAAATTTTAACCGAAGGTAGTGAGGGGTAAACCACTAACAATAAGTAAGTTTAAGAATTCCACCGAATAGAAGTTATTTCTATCATCTTCTACTTCATCAAAATTATAGTAAATTCTCTCTTTTCCATTGAATCGGCGAATCAAATAATCCTTAATCTCATTGATACCCTCGTTTATGGTGGATGATATTGTTCGCGGAAAGATAGAGATTTGCAAAGATGGATATATTGCATTAATCAAAGAAGCTATTGATTTAGCCTTATTAGTGTATGGAATAAATGTGACATCCCCAATTTTATGGCCAGAAAAGACTGATTTGTTTATGCTTTATTGAAAAATCAGAATATCCTTCTGAAGAATAATATTGCGGAATTTGTTCCCAAAATATGATAAAGATATTATCAAATCATTTCCGAAGAAATGTATTTTAATTATATTAAAAACGTTTGGATGTCGTCGTCAATATAGTACATAAGCATAAATGGAAATAACATAAGCCTTACAAACATCTATTATTCTACTGACCTATAATTTATAAATCTCTCATCTGATCATCACATTTGTGCTCTTGTGCCACTACCTGTAATACAAAAAACTGAGTGGGTTAGGCTTGGGAGCCTGGTGAGCACATAAGGTTTTTAGCCCACAGTAATTAAATTCTTTATTTTCATCAAATCATTCAACCCGATTTACCCGTTCCCGTTATCCTCACTTTCTGTCCATAAAGCATCTAATTTAAGGGACATATCCTAAGGATTATCTTATGGGTAGACAATAATGCTTAGGGGATTCCTCAACAATATATGTCAGTAAGGCAACCATGTGGGGGATGGAGTATATATGATGAACACTTAGTTCAAAAACACTTACAGGTTGTGAGCCTATCAGCGTTCCACTGGACTGTCTAGAATAATCTGTGGTCGTCATTTATACTCCGCTAGACAACTGTATCATCTTTAAAGTCAAGGCCTCTCATTATTTATTTCATCTTTCATTTTTCATCATCTATATCATCTTTCGTCTTCGCATCTTTACCCAATATATTTATAGGTGTAAAATACATATACAATTTAAATCAAGTAAAACATGTATAAATAGTTCATCTAGCATAAATATCAGGAACTCAGACAAAAGGCTCTTATAACATGTAATTTATCTTAAATACTTCATATCTATGTGTAAGATGAAAGAAACTATGAACTCACTTGTTAAAGTGACGACTTGAAACTCGGTCAGCACTTCGCTTCTAGCAACTGTCTTTTCTTTTGACATAACCTAGTGTCATTATCACCAAGTCTTAGTCTAATATTTGTCGCAACTAATTATTAGTCTAGATTCATCATTAACTCATAGTCTACTTCAAGATCTATCAAGTAAGGAACAACCAGGTAGAATCATATTGGACGTAGGGTCTGTTTGGTATACAAAGTATACTGTTTGGAAATCTCACTTTAAACACCTCACTAAATCTAGCCTAGACATTATCCCCGTAAGTAGATCAATCAATATAACGACTTGGAATCACTGATAAATCTTGTTTATAGGTTCATAATAACGATAATTAACTTAAACATAAGTTATACTTAAAGTGCGGTAAACATAACTTAACTTACAGGTGGTTCAGCGAGAAACCTGAATCTGCGTTGGCAGAACTTCTAAGCTGAAAGCTCTTCTTCTCGGGGCTTTCTGACGCTCTGGAGGTTCACTACTAAAACCTAGGAAGTGATAGAGAAAGGCATTGAGGCCTTGGGGCGGGGGGGGGGGGGGGGGTGAGAGAGTTGGATGAAAAGGTGTAAAGAACGGAGTGATTTTCGGCATCTATTTATAGGCTAGAAATGCCCATTACGCGGGGCGTACTTAAACATTACACTGGGCGTAATGTTCCACGTGTCACAATCTGGTGGCAAGCCGAGGGGAAGAAGGTGTGGTGCTAGATTGCGCCACCTGCCGCCTTCTGGTTAATCTGAAAATTAATTATCTTGTAACATTCATAACTTTCGCATACGAGCTCCATTTTTTATGTTCTTTATATCCACATGTAACTATCGACATGATCTACAACCTTCGTTTAGACTTCATCGGATAATTTTGAATTTATTTTAAAAGTTATATTTTAACAGTATTATACAGTTAAAGTCCGTTAAAAATGCATAACTTTCTCATCCGACGTCCGTTTTTGAATAACTTTATATCGTTGAGCTCCTATTAATGAGATCTTGAATTCTCGTTTACATCATCTCGGCGAAAAATCGACCGATCTAAAATTTGATTGCTGAGTTGTATACTACTATGCTGAATCTTAAAAAAATCATAACTTCCTCTAACGAAGTCAGATTTGGATGTTCTCTATATGCACATTCTCGGTTTAATGTTTATTACAACTTTCATTTAGATCGCTAAGACTAAAAAGTATTTTGTCAAAAATTTACTTTTTACGATACGCAGAGTCGTGTCGTTTAATCGAGAAACTTCGAAAAGTTATAACTTATTTGTTATAAGTCGGATTTTAGTGTTCCTTATAGCTCCGAAATCCTTTTCATGACTACTTCAACTCTCTTCAAAGGTATTGGGTTTAATGATTACTTATTTTAGACGCGTATTTTATTTTTATTTTATAATATCGTTATAAGCACGCATATTGCACATAACTTACACGTAAATCACATAATACTCAAATAATTCTTCTTCATTACATAGGTTATAATTGTTGACCCTAACTATTACATCATCATAATAATGTTTAGCCGGAAACACATGTGTTACAATAAACATATCATCAGGGATGCAGATAAAGCTTTCATCTGTCGTTTCTTCAACTCCATCACTGATTTGTAATAGAAAGCCTGAGAACCATGAATCGGTCAGTGCTCTCATATTTATAGTTAACCATAATTTTCTAATCGAATGCCAAATAGGCGACTTTCGCGGAAATTTTGAAAAGCTTACGTTCGTAGCTATTTTTGAATGATACATGCAACTCATTTGCCATATTGTGAATGATTAAATGCAAGAAACATTAAGATAAATCATCAAATTTCACCCATATATAATCTTTTTAGGTAATTTAATTACACTTATTCCAAGAATATTATGATGGGTTTTGGTCATAAGACATCCTATGCGCTCATACAAACCCTAATGCTTGGATCTAGGTTTCTCTATTGTATATGCAAGTTATCCAAGACTATAAACCCTAATTCTAGCACATGGGAATCGATATTAACATACAATTAGGTTTAAGATGTTACCTTGATTGTTATGTTGCAATAACAATCCCAATTCTTCCTTGAATTGACTTTGGTAGGCTTAGAGTCACAAGTGTCACTCCTCTAATGGCTTACAAACACCAAGAGCAAATGGAGAAGGTATAAAGAGAGGAGAGGTATAAGAATTCGTCTCTAGGACCTCTTGGGAAGGCATGGACGAATTCATGAGCCTTGAGGGTCTTTATATAGGTGTAGAGATTAGGGTTTTAGTCCTTATCCTTATCTAGTTGCTTGCCCACCAAGCAACCATAAGATAAGTCTTGAAAACCCTTATCCTTGTCGAATTCTAAGGCCTTATCACCTTAAATTCGTCCAACCTATTAATAAGATAATCCTTACCTTATTTTGTAACTATCACATAATTACAATTCAGCCCCTCTAGTTTAATTAATTACACTTGATCACAAAATTAATTCTTAATTAATTATTGACCAATATTAATTAAACAAATATGATTTCTCCTTTAATACATTATTCTTATAACATATTAATAAATCATAATAACCTCTCTCTCTAGTTATTTCTCCAATCAAGTTGCTTTGGTGAAGGCAACCCAAAAGGACCATGCACCATCGGGTCAAGTACATACCAAAATAGTTATGGACTTAGACACTAATCCAACAGTCTCCCACTTGGATAAGTCTAATAACTATTCTGCGTATAACTTCAGATCCTGATCTGCAATCGTAGCTTTCCAAAG
This sequence comes from Lactuca sativa, assembly GCF_002870075.4. Classification (NCBI taxonomy): domain Eukaryota; kingdom Viridiplantae; phylum Streptophyta; class Magnoliopsida; order Asterales; family Asteraceae; genus Lactuca; species Lactuca sativa. Next base: position 161,225,575 of record NC_056624.2, on the reverse strand, counting down.
CTGCTGTTAACTCTGATCCTATCAGATACGCGTGTCCTTAGATAAGGGATCATATATTCCTCCATTCTAGATATCATATGAGATACGATTTCAAATCATTCTCTTTGTACTATATCTCGATTCCCGATTTATGACGACTGACTAATTGAACAAATCAAATTAGCCCTAGCCCGGCCGAGCATTTACGTTTGTCATCACTAAACCATCGAGGGGCCCAATGATATCGCTTTTATCCTACTTTGGATAAAAGGAACGGATAAACTTTGATACAATGCTTGCTTTCACTTACTCACCGAATCACACACAACAATATGTTTTATAACACCAAGTTACTAGTGCGTTTACATATTATCAATGTGCAACCGATTTGCAAGATACAACTCACACATCTCGGTTTCAAGAATATAAGATGTTATCGTCTCACCAATCACTCGTGACACAATCCATGGAGTGATCCAAGTGAGCGTGGGTTTAATCCAATGCTCAAATCATATTCATAAGCACTCATGAACGTTGCAGCAAACATTTGTTTATGTCTAATACTCTTTTAGACAATCCACACACCAATTCACGATAGTCTTCATTCATATCTACTTCCAACATATGAACGACTGTGGCCCGTTCGAATAATTCGATTATTCTTAATAAATTCAATTATTCTGGAAGTCAAAACATGCAAATGTGAAACACAAGAATAATACTAATCCCATATGGCCTCAAACCTTTGAGTATAAATAAAACGCCTTTTATTTATCACCATATTGATTACTCATTATTTGTCGTTTCGGGTGATCAACTTCTTACTTGAATTACAACACTTGTCCCATGCTCCTAGCATGCACACAATGTTTACCTATGGTTCTTACTTTGTGAAATAGATCACATTGAACACATTTCCAATCATTCTCATTTCACAACTCCAAATCCTTTTCATAAGTGAAAGAATATCAAATTCTTGCTACTTGTAGAATATGCTAGATTCTAACATTTTATGCAATGATCCTTTTGTGATTTCACTGCACCAAAGTCACATAGACTATTGCCAATGATATTACAAAGTCCACTATCGGACATTGTTACAAGACGATTCATTAGATATGATGTCTCTCACTCAAAGTACATTGTTTTGAACATCCTTTTGCATAAAAGTTTCTAATCTAGACATAGATTTTCAATATTCAATTCCCAATATGGACACACTTCCATATGTTCCATATGACAACTCATTATTAATAGAATCTTTTCTATTCATAATAGAGTCGATATGGTCCATCCAATATGGAAACATTTCCATATTTTCTAATACTAACTACTCACAAGCAACCAATCCTCGTCGAACTTTGGATTGTCCTTTTATAGTTGTTTAATTATTTTAGTCAAAACCGATTCTAGTCCTTTTTTTCCCTCTAAATGCACTAGACATTTGGAAAATTTTAGAATGGTCAAATATTAAAGCATTTGCAATCGATCCTTTACCCGAAGCGTATGAGACACGATGCATAATGTTTTATTTTCTATATTCTCAAAATTCGAATTGTGAAGAGGAATGCCATAATCATAATCGAAATTTTAAGAACACACTATATACCCTTGACTAAATTTATTAACATTTCTCAACCTAATCCTTTAGATTTGAAATGAAGCATAATATTCTCTCCCTTAATTATAGCAAAACAACTTTACAACCCTTACGACTTTGCAAGGTATAACTCTTGTTTTCTATAATTAATATTGCCAACTTGCAATACGTGCCTTAATAATCATACAATCATAACATTTATGCTCCCACTATCATGATGATTATTACAAAACATAGCACTTATGCTCCCACTAGCTTCGACATGTATTCATAAACATCTTAACTTTCAGAAAAACAATGCTTATTGAATTTCTTAAGTTCATGTTTCTAATACTTAGTGCTTTGATAATCTTTTATCAAGGCTTCTTGAACTTATACACCTTTGTCTTCGATAGTTCATATGTGTGTCTAAACACTTAAGACTAATTGTCAAACCTCACAATTCAAATTATGGAAAGGGATACCGTAACCATAATCGAATTCGAGAATGCAATTTTACAATCACTATGTTGTTAAAATCTTTCTTAGTGAAAGCATTTCCTCACAATCATTTTCATGAAGGAGGAAATATTATGACACTTAGATTTAACGGTGTATTTGTTCCTATCCATGTGAATTTGTCAAAACCAAAGTTTACGACAAATTCAAACTCATATGGATCGAACTTTCTTGATCTCGATTTCTTGCCTTTATGGTAGCACAGCTGCCCACCATGTCTTCCAAGTAGTTAAGCAGCTCACTTTTTCTTATTAATGTACTTTCCATTGATCAAGGTCCTTTCCTTTTATGCATTCAAATGAGAACTCATAGGACTCACATGCATAATTAACTCGATTGGAACGGCACAGAAACAAAATAATGTCAACACGATAGGTTGTAAACCTCAACTTGTGTGCTAGTGATGATTGATACGGTCTATTTGATTTGTTCTTGAAACTTTTCAAGACCATTAAGACTCCCACTGACTCCTTGACATATAGGATCCTTTTGTCAATAAACATTTCTTGACAAACAAATATTCAAGAGTTAGTGTAGCTTTTATCAAGACTCTTCATAAATTGGTTCTAGTTGGTCTTTGTCTTATCCAAGACATCACAACTTTCCACATTTGATGAATGTTATAAACCTTTAATACTTTTCACTCATTGTCACAATCTTAACTTTAAGACTTGTCATTGGAACGAAGTATGATAGACTTCTTGATTTAACCATTTCTTCAATCCTTGATTTCTCTTCTTAAACATAAAATTGTGCTAAGATTTACTTAGATGATCAATTGAGATATGGTTCTTAATCATTAAGACCCATCATAAAGCATAAAAGGTACTCTCCCTTCTTCTTAGAATGGAGAAACTTTTATCTTTCTGCCTACTTGATTCTTCTTATTCGTTCTACTATTGATTTAAACCTTTTTTCAATCAATCTAGAATTACACTTAATCTTGTAAGTATAATCACATTTACTAAACCTTTAGTAAATCATGACGAATATCTTTGTTACTCTTATGGTGGACTTGATCAACATGCAACTTTGTGTGCTCGATCTCCTAGTCCTTCACTTGACACTTTGTCAATGAATTAGTCTAATTTCCAAATATGAAATTTCTCATTCATCATGCAACCAAGTTGCGTGATTCCAAATTTCTGTCCAATTGAAACTTGGGCGATGAGAAACTTTCCCTATTTGGTAAATTCTCGACTTTCCATAAATAAGAACCAAATCCATTATAGAAACATTCAAAAATCAATTTTTCATACACGCCATTGCAAGGATAAATAAATAATATAAAATCAAAATTTATTTTATTGCGGAAAAATTTTGTCCTTACAATGCAATTCATTGAAAAACTATGCTAACACATCTTTCTTAGCAATCTAATTCTAACTCTAAGTAGTAGCTCAAGAATCTAATCTTCGAGAAATGCGGTCGAAATCCATTCCTTCATGGTTAGATTCTGCTCACTTCTTCCCTTAAGCTTCCTTTCTTTTCTTCGATCCTACAAAACATCAATTGTAATCTTATCACATTATGTATTAAGAATCTAGAATAGAAGCTTAAAAGAGTTAGTTAATGGATTTTACCTATATTAGAGCCATACGTTTCGACTCTCCCATCTCTTAGATCTCTTAGGTAAATGGGGCAGCTTCGTCTCCAATGCCCTTTCTCTTGGCAATAAAAGCAAATTGACTCTTTTGGAACATGACATGGAACTACTTCAGATATTGCCTTTCTCTTATGATCAAACTTTTCAATCATAGCATGTCTTTCGTTGCCATTGTCTATATCCATAGAGGTCTTGAAGGCGGATTCACTAATCAACTTTGCTTTTTCCATTGCGCCAAAACATTTCTGATTCAGCAGCAATAAGCATATAGGTGAGATCTATAAGGGTCACGTCGCGGTTCATCATATAGTACTCTCTTACGAACTCACTATATGAGTTAGGAAGTGACTGAAGAACCCAATCAACAACCATTTCCTCACAGACAACGGAACCCAACATTCTTAACCTATCAATGTGTGGCTTCATCCCTAGGACGTGTGCACACACCGACTTTCCTTCTTTATGTTTACTTGCCAAAAGGGCTTGAGTGATCTTGAACTTTTCAAGCCTTTGAACTTGTGGGTTAGGGAGAATAATTGGAGGAGGTGGAGGAAGTGAAGCATGATTTCTTGTTCTTCGATCGAATCGTGGAATATCATCTTCATGTGGAAGGCTTGTTCCACGGGATTTGGGAAAACCATAGTTGTCAAACTCTGACATCTACAAAAATGGGAGAAAACGAATTCAAGTTAGTTGATAGATTGAGTCCTTAGTAAACCACCCAAATGAAATAATAAGGCTAGGACCCAACACAATATTCTACAACTCGGGAGAGGGATGTCGTAACCCTAATTGCAGAATATTTGAAGGTAAGTGAATGACGATTCACTAATTTCCACCACGAAAAAGAATTTAAGTTTTAAATCTATGAAAACTACTAGATCCTTTGAGAATCATTGAGCTTTCAATGGCATGTTTAAATCTCGATATACCCCTCTTGTTTGTGACTGGGATGCCGAGGATCACAAAGCGGGTGTGAATAACCATGCAAACTTACATGGTGCCCTCACATGTTACAGTCACCTATTCGATGTGCCAGTAAACCACACACGCTCCACCGAACTATGACAAACATTGAGTCACCCTTTGCTACCTTTGCTTAGAACCATTTAGTGTGCCAGTAAACCACACACGCTCCACTAACGTCTTCGCAAGGGCACAGAGTGTAATTTCATGGAATTGCATCAATTCACATTTGCCTACGTAACTAAGATTGGGAATTTTATGAAAGCATTTAGTTACTTTAGTAATTCATTATACTTATAATGGAAGGTTTTGTCCCATCCTACCCGTTCGGCTAACGACCCTCCACTAGTCAAGAGTGCGGTGGGTAAGAGTGGATACCCATTCAATCGCCATTTTATAGGCAATTTCCTTAAACACCCATTATAGACTAGCTTCGTGAATGAGGCCTACTAACGGTAAGACTGACTTTTACTCATACATATATATAGTGTTAGACTTTTAATGTTATATATAGTATAGGGTGTATTTTACACTTTTAAAATATTAGGTGGTCAAATTTAACAATTATACTTTTAATTCAATTAAATTTTAAACCAAAAACTTTATGGATTTATTAAACCTCTTTTAATTATACACCTTAATTAATTAATAAAACCATAAGGGTGTGATTTGAACTTTTTCAAAACTATAATAAGGTTTTAGAATTTAACATTCCTAATTAAACTTTTAAATTCCAAAACTTGAGGGCAAGTTTTGAAACATTTCAAAAACATTAGGGTTTACAATTTAAATATACATCAAAATTAAACAATTAATCAAAATTTAAATTCCAAAACTTGAGGGCAAGTTTTGAAACTTTTCAAAACAATTTAGTTTTAATCTTTCTTAAAAAATTTTGAATTTATGACATTTAAATTAAAAAAAATTATATATTAAAACTCTTGATTTAATAATTATCTTGAATTAGACTATTAATTTAATTATTAAATCATAAGGGATTATCTAAATCATGAGGATAATTACCATTTATACATTTAAGATTTCTTAATCCCTTAAATATCTCTATAGATTTCGAAAATAAGGATAGGATAATGCAAAATCTATAATTACCATATTTAACAATTAGAGGATAATTACAAGTTATGGGATAATCCAAATCCCTAAAATTTAGGATCTTGTCTTGGGGAGGAGGCTAATTTCGAAAATCAAGGGATTAAAACAAACCCTAGATTTCGAAATTTAAGGGTTTAAGGAAAGGATTTGAAGATCTTATTCAAACTCTTGCAAATTAGGGTTTGCAAACCCTAATCTTGAAAAAAAAACTTAGCCTCCTAGGGTTTATTGACAATAAACCCTAATATGTCAAGTTCATACAATTGATTTTTTCATACATATCAAGCATCAATACAATAGAAACCAGTCTAGGCTCTGATACCACTGATGGGTTTTGGTCATAAGACATCCTATGCGCTCATACAAACCCTAATGCTTGGATCTAGGTTTCTCTATTGTATATGCAAGTTATCCAAGACTATAAACCCTAATTCTAGCACATGGGAATCGATATTAACATACAATTAGGTTTAAGATGTTACCTTGATTGTTATGTTGCAATAACAATCCCAATTCTTCCTTGAATTGACTTTGGTAGGCTTAGAGTCACAAGTGTCACTCCTCTAATAGCTTACAAACACCAAGAGCAAATGGAGAAGGTAGAAAGAGAGAGGAGAGGTATAAGAATTCGTCTCTAGGACCTCTTGGGAAGGCATGGACGAATTCATGAGCCTTGAGGGTCTTTATATAGGTGTAGAGATTAGGGTTTTAGTCCTTATCCTTATCTAGTTGCTTGCCCACTAAGTAACCATAAGATAAGTCTTGAAAACCCTTATCCTAGTCGAATTCTAAGGCCTTATCACCTTAAATTCGTCCAACCTATTAATAAGATAATCCTTACCTTATTTTGTAACTATCACATAATTACAATTCAGCCCCTCTAGTTTAATTAATTACACTTGATCACAAAATTAATTCTTAATTAATTATTGACCAATATTAATTAAACAAATATGATTTCTCCTTTAATATATTATTCTTATAAAATATTAATAAATCATAATAACCTCTCTCTCTAGTTATTTCTCCAATCAAGTTGCTTTGGTGAAGGCAACCCAAAAGGACCATGCACCATCGGGTCAAGTACATACCAAAATAGTTATGGACTTAAACACTAATCCAACATATTAGTCACTTTTAATCGATTTGATTTTCAAATGTAGTGTTATTATGAGATTTCACAATTGAAAATAAGTAAATGTCAATTCTCTCGTTTGAAATTCATAAAAACAAAAATGCAGTTGAATTTAAATTGGACTTTTGTATTCCTTGCATGTAATCTTGTTTTATACAAATTATTATTTCAACTCATGAACATACATGTATCTTTACAACTATGTTTATAACTTACAAGTTACACCGAACTAAATACAAACTCAATTAACCAAGTAGGTAAAAACCCATTTATATACTTTTTCAAAATCCATGCTCCATGTACACCAATTCAACCACCCATCACCACCGCCCGCCACCACCACCAACAACCACTACCTACCACCCATCACCACCACCCGTCACTACCACCCATCACTACCCACCACTACCCACCACCCATCACTACCCGCCACCACCCACCACCCACCCACTACCACCACCACCACCCATCACTTCCCACCAACACCCACCACAACTACCACCACCACCAACCACCACCCGCTACCACCATCACCACCTACCATCATCACCACCCAACCAACACCACCCGCCACCACCACCAACCTCCACCACCACACACCAAAACCACCACCCACCCACCACAACTACCACCATCACCAACCACCACCCCACTACCACCATCACCAACCACCATCATCACCACCCAACCAGCACCACCCGCCACCACCACCCACCTTCACCACCCACACCCACCCAACACCCACCAAAACCACCACCCATCACCACCACTCCGCCTCCACCACCCGCTGTCACCACCCCCACCCCCACCTATAAAGATTTGTTATTATGTTTTTGATTCATTAGTTTTTCTAGTGTATATAATCACATGGGATTATATGTATCGAGAATGCAAAAATGAATACACATGTGATTAAATACACATGAAAAACTAGTGAATCGAGAATGCAAAAATGAATATTGTCCACATAAATCATATGTGATTAGATACATATAATTACACGTGATTATATGTATTTAATAAAATATTATTTACATAGGCCATATTTATTTTCGTGTTTTTGATTTAATATTTGGCATCGTGTATTAAATCACATGTGACTATATGTATTTAATCAAATATGATTTACATGGAAAATATTTGTTTTCACATGTTGATTCAATAGTTGTTCTTATGTATTTAATCACATGTGGTCATATTTATTTAATCACATATGATTCGTATGGAAAATATTTATTCTTGCGTCGATTCAATAATTGTTCTAATATATGTAATCATATGTGATTATAGGTATTTAATCACATATGATTTATGTGGACAAGATTCATTATTTCTTTCTCAATTCAATAGTTGTACTTATGTACTTAATCACATGTGATTATATGTGTCAAATCACATATGATTTATATTGATAATATTCATGATTCAATATTTTTTCTTATATATTTAATCATATGTGATTGTATGTATTAATCACATATGATTAATGTGGAAAAAGAAAAACTATTTACTCAAAAACACGAAAATGAAGCCTGTGTATAGAAATCATATGTGACTAATTGTACAAGAACAACTATTAAACAAGAATGTGAAAATAAATATTGTCCATATAAATCTTATCTAATTAGATACATATAATCTCATGTAATTAAGCACATAAGAACAACAACTGAAACGAGAACGTGAAAGTAAATATTTTCCACATAAATTATATGTGATTAGATACATATAATCACATGTGATTATATGCATTTAATCACATATGATATATGTGGACAATATTTATCTTTGTTTTCTCAATCCAATAGTTGGTCTTGTGTAAATAATCATATGTGATTATATGTGTCTAATCACATATGATTTATATAGACATCATTATTTTTTGTCCGTATAAATCATATGTGACTAGGTACATATAATCACATATGATTATATGTATTTAATCGCATATGATTACAGTGGGCAAAGAACAATTATTGAATCGAGAATGTGACAATGAATCTCATCCATATAAAAAATATATGATTCGATACATATAATCACATGTGATTATATGTATTTAATCAGATATGATTTATGTAGACAATATTTACTTTTGCGGTTTCAACTGAATAATTGCTTTTGTGTAATTAATCACATGTGTTTGTATGTATATAATCACATATGATTTGAGGTGGACAAGATTCATTTTTCCCTTCTCAATTCAATAGTTGTGCTCATGTACTTAATCACATACGATTATACATATAATCGCATGTGATAAAATACATGAGAACAACTATTTAATCGACAAAGCAAAAATGAATTATGTCCACATAAATCTTATGAGATTAGATTCATATAATCACATGTGATTATATGTATATAATCACATATGATTAATTTAGATAAAGATTTGTTTTCACATTCTTGGTTCAATATTTGTTACCGTGTATATAATTACATGTGATTGTATGTATCTAGTCACATATGATTTAAATAAACAAGATTTGTTTTTTCCAAATAAAATCATATGTGATTAGAAACCTATAATCACATCTGATTAAATGTATTTAATCACATATGATTAAAGTGGCAAAAAAACAATTATTGAATTGAGAACGCATAAAAGAATCTATAACGCCCGTGTTTTTGGGCTTGTCATTAATAGCAATGTAATAGTCTAGGTTAACCTTTGTAACCCGTCTTGAAATAATAAAGATGTATTATTTGAGTATTATGTGTTTTGTGCTTAGTTGTGTGACTTAATTAAATTAAGAATGAAAATAAGCATCAAAATAAAATGTTAGATAAATCTGATATCTATGGATAATGTTGTAGTAGTTGAAACGAGGTTTCCGAATATATAAAGAATGCCGAAATCCGAGTTATAGCGAAGAAGTTATGACCTGTCGAAGTTTCGCGGCAGAACCGGCAACACTGAATGACGTAAATAGTGAATTTACGACAGAGCGATATTTAGCCTTGGTAATGTAAACGAAAGTCATAGAGTTTATTAAACCAAGAGCGTTCATAAAAAGATCGTCCAAATCTAACTTCGTATGAGGAAGTTATGATTTTCTGAAGTTTCGACTTAGCAGTATGCAACCCAAATACTCAATTTGAGATCGAGCGGTTTTTAGCCGAAACAATCTAAACGAGAATCAAAGATCTCGCCAAGGGTAGTGCAACGGTAAAAAGACAGACGAAAACGGACGTCAGATGTAGAAGTTATGAATTTGTAACGGAGTTTTCCTGTCCCGGCCTACTAAAAGTTAATAATAAAAATAAAGTCAAAATTAGCCGATGGAGTCTAAACAAAAGTTGTAGAGCGTAGTCTCACCTACGCGTGGATATAAAGAACGTCGAAAACGGAGTTCGTATGATGAAGATATGACTTTCTGAAGTTTTTAAATAATTAATATTTATTTATTTAATCTTTAATTCGGATAATATCCGAGGAATCACCGATCTGATCCGAAGGGTACGCCCCGCGTAACCTTTAAGTACGCCCAGCGTACCTTGGTCTTATGCGGTCCGAGAGAGAGCCACGATCAACCACCAAAACGTCGCCACCTGGAGGTCCGATCCGGAGTACGCCCTGCGTACCGGAGCATTACGCCCTGCGTAAAGCGAGGACTCAGCTCCTATAAAAGGGCATGCGAGGGCAACCGAACTTTTTGCCAAAAATCTCTTATCTCTCTCCCGTGTTTTCTCGATTTGCGTGCAACTTATACCCCGAAGCCCCAGTATCATTCCCGAGCCCCGAAGCAAGTCCTGAAGCCCCGAAGATCCCGAGAAATGCAATTCCCGAGCCGAAGCTCTGCCTCGAGAAGCCCGGTTTTTGTGAAGATCTTCCAGATCTACCGAAGAATACTACTTCTACAAGTCGTAGTGCTGTCCGATTATCTTTTGATCAAGTGAGTGTGTAGTTACCTTCTTCTAACACATAATTATGAGGTATTTTATACGAAATACGTGTTATGTGTATATTTTGTTGTTATATGTGTGAATGTATATTCACTTTCTTCTATCTCATAGATCTGATTTATTCTCTATGAAATACGTGTTATGTGTGTGTCTCATCTGTTGTTTGGAATATGTATTGAATGCGAATGCTATACAGGTTTTAAACTATGTATAAAAATATATATTTTTATCTACTAATATGTTGGGTAGATAGTTGATGTGTGATAAACAGATGAGAGGTCTCGATGTTGTTGTTGTTGATCTAGTTATTCAGCGGAGTATGGATAACGACCACATACTCTTTGTAGACAGTCCTGTGGAACGCTAGCAGGCTCATAATCTATAGGTGTTGTGAACGATGTGTTCACCGGTGTACTCTATCCCCCTCATGGTTGCCTTTAGGACATCTATTGTTGAGAAAACCCTTTAGCAATATTGTCTGTCCCGATGAAAATCCTAGATTAGGTCCCTCGAGATAGATGTTGTTTTAGGGACATAAAGTGAGGATAACGGGAATGGGTAATCAGGTTATTGTTGGTTGGTAAAAGTAAATATAATTATTTATTGCGGGTTAAAAACCCTATATGCTCACTAGGCTCCCAAGCCTGACCCACTCAGTTTTATTTGTATTACAGGAAGTGGCGCAAGGGCATAAGATCGATGAATCATCAAGTTGTTTTGTTTACAAGTCTGTATATGTATATATTTGTTGAATGACTTGTTATGTTATCGTTTATGCTTTATGGTCTGTATCAGAACATGACATCCCGAGTTTTGATTATATAATGAAAATACATTTCTTTATGAAATGCTTTGGTAAATATTATTTTATCATACTCTGTTTTTGGGAACAAATTCCGCAACTCTTTCAAATCAAAAGGATTTACTCTTAAATTATTTTAAAAGCATAAATGAAAATCGGTCTTTTCTGGCCGTGAAATTGGGGGATGTCACAGAATCTTAGCCACATAAATCATATGTGATTAGATACACATAATCACATGTTATTAGGGTATCTGTGAACAATAACATAAAACAAGTAATGCCTACATAATAGGAGAGTTAGTACTCACCTCCTTGATCTTGAAAATTAGCTAGCATGAGCAAGATGGATCCTTTCCTTTCTGAGAACCTACACAAAAATTATTACATTATTTTGCTTGTGTTTGTTGTATTAATCTTATAAAAGTTATGTACATATTTCTTTATTTTCTATTTGATTGTAGTCCTCTGTTTGAGATATGTTTTCTTACCTTTAAACCCATTATGAAATTTTGATAAAATTATATTGGTAACGTTCCCCCTTTTATCTTTTCAGAAATATAAATATCTCATTCTAATGATTTTTGGCTTATTTTATATTAAATTTACAAGTTGGTAACTTTTAACTGTAACTTTCTGGACCACTCACCACCCTTGGAATAAATTGTATGAATCTACTAATAATTAAATCAGTCTCTTTATATGTTGGAAACTATACACCCATATCTAACTATAGGCTTTGGAATTTTGGCATTTGGAGTCCTCATGAATTTATTATGATTTTTTGAAGATAGTGCATCAAATCTGTGACAGCATGGACCAGCCTGAGAAGATTGCCAATTTTACCCCTCAAGGATTTGGAATTTCGAAATGTGATTCAAAGTTTCAAGAAAGTAGACACACTAAAATTTCCAGAAAACTAAGTTTCATGATTTTTAGATGCTCGTATTGACTTGCACAGATTTTAGAAGTTGGAGGACAGATTTGGGAAAATTGATCATAATATCTTCTAAATCATTTTTGGTGTTCTATTAAGGAATTAATGATTAAGCCTTAATTTTATCACTTTTTAACATGATTATTGGTTAATTATTAGGCTATAGAGATATGAAATTCAATTTAACGTAAGGGTTCAAAGTTAAGGATTTTCAAATAAAATGTCACTTTCAAACTTATTGGGGTTAAGTTGCCAACTTAACCCATTAAGCTCTTTAAGTCACCTCTTTCGAGTCCTACACAGAGGCAAATTAAACAAAGATATCAAAATATGTTTGGGGAAACTATGCAAGAATATAAAATCCAGTTTATAATCTCAACAACCAAACATTCAAGTTGTTGAATATGTTTGGGGAAATGAAGTCCAGTAAAAAAAACAGAGGCAAATTAAACAGATACATCAAAATGATGTTGTTTCAGCAAAAAAACCATCAACAAGCACCTACGGACTGCAACAATAAATACACCACCTTATTCTTGATTTAATTGTGGAGGTTTTTTCATTGAGGCATTTCATCGAACACTTGGTGTTCATAAAAAATCTGTAAGCTGTCACAATGTCTATGAGATTATATGAAACAAGATAGAAGTTAATTATCCCAAATGAAAGAGTAATGAAGCAACAATAACAATAAGAATCACTAATCATCCAACAAATATGTATTTGACGTCATTTATAACTCATAAGAACAAATATGTGTAAGGAATAGAGGACAATTACCAAATGTATTCGACGCCTGCTCTAAAATAAGGAACCAAAAGGTAATCGGGATCTGAAACCCTAGCAAAAAAAACTCGTTGTATATTGAAGAATCACTTGAACAACACAATTCAGAAATCAAATCACTCGTTTGTTTGGCGAGTGGATCGGCTTCCAAATAAGAAATGGTGGTTATGAGAGGAGAAACGAGAATACGAGGATGGGAAGTTTGGAGATTATGGAGAAAAGGAGCTCGAAGACAATATATGAAAGTGGTTTCCGATGAGAGAACGAGTGAGGCGTAGGGAGGTGCAGACAAGAAAATAGAAAACATAAATGAGTGGTTTAAATTTGTTCTCAATTGTTCTCATTCTAAAAAATATTCTCATTTGAACATATATATATATATATATATATATATATATATATATATATATATATATATATATATATATATATATATATATATATAAGAAGTTCAAATAAAAACAGTAAATAGTGTGAGAACGTAAAAACACTATGTTTATGTTATTATTCTATAATGAATTTTGTATGTGTGTATTGTTGAAGTAATTTTAATATAAATATTAACTTTCGATTAGTCATATATTCATTACAATGTTATTATTCTATTATAAACTTATGTATACGCATTTTTGTAGTAAATTCTAATTTTAATTTTAACCTTTGACTATTCATTTATTCTTTGCTGAATAATGACATAAAGTTGTTGATACAAAATTCATTGCAGAATAATAACATAAAAAAGTGTTTTTACGTTCTCACACTATTTACTGTTTTTATTTGAACTGTCCCCTATATATATATATATATATATATATATATATATATATATATATATATATGTGTGTGTGTGTGTGTGTGTGTGTGTGTGGACTATAATGTTTATTTTCTCACTTGATTACCATGACTACAAACCCAAAGAATAAGTTAAAGCTCCAGCTAGTGTTTCAATAATTTTTATACTGTCTTTTGAATAGACGGTGTTTTCCCGTGCAAATTGGTAACTATCAGAACATTAAAAGTGGTAAATGTGAAAAATTAGGACTATAAACAATGTTAACAACTAAATGTTTACCAAATCAAAAGACTCATAAGTATGTGTCAAGCGGTCGTTCATAGTATTTCACAACATTATCTAGTCACAACTAAACATGGAAAAAAGATTTAACGATCTATAGTCGTTAGAGTTTCTTGTTCCAGCTGCCATTAGGGTTTTTTTTTTTCTACTGGCCATGCAGTAGATGGTAGAGACTACAGCTGGCAAAAATCTACCCAACCCACCAATCCAACCCGAAATTAGCTAGCATGTTGGCTTGAGATTTTCATCTCATTTAACTTAAATGGGTCAACCCGCCTAACCCAATTATTTAATTAGGTTGGATTGGGTAAAAATTATCAACCTGTCAACCCATTTAAGTTATATATATATATATATATATATATATATATATATATATATATATATATATATATATATATATATATAATATTATTTGAATATTATCATGTATTAATCAAAGTATTAATTTGTAAATTATAATGTTGCATTATTATTATCTATGGTTAATAAAATTCAATCCTAATTTCCATCCTTTTTTTAGCGCTGATAATACTGGTCACTCTCCAAAATCACTATGAAACTAAACATTTTTAATGTTATTTGAACAACTTATTTGTATTTATGAATTATGATTGTGTTTTTGTCATAATTATGAAGTCTTATTTACGTTTTATATTTGAAGTGGTATAATATTTAATTATATAATTTATTTAATTGATTTTAAATGGGTTAACCCAAGTTTAACCCATTTATTTAATAGGTTGGTTCGGGAACTACATAAACAGATCAACCTAACTTGGGTTACTAAACCTCCGTAATATCTAACAAGTCGATTCTTATGTCGGTCATATAGAAAACCAACTTGGGTTGTTTCGTCGTGGTTTGGGGTATAATGGTTCGGAGAGATCGGCAGGCACCTCATACTGCCATGCTAACCGCAACTTTCGAATAAATTTTGGGGTGATCTTTGACCAGCTGATGTAGCGGGAATGGGATATTGAATGAAAGTCAATCAAAGAGACAAGTGACTTCCCCGCTAAGGAAATCTGCTAACACTCTAAACGATTCAAATACAGATCAAAGTCTATCACGCCCTCATAGGAATTGAGGAAAGATGGATTTTAGCAGCTGGATAGTTCACCACTGTTCGAGCTTGATAGGTAATAGCAAATCCTAGATCACCCTTTTGAACTAAACTCAGGGTATTGATAGCAAGAAGATTCACAGTCAAACTATCCAATTCAGAAAGTTCTCTTGTGGATAGGCTAATCCGAACAAAAAGCATCCTAATAAAGGAAAAAATGGTATTTAGGACATCCAACAGGATAGGTCTGAAAACCTGGCGCATAAAGCGTAGCTGATGAAACCGCATTCCCTTCTATTGGCTCCTACGAATGCTTTCCTTGAGTTCATCCCGCTTTGGAGAAACCTCGTTCATTCTACCTTTTGCCATTGTCTTTTCAGTACCTTGGTTAGCTTCCTATTCAACCAGTATGCATCTTTGCACACATTCCCTTTCGGTCATCTCACTCTTTTCTCTCATCCCCGCAATAGGGATCAATCTTTTACACCGATGAGTCGTACTCTCTTCTTCTGATGCTGCAAGCTAAGATAGTTGAATTTGATGTCAGTTCCTCTAGCAGACAAAAAGGCCATCAATGAAACTCTTCTTTCATAGCTTGGCTAATTGCTTTCCTTTCCATGCTATGGTATGAACACTATAAGGGATTAAGCTAAGAAAGCTGACTAAATCGGGTTCGAATGAGAGTCTGGCATCCTTAGGGATCTGGCACTACCTTCCAGGTTTGGTTGGCACACAAGATATTCCTTGAACGATAGGAATCTGGGAGAAGTCAATTCCTTTTTTCAATGCTTTGGGGATCGATCACCACAAGAAGGAGCTACACATGAAGAATGTCAAGACATATAAAGAAAGGGTTCTGCACGAATTCCCTGTTGAGGAAGAGAAGGGGTTTGAGAAGAAGGCCAAGAAAAGATTCTATAAAAGAAATGATAAATAGATACTAACAGAGCAGGAAAATAAGGAAATAAAAAAACATAGTATATAAAAGATATCCAGAGGATGGAAGTTACTCGGTTAAGAAGGTTGAAATTTTCAACCCATATCTTAAACGGGTTGAACCCAAACCCAACCCAGGTCGACCCATAGAGGTGGGGGTAGGGTTATATAAATGGCAAAACAAAAAAAGATGATAAATTGAAACGAAACTTAAAAATTATATCAGCCTAGAGCTAAACAACATAAATTGATTTAGGGTTCTTACTTCTTACCTAAAACTATCGGAGAGGGGAACACTGTCGTTGGTTTAAGAACCACCATCTCCAAAACCTTTTAAAAAAAATGAACTGAATCATGAGAATAAGAAAATACCAACAAGGTGAGAATGATGGAGGAGTTATAAAACTACATCATATAAGGAACGATGGTGAAGATGTGTTGGTCTTAGATTGAGAGAGCTTAGAACTTTAGGGTTTTATATGATTGGACTCAAGTGGTTGAAAGTGAAGTTTGTCTGGTTCAAGTGGCTAAAAATGAGGAATAATGATTCAAACTTCAAAGGCCCGCTTAGCCTTTTATTTTTGTTGACCGGATAAGTTTTTAATGCATAAATTCATTGTACAAATCGCATTAGGCTTTGTACCTCTTAATTTTCAGACTTTGACCATATATATATATATATATATATATATATATATATATATATATATATATATATATATATATATATATATATATATATATATATATATATATATATATATATATATTAAGGTACTATCCGTTTACCCGCGCCAAGTGATGGGTGACAACATGCAGCAACCGGAGAGCACGGGGTGATTAAAATTTTATTTTCGGTGAAAAGTTTTTTTAGGCGATTATTTTCCTTTTGGGTGGGTAGATATGTTAAAAAAAGATAGTGAAGTTTGGCATCTCATTAAGTATTTCATAAATCCAAATTTTTTTATACAAATTTGGTATAATCGATACAGAGTTTTATTAAATATGTACGTAACCCTTCAATATTAACTATTAATGAAACCACAAAATGTTAAATAGCAAAATAACAATTAACAATGACACGAAACCATCAAACATATTTACTAAAAACCAATTCTAATTTCCACATCTCAAAGAAGTTACGTATTACAAACACAATCAATATCAATTATTTCTCCACCCCATAACATATCCGTACCAACAAATAATTAAATTATAGTCCACGTCTAATTAACAAAAGTAAATGCACTTAAATGAAAATCTAGTAATTTCCATTTTTATGACATAAGTTTTACATGTTGAGTATATGACTTAAATTATCTGGCTTAATTTATACATCAACGTTTCTTGAAAAAAGAAAAAACCCATATTGTATACATTACTGTGATTTTGTTTTTCTTTTAGAAGCTCTACAAATCTCTTTTAACCTCTAATGACGTGCAAACAATTATGACACAAACTCATTTCACAGCACATTTAACATCTCTTATTTCAATCACATCCAACATTTTGACCAAATTGCTAAAAAAATCTAGGAGATCCATTTGATTATACACCAAATTGAATTTATTATCATACCTCTTTAAAATCGGCCTCTCAAATCTATCCTTCATATTTGGATTTCAAAAAGGACCTTGCATCAGACAGTGGCGGATCCCTTAAGGGGCCAGGAGGGGCCATGGCCCCCCTGGTTTTTAGCCTTGTAAAATTGAATTTTTTATAAATTAATTTGTTACTTAAAGATAATTACTGTATTGGCATCCCTGGATTTTCGAAACAGATACCAATTTAAGATTTAAGAATCGATTCCATAATTATAAGAATATAAACATACATAAATCAAACAGGAGGAAAAGAGATAATGCATCCAATAACCGGGTAACTCGCTATTCCGTATAATCATTGCTTCAAATGGGATCTGGTTGATCACATATCCTCAATCTTTGCTCTCACTCTGTCGTTCGTCTTCATGGATCTTGCTTACCGCTCACACACTTACAGCCTCCACAATCGCCATCTCCGTCTGGTTCTATTTTGCAACCATGGAGATAACTGTAATGAAGGTAATGCTTTTTGACTTTTGAGTTCTGCTTTTGTTCATTTTTCTTCTTTTTGGTTTTGTCCACTAGTATTACTTTTAATTTATTATTTAATTGTATTTGAGGATAGCCTTTGGAAAACTTGTCAGCATCACAATAATACTTGAACTAATTTTTAATTCTTTCTCCTAGTCTTCTAGTGTACTATTTCCGTTTTCTTTTAAATGTAGTAAATCCTTAGTGTTGATTAGCATAGTCTTTTATGTTTATTTTAATTAGTTTTTCAATATAAACCTCTACCACATAAGTAATATTTTATTTAATTGTAACTTAATGTTTTTTTTTTTATATTTATATTAATATTTTTATTATAATATGAAGTTATATAAACTAGAAATGTATCAGTTTGCCATTTGGATATCATTCATGAGAGCAACTATTTTTTTTTATAATGAACTATTAATTATATAGGAAATTACATTCATTAGAGTATGACTTCATCCAGAAAAAAAATTACGGATATGTCTATGTTTTGGCCCCCCTATTTATATTGATCGTGTTCCGCCCCTGGCATCAGAGTAGGTAAACCTAAGAATACAGACCTTGTATAAGTAGAATGTCATTTCTAAAACATTCCACACCTTGTATAAGTTTATCATAAAAACATATTCTTTATGAAGAGCCTTACATCAGACCTGGTATTACTAATAATAGACTTCAAAAAGGTTTTGAAAAAGTCTTTAAAGTACAATGCCATTTCAAGTACATCATGGATATGCTAGCCCTTTTAAAAATAGAATAATATGTCAAGTATACTGCCATTTGTAAAACACTTATAAATGTCCATCCCAAAACATATTTTAACCATTTCACGAAAGTAGAATACCATAAGTTTCAAGTTTACCCAATCTGAAAGTATAATACAATTTTTAGTAGATCATATATATACCCTAGAAGTCATTTCGCATCAAACCTTGCCATGTGAAAACAGACATGAAAAAAAAAACCATTCTTTGAAAGATTACAAATCTTATGCAATGTAAAAAAAAAAAAAAAAAAAAAAAAAAAAAAAAAAAAACCTTGTCAAGCCTGTTACTGCAATTTTCAGATCTGATGAAATGTGAACGAAAAGAGAAAAATAGTATCGAAATTTTTTAAAATTGTATAATGAACAAAAAATGAAAAATAGAATCAAATTATTTTTCCGTTCGAGGACGCTATCGATGAATTTTGGGGTAACTTATTAACCCAAAAATATGAAGACTTTCTCTTTTATGTGAGCAACAACAAAATATCAATCGAAAAAATATATAAACTTTTAATTAACATTCAAATCTAGTCAAAAGGTTATATATTTTTAAAATGATCACATACTTTCATGCATTTCTATTACATGATCATATTCTCTATTTTTTCTTATGAGCTTCGACCCCCACCCCCTACGGTATCTATATCACGCGTATAACAACAATGAAACAAATAAAGGCTTACTGGAACTTTTTTATGTGTACAGGTAGCTTAGCCCCATGGTCCATATAATGAAATCAATTTACTTGACCTTGCCAACATGTGCTTCTTTTATAACTGAAATCGATTAAAGCAATATTATCTTGAAAAGGTTTTAGGTTGACACAATGGTGTATTTAAAATATATTTTAAAAACATATACCTATCACAAACCTAACCTTCTTGTTTTATTGCAATATCAGATGCCTGAAACTTTATCCCCCACTTCTAGATGTGTGTCAATAGAGATCTTTTACTGATAGATCTGCAATATTAAACTAACAAAAAATATTTCAATAAATAGAAATCATTTACTTAAATATCAGGTTCTTGAACAAAGCTATACATAAATATAAGAATACCTTATTGGGCTTCTTTTTCAAACCAGTCGAAGTGGGTTCAAGACTGACATAAATTGTCAAAAAACATAAGATTAGCAAGCCATTAGAACATCCAAATCTATTATGAAGCATACAATGCATATGTAACTGTGATAAAAAAATAGAAAGAGGAAGAGACAAAGACCACAAAGTCAGAGCATGGGAGGAAGACAATGTTCAGTGGCAAATAATCTAAGGTTCATAGATCAAGAGAGACAGATTGAGTGGTGGGATATGGGCGGTGGTCGTAGTGCTTGTGCGATGGTTAGATACAATGGTGATGGAAGCCAAAGCAGTTATCCACCAACCTTTACTCAAAAGTCCACCTTCTAAAATCTAATGATTCAAGCCATTTTTACACCATATCCACCTTCCATATCTCAAAATCATACCTATACGCTGAATCAAAACATCACCAAAATGAAAAATATACCTTTGTTAATCAACATAAATATATCACCAAAATATATAGAAGCGGAAATCGAAAAAATAAAACCAGAAAATAGAGAGGGGGTTCTTGCTAGAGAAGAATGCAGATGAAGGGGTAGAGAGTGTACCTAAAGATTATAAATCGATATCAGGTCGGGCAGTGGATTTTATAGACAAAAAGGGACTTGAATGAGTCTCCCATATTTTAAGAAAAAAATTAAGGAGATAGCAATTTGAATGTTTGAATTAGTCTTTGACTCATCTAATTGTGTTGACCAAATACGATTTTAATGCATAAATTCATTGTACAAATTGCATTTCAGTATTGTACCTCTTTAAAAATGCATTCTCCCTTCCTTTGGAATCAAATGCAATCAATAACAAAAAAATGAGACACCATCACCATGCTAGAAGCACCTTCTTACCAAGAAATGTGTCACTAATCACATGTCGTTGTGTATTTACTTCTAAAACATTCATTCTTGAGAGATGTGCATGACCCAACCTTAAACATGAGACACCATCACCATTCTAGAAGCACCTTCTTACCAAGAACACATTTAGAACCAAGTAACACATTTACTTTACTACAAGAGAATACCTTTGTACAACCAACAATACCTTTGTGCCAAGAGAACATCTTTGTACAACCAGGCGCACCTTTAGACCAAGAAAACATCTTTGCACAACCATGAGCACCTTTAGACCAAGAGAGAAGCTTTTCACAACCATGCATATCTTTGCACCACAAGCAACATCTTTTCACCAAGAGAGCACCAGAAGCACCTTTATGTTAGAATGCTCCATCTTATATCAAAATGCTCCAGTATGATCCCAAATGCTATAACTATGATTCCAACTGCTCAAGTCATATTTAACACTTACCAAGGTAGGAGAAGATGTTGTCAGCAAAATATCATCAACATAAAGTAGTAGATATATCCTGATACTATATGAGATCCCTTGTGATATATAAGATATGATGAGTCACAATGACTGTTGTGGAACTAAAGTCGTGATAAAAATTGAGCAAACCAATGGTACCAAACACGAGGAGTCTGTTTTCATAGTAGGCCCACGTGATCAAGGGCTGAAGGATCTCGAAAACTGGGTGGTTGATGCATATACACTGTTTCTCGAAGGTAACCGTACATGAAATCATTCTTTACATCAAGTTGTCAACCCATACCATTAGTAAGAAACAAATAGACTAAGAACTGTATGAATAGGCACGAGTTTGACGATAGGGTTGAAATTTTAATCACAGTCAATACCGAGACAATGGCTTCGATAGTTGGCTACTAGGTGTGCAACTCTGAGGGGGTAGTTACAGATTGAAGGAATTTAGAGGCTTCAAATTTAGAGGAGTGATATCCGACTGTTGTGAATGACCTAATGAAGGGGCATGGTTGTGAAGGAATTTATAAGTGAACAAATTTGTATCATTTTGAGTATCTAGGAAGGAATAGGATGGAGGTGTATTTAGTGTCATGTATTGTAACGCCCGCAAATTCGGACTAGTCAATTTAGAAATAATAAGCGTTAAAAATAACTTTTTGATAGAAGATTATTTAGGATAAATAATATTAACCAAAGTTATAGTATATGTCACAAGAATTCCATACATATAAAGAACGCTAAAATCCTCCTTATAACAAAGAAGTTATGACCCATTGAAGCTTTGCGATTTAAACCGGCATGACTTTCCGTAACGTAACAAGAAAATTTTGATAAATTACTTTTTAGCCTTAGTAATCTAAACAAAAGTCACAGTAGTCGGTAAACCAAGAGTGTGCATATAGAGAACGTCCAAATCTGACTTCATTTGAGGAAGTTATGGCTTCATATAAAGATCGATTATTAGCCTACACAATCTAAACGAGAATTGAGGATCTTGTTAATAGGAGCTCAACGATATAAAGACAGTCGGAAACGGACGTCAAATGACAAAGTTATGAATTTTTAACGGACTTTAACTATCTAAGCCCGTTAAAATATAACTTTAATAATAAAGTCAAAATTAGTCGGCGGAGTCTAAACGAAAGTTGTAGATCACGTCGATAGATACACACAGATATAAATAATGTCAAAAACGGAGCTTGTATGCAAAAGTTATGGATTTTACAAGATAATTAATTTTTTGATTAACCATAGGGCAACACATGTCACGATCTGGCACCATACCTTCTTCCCCATGGCTTGCGATCTGGTGCCGACGCGTGTCCCCTAGTACGCCCTATGTACTTGACCACTTCTAGCCTATAAATAGAAGTCAAAATTCACTCCATTCTTCACACTAATCAATCCTACTCCCCCCCCCCCCCCCGCCCCAAGGCCTCAATGCCTTTCTAGCACTTCCTAGGTGTTAGCAGCAATGCTACGGAGCGTTAGAAATCCCCGAGAAGTAGAGCTTTCGACTTAGAAGCTTTGCCCGCGAAAAGTCTGGTTTCTCGCTAAACCACCTGTAAGTTGAGTTATGCTTACCTTACTTTAAGTATAACTTATGTTTAAGTTCATTATCATTATGATGAACCTATAAATAAGATTTATCAGTGATTCCAAGTCGTTATACTGATTGATCTAATTACGGGGATGATGTCTAGGTTAGATTTAGTGACGTGTTTAAAGTGGGATTTTCAAACAGTATACTTTGTATACCAAACAAATCTTACCTCCAATATGATCCTACCTGGCTGTCCCTTATCATCTACAGATCAGTAGACTTTGAATTAATAATGAATCTAGACTAATAATTAGTCACAATAAATATTAGAATAAGACTTAGTGATAATGAAACTAGGTTATGTCAAAGGAAAAGATAGTTGCTAAACGCGAAGCGTTGTCCGAATTTCGAGTCGTCACTTTAACAAGTGAGTGCATAGTTACTTTCATCTGACTAGGGATAAGCAAAGGAACCGACCCGGATGGAACCGACCCAGGACCCAAAGTTGGCCGAAATTAAGAACCGAACGGACCGCCAGTTCTACCGGTTTCAGTTCTCCCGGTTCCCGGTTCGTACCGGTTCTTGCCGTGTCTTCAATGTTGGAACCAATCCTCAAGAAATAGCAAAATACGGTTCCGGTTTTTGTCGGTTCCACAGGTTCCGGTTTCTACCGGTTCCCGGTTCCAAAAATCCACAAGAATATCGTCCCGGTCCCGACCCGATCGGTTCTATCCGATTCCGGTTTCGGTCGGTTCCCCGGTCCAAATGCTCATCCCTCATCTAACACATAGATATGAAGTATTTAATATTAATTACGTGTTATATGTGCTTATTATCTGTGTTCCTGCTATTTATGCTAGATGAACGATTTATACATGTTTTACTTGATTTAAATTGTATATGTATTTTTATACCTATAAATATATTGGGTAAAGAGGGGTAGATGAAAGATGATGTAGAAGATTAGAGATGAAAGATGAAATAGATGATGAGAGGCCTTGAATTTAAAGATGATGTCATCTAGCAGAGTATAGATGATAACCACAAACTATTCTAGACAGTCTAGTGGAACGCTAACAGACTAGCAACCTGTAGGTGTTCTTGAACTAAGTGCTCACCAGATGTACTCTAAAAATTCCTTGACATGTATTGTAGGTGGATTCCCTAAAATAATATTGTCAATAAAGGAGACAAACCCCGACAACGATGGACTTAGTGCCTTATAGAAGAACATTGGCGGCTATGGACTTAGTGCCTAATGGATAATACTGGAAACTATGGAGTTAGTGCCTATTAGATAAACCCTGGCAGCGATGGACTTTGTGCCTATTCCTTAGGACAAATCCTTAGGAATAAATATTGAAGAATACCTATTGACAAGTATCATGCCCTGAACTAGTACTATCAGTATAGATGATCCTTAGGGTAGATCCTTAAGAATAAAGAAGATAATGGGGATGAGAAATTGGGTTAATTGTTTGATGATTAAACATAATAATTATATTACTATGGTTTGAAAACCCTATATACTCACCAGGTTTCCCAACCTGACCACTAAGTTTATTGTATCACAGGTAGCGATATTAAAGATACATTATGTTGAGAGATTCAAGGAGTATTAGGCCACTAGTTTAATTACTGTAAGGCTTGTAATATTTCGTTATGCTTATGTTTTTGAATTGACGATGACATCCCAATGTATTAATATAAATAAAATACATTTATTCGGAAATGCTTTGATAATATCATTATCATGTTTTCTAGGAACAAATTCCGTAATCTTATTCCTCAAAAAGAATACGCTGATTTTTAAATAAGCATAAACAAATCGGTCTTTTTCTGGCCGTGAAAATAG
The DNA here is from genome assembly GCF_002870075.4 of Lactuca sativa. Taxonomy (NCBI): domain Eukaryota; kingdom Viridiplantae; phylum Streptophyta; class Magnoliopsida; order Asterales; family Asteraceae; genus Lactuca; species Lactuca sativa. Next base: position 161,200,516 of record NC_056624.2, on the reverse strand, counting down.
AGATGTCACATGTATGCAAAAAGGGAATACATTTTCATTAAATGTAACATGTCTCGAAAAAGTGATTTTTTGTGTCTAAATTAAGACAACGATATCTCGATGATACGAAGGACATTCGATAAATATGCACGAGATTGGACGAGGGGAAAGTTTATGAGGTACCTCAAGGTGAGGGTGTCATAAGTAGTCGAAAACACGAATGTAAGAATATGTGGATTGTTTGTGGGAGAGCTTATGATAGTGAGTGTCAATTTGGAGAGCGATAGATTGAAGTTTGTTGAGGAGATGAGTGGCCATGTGTAAGATTTCTACCTAATACATGTGTGGAAGATGATCATGAAACAAAAGGGCATGCATGATATTATTTATAGATCATAACATGAGTTCGAACTTGCCACTTTGTTACAAGGTATACAAATATGAAACCTGTATTACCATATATGGATACCACTAGAATCACAAAGTTGGAGGAATTGAGTGTTATTAGATTCAATTATTAAATTCAACACTATTGGCACATTGTAACAATTGAATATTATAATGAAATTGGTTTTAGCATACCTACAAAAATATAAACTTTTTGGTGACTGTTGATGGTTTTGAGCATTACAACATTCATATCTGCACATGCAACTCTAATTGCTTTGGATCCAGGTTTTTCTCAAGTTATACATGCAAACAAGATTTCCAAAGACTAACCCTAATCCTAAGATACATAATCGAAACTAATAGGGTTTGGATCTTACCTTTCTTGTTATCTTGTAGTAATAAGTACTCCATCTTCAATTCCTTGACCTTCGAAAGCCTAGTGCCCCGAGTGTTGCACCTCTAATGGAGTCACAAACACCACAAGCAAAGAATAAGGGAGAAGGAGGTATAAATTAGCTAGGGTTTCTCTTGGGAAGCAGGTAGGTCGATTTCTAGAGGCTGGGGTTCCTTTTATAGTTGAGGCTACTGGGGTTTTCAGCTGGAAACCCTAATTTCCTTGCTTAGGCCCTAAGAAGTCCATGAAACCCCATATGATAGGCCTTGGATGAAAACTCTATGGGGCTTGCCATAGATTCTCGTCCACCCTTTTCAATAGAGTCCATCAGCCCAAAACTACAACTATCTCTAATTTACATAATCAGGCCCCGTTCTTTTAATCAATTCCTTTGATCACTAAATTAATTTCTGACCAATACTAATTAAATAATATAATTAATATATTATTCTTATAATATATCAATAAACCATTTATTAACCTCTTTATCCAAAACTCATCCTATCTAGTTGCTATGGTGAAGGCAACCCAAAGGACCATGCTATAATCAAATCAGTTACATACCAATTATAGTTATGAGCTTAGACACCTAATCCAACAACCACATCAAAATTCATGTGAAGAGGATACACCTAATGAAAATTAAAGTGATCTAGAAAAACAACGAAATACTTTATTCCAGGCACACTTGTAACTGGTTAGGTCCACATATCAAAATGTATCAAATGAAAGGAAAGTTGCAACAAAATGAGACAAGCTACATGGAATTCTAAAACACTTCCCTAATTGAAAAGCATGACATAAGCTTGAAGACTTTTATTAATACAAGGATGCAAATGACTAGAAAATAAATGTTGTAGCAGTTGTTGACTTGGACGTACGAGACACTTGTATCAGGCGAAAGGAGTGATATAGATCATAGCTTGAGTTATGGGTTTGGTGAGAAGATATAGGTCACCCGTGCTATCATATCAAAGGAGTATTTGACAAGTCCTTTACACAAAAGCTAAATTCGTCAAATTCAATGACACATTTGTTATCTTGAGTAAACTTCTCAATATAAATGAGATTTCCTTATAATTTGAGGGGTAATAAGGATATTTTTGACGGATAAGTGATGATCAAAACTAGAATTAAGAAGAATAGTTCTAGACAATTTATTTACAGAAATATTTGACCCATCGCCAACTAATACGCAAGAAGGAATGAAATTATTTCTAACGGAAAAAAGTATACCTTCATCTCATGCAAGTGTTCCATAACATCGAAAACTATATACCAATTAGGATTCCTTAAATCATTGAGAGTCATCATGCTGAACATTTGCGGAAGATTAGTGGGTTAATCATGAACTTTGAAGCACAATTGTTTTGCCAAGGTTGTTGTCGAGCAAAGTGGCCTAATTGGAAACAAGCTAACCCATATTTTTCCCGGGCGTATGAAAAGAGCTATTGACCAGGTTGTTGTCAAGGGGAAGGGTGCATAGTTTGTTGCTAATTTGTTAGAGTGGTAAGAATAACCAAAAAAAAGGTGGGCTACCCTTGTGGTTGAAACTAGAATGGGCCTTTTTGACATGTGGTTCGAAAACTTTGTTAGGCTGATTGACCATCGGGAATCGGATACCGTCCATAGTCCACTACATGCTTTGCTAAAACATGTTTGGAGAAGATTTAAACCCTTTGATTTTGACCACCTCAATAGTTTCCCCAACCGCGATTGATTTTTCCCCGGTATGACCTTCATGGCTATTTCCTCCTTGATTATTTGATTCATGGTGAGATGATTCAACTGCTAAAAGGATAGGTGACAAGGAGACGAAAACATTGTTGTTTTTCATTTTGTCCCTGCTTTGTTACTCAAGAAGGAGCATATAATGCATTTCCAAAAATAAGGGCAAAGGAGTACAATAACGTATAATACTAGCCAAATAATCAAACTTTTGTGAAAGACCATTAATTGTGTACGTTACCTAATTCTTTTTTTAGTATGGTTGTGTCGATGTTATCAAGTAAATTCACAATAGTCTTGATTTGTGTGTAGTACTCAGTTATCAATAAATTGTCAATGCGAATGTTTCAAAGTTCAATGTCAAGTTGCATCACCTTTGCGTCTTTATTATCTCGAAATAGGGTTTTGAGATCCTTCCAAACTTGTCTAGCTGTCACTTTCTTCTTCAAAATCATTTGCAAAAAGGATGGTATTATCTTTCGGTTCTTTGAGATGATCAACCACATCGAAGTAGTTACAATGGGTGTTAAATAATTCATATTGAGCATCATAGTTCATTTTTTAAGGTGGAGAATGATGAGAATGGACGATCGGATGTTGGTGATACCATACAGTTTGTCAACGGTCGCTGGCCATGAATAATGATATGAAAAAGTCACTACTAAAATCTATATTCCATGAAATATCCCATTTTCATCCTCCCTAATAAATCAAAATATTTTTGTCACATGTCATTCTCTCATTCATGTGGACACATGACATTTTCTAATACTTTTGAATAAATATTTTTCCTGTGTCACTTTCTCATTGATTTATGTTTTCTTAATTAATACATGATATTTGCACCTCAATTAATAATGTTTTAACTGAAATAGCCAATAAATTACAATATAACTACTCATATTATATTTAATATGTTTTCTTTATTTAAATTTTAAGTTTTAAATTTCTAATCCTTCGTAATAAATCAAACTATTTTTGTCACATGTCATTCTCTCATTCATTTGGACACATGACATTTTTTAATATTTTTGAATAAATTTTTTCCTATGTCATTTTCTCATTGTTTTATCTTTTCTTAATTAATATATGATATTTACACCTCAATTAATAAATGTCTTAACTAAAAATTGTCAATAAATTACAATATAACTAATCACATAGATTGTAGTTAATATGTTTTTTTTAATTTAAATTTTAAATTAAAAAATCTAAAATTTCCAATTTAAATAAATTTTTCTATAAACCTTTATATTTAATTTTTGATTTATATAAATCAGTATAATATACGGATCTCGCAACTAATATGAATCTTGTACAGCGGCAATATGTAGGCTATAGTCGTATACAAGACTAAAATACTAAATAATAATATAAGCTTATATTACAAAGTCCAAATCGCTTTGACCTCATATCCTTTGGGCCCAAAATGGATTGAGATTTGATACCAGAAAGAGCCGAGGAAAAACATAAAAAAAACGTAGCTCATCTATAGGGCAAACAGAATAAAAAAACGAAAAAGAAAAAAAATATTAGAAAAATGAAAAAAATATATAAAACCAAGTTTAGTTTTGACTAAAAAATAAAAAATAAATAAAAATGAAGAAGTTAAAAAACATTTGACCGAGTTTTGAACATGTGGTGTAATTTTTTGCAAATTATAGGGATCAAATTTGAACTTTAAACCTAATTTTAAGACTGATTTTGCATAAAAATTAACTGACTTAATCATAAAACCTGTTAAATGGGCTAAAGTGATAACTAGGGATGAACGTAGGCGGGTACCCGTCTCATTTGGCGAGAACCGGAACCGGCGGTTCCTAGAAAGTTAGAACCGGAACCGGAACCGCTCTAGACAGTTCTTAAATGTTTAGAACTAGTCCCGGAAACGGCGGTTTCGGTTCCGGGAGCGGGTAACCCGGTCGCATTAATTTTGTGAACTTTTTCGATAAAACCGCAATTTAGTTCGATCCAAATCAAATCAATTCGGACCAAAGACGGACAAAATCAGACCAATATATTCTAAACCGGTCTAAGTAACACACATTTATATGAAGTTTATATATATATATATATATATATATATATATATATATATATATATATATATATATATATATATATATATATATATAAACCGGTTCCGGCAGGTAGCGGTTCCGAAAAAACGAGAATCGGAACCGGAACCGCTTAAGGCGAGGCGGTTCCAGTTCCAAAACCGGCAGTTCCGAAGCGGTTCCGGTTCCAAAAACGGGTACCCGGTTCCGATGCTCATCCCTAGTGATAACTCTACGTTCATTTATGGTCAGAACAAAAAAATAATAATAATATGACTTTTCACAATTATGAAAATGTTTAAACTTTTATGGTATTTGTCCCTCATCTATAACTAATAATTATAAAAAACCTAGATGCTATGGTCCAAAGACAAACACATTCTCATCAACAAGTCTTATAGCTAATATATAACAAGTAAATGTAGTCATCAACCAGTCTCATGGCTAAACGTAGAACAGGTAAATGACATTGTATTTAACACAAAAAACATGATATATCCAAATTTAAACTATAGACCTAAGAGCAAACGAGCAAAAACTATTTTGATTAAAATTAAAATAACACCCCTGTTTTTCTAATTTTCCCATTTCCCAACACAAATAAAATATGATACCACAACATCATAAACCATAAACAAACACAATGGCAAATCAATATGGTATATTATTTCAATAATAACAAGGAAAATTAAATTACATATGTTACCAAAATCACCGATTCGTCGATTTCATGGCGTCAACTTCTTCTGCAGAAGGAGGGACAGGTTTGGAAGCGCCAGGGATATCAACGCACGCAATCTCATCAGGACGGATGTGAGGCTCTTCGTCATGGTAATGGAACTCCTCGTCCTCCTCCTCGTCGGAATCACCGCTGAAATCAAACCATCTGGAGAAGAAGATGGACCAGATCAAATACATGGTGGCCGCAGTTAGGGCTCCGCATCCAACACCAAAGAGAAGAGCGCCGACGATGCTCATAATGTCCATGGTGCGATCGCGAATCGAGGTTTTGACCGAGGAAGCATAGGAGGAGGAATAATAGGTCTGCGAATGCGAAGTGAGAACGTCATCGGAGGAGGATGAGTCAACAGGGCGGTGGAATTGGCGGATTTGGGTGACGAAGAAGGTGAGACGATGGGAATTGGTGACCGTGGGGTCATGGGATTGGGAGGATGAGGTGATGAAGAATATGGTTTTGCAAGGTCTTGCGGCGGCGGAGATTGCGAAGACGGTGATGAAGAAGGAGAAAAGTAGGCGACGGGAGGTGGTGGACGCCATTGACGGAGAGGAGACTCGGAGGTGTTTGGTTTGACGTTTGAGTCAATCAAGGGTGGTTGCATTGGTAAAATGTGTGGTAATTCAAAATTGGTTCCTCAAAAGGTGTATTCTTGTGCTCAACAAACAAATTCATAAAAACCACCAAAGTTTCACAAATTTCATTGTTGAAAAAGTTTACTTGATCCAAGTATAAGTAACGTTGAATTCAAATAATAACTTAATCTTAATAAATTAGGCTAGATGGAGATGCTCGAGAGTGAGCTCAGCACGTCCTAGGTCCTACGTGTAACACCGCACCCTCAACTCGGTATGTTGAATGGGAAGGGTTAACTCGGGAAAAAAAACTACTATATTTAAAAAATAAACTTTTTTTTTAATATAACTGTTTTTTCTTCAAAATTTAAAATTGCAAACCATTCATCAACTAATGTAAATACCAACAATCTTCTTTATTTTTCACCATATTCAAACCTTCTTCATTTATAGAACTTTTTTTATTTTCTATAAATTTTAAACCTTCTTCATCTCTCAAAATGACCCGTCTTTGGGACACAAATGAAGAGATCATTTTAGCTCGTGCATGGATCGATGTAACTGAATATCCAAATCACATCAACTTTTAGATAAGTCTTTTTTTTTTGGAGTGAATCACCCAACGATACAACCATGGAGTGAGCGAAGGACGCCTCTAAAGTAAATATCGACCTTCGTCAAATGGAGAAAAACAAACGTAGTGGTAGTACAGTTTCACATTGTATTTCGTAGGATAATGCGTAATTCAATAAATGATGTGAATGATGGAATGATGGTAGTCAATGCTATTCAAACTTACCGTGTAGAACGTAACAAACCTTCCTACTTTGTAGAGTTTTGGCAAGTTGTGATTAGGTCCGACAAATGATTTCAATATATCGATTGAGTTGTATTATGTGTTATTTTAATTTCAAGCTTATTCCTATGTTTTTTTTTATTTCAAGTGTCTTGTATTTTATTTTAATTTCAAGTTTGTTGTGTTTTATTTAATTTTAAGTGTATTTGTCTTTTTAATTTTAATGAAAAATTTAGTTTTACATAACTAATATATTATGTTTTATATAATTAATTTTACTTTAAATAAAATAAAATAAAAATCTTGTGACAAAAATGGAAAACCACTATACTTTAGCAAGTACAACGTGAATATGACAAATAAAAATGTATGACAAAAATGATACCATTCTTTTCAAAACTTTAAAATATTATACCTCATGTTTAACAAAAAAAAGATAGATGTATTTTTGTCCTTCAAAAATAAAGTTGGTTTAAAAATGAAGTTTTATTAGACCAAGGGGAGTGGACTACGGGTTGACAGCACCAAGTGTCACATAGATAGGGGAACACCGCTCCCCCTATGCGATCTTGGGTGCAGTTTTACCGCACCTCTTTCCCATTCTATTGTGAATTTTGATTGGCTAAATGGGTTGACCGTTGGCAACGGTCGGAAATTGAATGAAATATATATATATATATATATATATATATATATATATATATATATATATATATATATATATATATATATATATATAGAGAGAGAGAGAGAGAGAGAGAGAGAGAGAGAGAGGATTGAATATGAACTATAAATATTGTGTGAATGTATGACCATTTTTGGTTTATTGGATTAAACTAAAGAATGATTTGTGATTAAAGGGTGTATATTATTAAGATAGAATATGTTTACTATTTAATTACATTTAATTAATTGTAAGGTTATTGTAGTCTATTAATCTGTTTTTAAAAATGAAAGATTCCTTATTCTCTCCTAATTTGATGGTATTTTTATTAAATTCTTATTTATTTTATTTAATAAAATTAAATATTGATAATTATATCATTTTTAGCAAAACACATGTTATAACAATTTGCATCAAAATAATAATATTTTTATTGCAACATTGATATATTTAAAAAAAAATAAAAAAATAACACAAATATGAATTTCTTATGTATTCTTTAAAAATAAGGATTAAGAATCATTTTAACTTAACAAAGAATCAAATATTCTTGTAGAATTTAGGGTTAAAGAATGATTTAACTGGTTGAATCTTCCATATATATATATATATATATATATATATATATATATATATATATATATATATATATATATATATATATATATATATATATAAAGAATATTCTTGAAAGAATATAATATTTTGTGAGATTAAAAGAATAAGATATGAATTGTAAATTCATAAATGACACTCTTGAAGAATAAGATGTGATCCAAATGCATAACTTATATTTTTGAAGAGTAATATAACATATTTGAAAAAATAAAAAATATTCTTTAAAAATAATACATAGAATAAAGGAAAGAATATATATATATATATATATATATATATATATATATATATATATATATATATATATATATATATATATATATATATATATAAAAGTACATGAAACATTCTTGTAGTAAACACACATCTTGACTTGTAGCTCCATTCAGTAATTATTTTTCATTCTTCATTTCAATCTTTTTTGTACTTTATTCTTCAAGAATCAGTTTCAGAATGTATTTTGAATTCTTATATCTACATCAAGATTCTTTGAGAATGAGATAAAAATTACCTACATATAAAAAAGCAAAATCCATGAATCAATAATTATTGTAAATAACATTCATGAATTGTTATAAGCAACTAGAGTTTCCGAGAAACAAAAATCATGAATTCTTTAAGAGTGAGATAACATATCATGTAAACCAAATTCATGATTCTTTAAGAATATAGTAATAATGTCCCAATATCACATGATCATGTGTTTTGATTTTGTTTTTCTAATTTGGGCCTATGTATTGAATCTTGAAATTTATTGTAACAACCCCTAGTTAGGATAGAAATATAATCTAATTATCTTAGAAAAAACTCCAAAAACTTTATTGTAAAAAATCATGATTAATTCATATGATCATGTGCTTTACAATTATGATTTACCTCAAATAACATATGTTTATATGTATAGATGTACTTAGGTGTTGTGCAACCACTCCTCCAAATCTATAAATTCTTCCCAAGGAGCCATAATAACCGGTTCAATTCCCACAGATATGGGTATCAATTTACATGTATTATAAACTATGGAGAGCTTTGACCTCCGAGTCCAAAAACAAGCCAACATGTACTATATTCATGTTTTCTGGATTTAAGTTGAAGGGCAACATTTAATGTTCTTGAAAAAAAATATAGGGCTGACAAGCTACAAATTCGGTACAAGCCCAATCATGGAAGTATACTAATATAAATAATAAAGGTAAAATGGTTGAACTAACTTCATGTTGGATGATATTTTGTGGAGTCTGCAAATTTGGACCAAATATCATTGACAAAAAGGTAAAAAGAAACAACATAAATTACTCAAAAGTTAATGTAAAGAAAAAGAGAACTTACTAATGGTGGTGGTGACAAAAAAAAATGCATAATTACAATAGCAAATCGTCGAACAGTTGGCAGGTGTTAACCAAACACACACATACACAAAAAAAAAAAGAGAAAATCATGACTTCAATCCTCCAAAAATTAAATTCCAATTATCATTGTTCCAGTGAAAAAAAAAAATCAGAGCCAATGCATTTCAATCTTCCTTCGATGACCTTCAAATCTATACATGAGGCTTATGGTTGTAAAGATGGTGACATGAAGAAGAAGGTTATGGCATTGTTGCGAAATCGTGATGATGGGTTTGGTGAATCTGTGATGGTGGATGGTTAGGGTTTAAGCAGGTGTTAGGTATGGTTGTGAACTTGTGATGATGTTAAACGAAACGCAAATGACATGGATGGTAAGATGTTCTGGTGATTTTAATTGCCAAAATAAAAGGATTTTAATTTGATGGAAATTATTCAACTTTCTTAAATTATATGTTTTTAAATTTGGTTACCTACTTAACTATTCAATTGATTTTACTATAATACCACTATGAAATGATTGGTGTAGAATAAGTCTTGCATCCCCTAATCCCCTAATCTAATAAATAAACCAATTTTGACACGTGGCAATTTCTTAGCATCTCCCCCATCGAATTTTCCCGCTCAAAGTTTCTATGTGAATTTCCAAAAATGCCCTTTCTTCATCTTAATACCCCATCCACTTCATTCTCGCTCTGGCATTAGAAACAATTAAGAGTTTCCAAGCGATAAATCAGCCCCCAAATTCCACAAATTAGGGATGTAATCCTATACAATCTGTAGTGATTCAATACTCATTTAACCTACATCACACAAGAAGACCACACATATAAGCCGAAGATTCAACTTCATTCGGTATAAAGTTGAAGATGGTGAAATCAGTATTCGCAAATCTCACACTGATCAAAATTTGGCAGACCCTTTCACGAAGCCCCTTCCTGAAGCAAAGTTTGAAGGACATGCTCGAGGGATTGGACTTTGCTATTCTAGTGATTAGATTTGATCTATGTATTAGTATTGAATATTGGAACATTTTGTAGCATCATGTATCGTAATGAATATGATATATATATATATATATATATATATATATATATATATATATATATATATATATATATATATATATATATATATATATATATATATATATATGATCTTTTCATTAAATATTTATTGAGTTCTTTATTAACATGTTTAATCCTTGAGTAAATTTATTCACTCTAAAATCATAGTAGGTTATTATTATGGGAGCAATAATGAAATAAGGCTAATATGAATTGGAATGGTTGACAAAGTGTTGTAACCGGTTTCATAGGTACTTGACAGAGAGCAAGTATTGGATTGACCCGTTCACGATCACCTCATGGATCGCTATCATGAATGATACTTGATAAAAGGTAATATTGTATATCCTTAACACATGAGATACATATATGGGTCTTGATTATGGAGAATGTTTTGCTTTTATATAGTCAAATGTTGTACTTTAGCCAAGCAGTTATAAAAGATATTTTCAGGTATGATGTGAACCATGCAAAAGACATATGTAGTCAAGATGATATTTGTTCCTCTTATTCGTTGAGAGTTAGACATCTACGACATGATGTAAAGTTGAATGTTATATGAGACTGACTGCGATATATATCTCATGTTCAACATGATGTCTGTAGCAAAAGGATAACTAATAAACTTACCTTACACACCAATTGTAGCCTTCGGCTTCTAGGAATTGGGTGTTGATAGAATGGCACAAAATCGTATGTTGGTGGGGGCGGTAAAATGTTGCTAGACGCTCACCACTATCTATATCAATCTAATATGAGTCTTGTGCAAGTGGGAGATTGAAAGATCTAATATGATCAAGAGTCATATTAGAATGATATTGCTAATTAACATATAATACTAAGGGTCACACTAACAACAACTTCATACAATCGTTTATTTATTAGAAATTATAAATTGGGAAAATATTTATTTCATGGAAATAATTATTTCATAACACAAGTAACATATTATTTCACATGGTATGAATTAATAAGTCATGCACAACCTTTTGGACTAGTTGAATCCTTTAGTCTTTTACCTAAAGAAAAATTTTATATTTTATAAAACTTGGGTGTATAAAATTTAAACCTCTCTCTATTTCTTTAGTCAAAACCATAGCTTCTTTAGAGATGAATAAGTTATTCTCTTTTGATTAAAATAAGGAAAATAATGCATGGGTTAGAAGCATGGGGATACAAGTAGCCTTAGGTGCATGGAGTGCTTAATGGGTTAAGGAATTATGGGTAATATTCTTGCTTTATGAAGGATTTAGAGGCTTTCATTTTGGAGAAACTCTCTTGCATGCATTTTGGCCGAAAATCTCTCATCTCTCTCACTCTCTTACCTTCTTGCAAAGTGTTGAAGTATTGAAGTGTTACTTGCATTCTTTCTTTAAGTCATAATTTTGTTTTGACTTAAAGCTTAAGAGTTGTAACTAGCATTACATCATGTTGATGAATTGTTGGTGTCTTTTGTTTCTACATTCTTCATCAAACTCAAGCCTCCCAAGAGGATTCAAAGGTTGTTATCATCTTCCTTCTTCTATGGTTTTCTTTTTATTTTTTCCATAACTTGCAAGTAGATCCTTGGTGAGTTGTAATTTGTTATTAATTTCAAAATTTCCAAGACCAATCAAAAATTTTAGAAACTTATGTGTATCTGTTGCCAGTAGCCTTGAGATCGGTTGCCAGTAGCGAAAGCATAAAAGACTAATAGAAAATTTTAGAAACTTATGTGTATCTCTTTCCAGTAGCCTTGAGATCGAGAAATTGAACAACAAGTTCCGGTCAGATGATGATTCTGGAGTAGGGTTCGACAGTATCACTAATATTGCATCTGGACAAACCGATTTCGCCATCTCTTCTCGCTACACAGTGTTAAAGATCCCATAAATGGGAATTAAAATAACAAAAAATGATAAACGAGATAAATGATAAACGGGAAGAGGAGTAAGGAGCTTTTGTATAAGTGGTTTTAGTTTGAAATTGTTTTGGTATGTGGTTAATCGGAACCGAAATCTCTGAATCAATCGGTTTGGTCCATCGTCGCTTTTAATATAACTGGCAGATGACGATGGAAAAGATATTGGGTATCATGGAAAAAGACGACGACGATTGAAAAGAGACTGAAACTTATAGATGTTGTCATTAGGTATGCTAAGCTAAACAGAAGTTGTACGACATCCATCATTGATCAACAATTATGAATACCATGCTTCTAGTTAAAGCATAGTCAGCACTAGTACCATCACCATCACCATCACATCCACTTGGTCTTGCTTGAAATTTTCACCGGTGTTGGCATTTTCGCATTCATACTTCAATCAAAACCTTAACACAAACAAAACTCATGCCAGGATAAGTTTTCAAGGTTGGTCAATTTTCCGACGAACATAACATAACTTACAAGGATCAACTCCGACTATGTAAGATCTTCTTGGTTTCTCTAATGGTTGAATCGCCATTAGCGACAACCGTCATGATGGCCTAGAAACGATCGCAAGTGACGGTGACGGCCCTTCTATCGGTTTCGGTTGAGCCCCGTAAACTCGCCAAACTTGAGGCTTCTAACTTTAACCAAAGTTTAAACTATTGATTTGGAGGGGTGCGCCATGCCAAGGCGACACTCAAAGACCCCAATAGCAAGATATTGTGACAGATCTTTCCCCATAAAAAATAATATTAATATCGAGTGGGCCGATGATCCACATATAAGATATTAAACTAATAAGAGCATATACTACACTTGATCTTAGCCAAAAGGCCGAGAAAGGTATGATTTTTTCGTAAGGGATAAGCCTTCCTTTTTAAAGCTACTCAACATTCTCTGTTTTATTTCCTTGAGGCGATGTAGGACTTATTAAATTTTCCCATCTATTATTATTTTATGCTCTCACGAAACTAAATACATTAATGGCTTCACTCTCGGAAGTGCAATATCTTACCTACCAAAGGTTGTTATCATCTTCCTTCTTCCATGGTTGTGTTTTTATCTTTACATAACTTGCAAGTAGATCCTTGGTGGGTTGTAATTTGTTATTAAGTTTGAAATTTACAAGACTCCCGTTGCTATTATTTTAAGTTTTTAGAAACTAATTTTGAATAAAACCTAATAGAATTAGTGATAATGATACTAGGTTACGTCAAAGGAAAAGATAGTTGATAGAAGCGAAGTGTTGTTCGAGTTTCGAGTCATCACTTTATCAAGTGTGTGCATAGTTACTTTCATCTTACACATATATATGAAGTATTTAAGATAATTACATGGTATATGTGCTTATTATTTGTGTTCCTAATATATATGCTAGATTAACTATTTATATATGTTTTACTCGATTTAAACTGTATATGTATTTTATGCCTATAAATATATTGGGTAAAGATGGGTAGATGAAAGATGATATAGATGGTGAGAGATGAATGATGATATTGATGATGAGAGATGAAAGAAGAAATAGATGATGAGAGGCCTTGACTTTAAAGATGACATCATTTAGCAGAATATAAATGATAATCATAGACTATTCTAGATAGTCCAGTGGAACGCTAGCAGGATCACAACCTGTAGGTGTTTGTAAACCGTGTGTTCATCAGATGTACTCTAAAAACCCATTGACATATATTGTGGGTGAACTCCCTATAATAATACTGTCAATAAAGAAGATGATCCCATGGACTTAGTGCCTAATAGATAAATATTGGAAACATGGACTTAATGTCTAATAGATAAACACTAACAACTATAGACTTAGTGCCTATTAGATAAACCATGGAAGCAATGGACTTAGTGCCTATTCCTTAGGACAAATCCTTAGGAATAAATATAGAAGAAAACCTACTGACAAGTATCATGGAGGAATACCTAAATTAGTATTGTCCGCATAGATGATCCTTAGGGTAGATCGTTAAGAATAAAGAAAATATATGGGATGGGAAATTGGGTTAATTGTTTGATGATTAAACATATTTAATTGTATTATTATGGGTTAAAACCCTATGTGCTCACCAGGATCCCAAGCTTGAACCACTCAGTTTCTTGCTTTACAGGTAGTGACACGAGAGCACAAGTGTGATGATCAGATGAGAGATTTATGGATTATATGCCAGTAGAATGATAGATGTTTGTAAGGCTGTATTATTTCCATTTATGCTTATATACTCTATTGACGATGGCATCCTAACATTTTAAATATAAATAAAATACATTTCTTAGGAAATGATTTAATAGTATCATTATCATGTTTTTTGGGAACAAATTTCACAATATCATTCCTCAAAATGGATACTCTGATTTTAAATAAGCATAAACAAATTGGTATTTTCTTGCTGTGAAATTAGGGATGCCACACTCTTGAACAATGCTCATGCGTTTCCGTCGCTGATGGATGGGCTTGTAAGTGGGGTGATTGTGTGTTCGTTGGTGTGAATGGTTTCATCTAAACCTAGGTGGTTGGTGTGAATGAAGATGATGGTGCAACCATCGGCTGTGTTGTGGTGGTGTACTATCCCTGTGATGCGGTACTAGTGACGTCATAGTGTGGATTGGGATCTAGGAGTCAGATGGCCCCGATGCAGTCCCTTCCGCTGCCATTGTTTTCGGTGGTTATGATGTAGCTTTATGTGTTAGTTGTCGCAACAACGGATGTCGCCAATGATGTAAAGTGGTAAACTGGGGTGACTCCGGTGATGACCTAAGGTGACTCCGGTGGGATTACCGCTTTGCAATCGAGCCTTGGAACACAAAAGGCAAACCTCGTCAACCGTTCTTCGGGAGGAGATCTCAGGAGGTTGCTCCGGCAATCAAGTCACTATATTCTGAGAAGGATATTGTGCGAGTATTAGCCTTGAGGAACTTGCAATTTAGACGTATGGCTCTTGGACTTATATAGTAAGGAATGATCGTTGACTCCTTCTTTAGGGGACATGATTTTTAGTCCTGATACAACACAAGTATGCCTATTAGTGGAGGTGTCCTTTGTTTTCTTACTCTGAGTTGTGATTGGTTCACAGATGATGTTGGTGGTGGTGCGTGCACCACCTAGGTTATCAATTAATACTGTGGTGGTGCCATCCCTAGGGGTGTGCCTTTCCAGGCACGGGATCGCTCCCACCCAGTCTCCAGCGTATGTTTCGAGGCATCACCGTCTGGCATGGCCCAATGGGCCGCTATAAATATGTATACATGTTTTTAATAGTTTTTTTTTATACAAATGTATTACAAACCCTAGTTGGATAAAGAAAATGATTAATGACCTAAGAAGATAACGAACTTGGGTTTTGTCCATATTTAAGTAACCATGTTTTTTTTAATAAGGTTTGACCAGTAAACTTGTTTTTACTTGTTTGACTTGTTTAAAATTGGGTAAGATTACTCGTAATTACCAGTGATATTACCATATTATGAACATGCCGAATAAGTTTATTGGTCAAACGTGTACGGAATGGCTGCCTAAATGTGGAAAAAACCTAAAATCCGTTACCCAAAGAACCATTATGGAACGTGTGCTCTATACAGGTTTGTGTACTTTATTTTTGAAAAAATTACAAAAATGGTTCTGGTGGTTTACCAAAGGTCGTAAACTTAGTTCCAGCTAATTTTTTTGATGCAAATGGTCCCTGTGGTTTGCAAAAGTTGTACGAATGTCCCTTTTTAATAACACCGTCAATATTCAGTCGTTAGGTCATATCACGTGCCTCCCATGTTGGGGTATTTTGGTCATTTCTGATGGAAAGTGTGTCCAAGGTCATTAACTATTGGTAATATTTCTAAAAATAACAGGGTTCTTTTGGGTTGCCCTCAAGACCCAAATTGAGTAGAATAAATAAAGGAGAAATTGGTTTATTAATTATTATGGTTAATAATTAATTAGAAACGAATTGGAAATATATTTTGGGAATTAATTAATAGTTTAATTAATCAAAGGGTTGAATATTCATTAATCAATAGTTGGTTAATCAAGAATGTTCCAGAACCCTTATAGAATTAAGGCTGGATGAAAACCATTACATCCCACATGGGAAAATGAGTGAATTTTGTGGTTATGCTCCCATCCTACATAGGATGGAGTACAAAACCTAGGAAGGGTTCCAAGGCTGTAAATAGGGCCTTAGGGATTTCATTCTTCCTTGCATCTAAGCTTGAAGTTTCGCCAACTCTTCTTCCTCATCCCATAGGGACGATTTCTAACCCTCTTAGGGTTTGTGAAATTGACCCTTCTCCTATTTATTTTTGTTCCACTCTTTAGAGTCATTGGGTGTGATACCATTAGAGGGATTCTGGTTTGGGTCCTCTCATCCAAGCAACTTCATGGACGATCAAGATCTCAAGCATGGAGATCAGGGGATACATAAGAGGTATGTTTTTCTTCTTTATGTTTTGTTTTCATAGGGTAGATGTAATTAACATGAAACCATAGATCCATAAGTTGCATGTACACTTAGCTATATCATAGTTTCAAATTTTCCGCTACCTAGTTTAGAGTGTATCTGATGCGTAGAAAACCCAACAGTGGTATCAGAGACATTGGTTCATGATTACATTCACCCTAGGCCCATATTTTCTGAAAATACTTGTTTGAAATTGAATGAAAGAAGAATAATTGAAAAATTCGTAAGTGTTAAAACCTACATAGGGCTCACGAGGTGAGCGCGATAGAATTAGGGTTTCGATTTTTCTTCAATTTTTAAAATTAGAAGTTTTATCAAATATGGATAAATACCAAATTTAAAATGTTTTAAATCTGGAAAATTGATAAATATTATTTAAATATGATTATTTGAATTTGAATATTTATTTATTATTTAAATAGTGAATTTAAATATTTAATATTATTTATAATAGAGATTTATAAATCTGAATATTAACCCCTTATGATTTATTAATTGTTACATTGTGTTCTCGCAATTAGTTAGAATTATTAATAGACAACTAAATTTAAAGAGTTTTAAGTTTGCCCCTTGTATTTATATATATAAGAACTGTATAATATATATATATATATATATATATATATATATATATATATATATATATATATATATATATATATATATATATATATATATATATAAAGAAAGTTACAACATGCGCCCTCGTATGTTTTAAATATTGGCATTATCAGTCTTACCATGACTAAGCTTACCCATTCTGATGTAGGTGTTTAAGGAGGTCTCTATGATTTCTAATTGGGTTGGTTTTTAATATACTTCGCTCTTACCACCCTCACAGACCTATTGCATTTTGAGAATTGAGTTACCGAAAGGGTTTGATAGTGATAATGGTCAATCTAAAAGTATTCTAAATACAAGTATAAATTTTTTTTCGTTTTATTAATAGAATGTGATTCGCATATTTTCCATGAAAATTGCACATTCTCTTTATATTTTGTTGGTGAAGCTCGTGTGGTTAATTGACACATCAATTTAGAATATACTTGAGAATGATATGGAACTCGCGAATCTCAAGCATAACTTGAGCCGCGGACCACACGATTTTGTATGGTCGATTCACTATCTATTCAGTGATCCGTGGCGACCCCGTCATTGAATCTAAGATGAACATAATCCAATATAACATGCCATTAATAGTCAATGAATCTCAAATATCTAGGAATTTGGTGGTGATCTAAATTGGAAATGGGACTTGCCTACCTAAATAACTTTATGGCGTGTTTATGGCATCCCTTTACACATCATGGAGCCAAATATGGATCCTAGCCTTCTTAAATAATTTTATTTAGGGTAATTATTTTTTAAGGATAAGTAAAACAAAATATAATGGAAATTGATATTGCATGATGTCTATAACCTTGTCCACTAAAATCTACTGCTTCAAAACCTCTGAGGATTAGCTATGACGATGATCAATCTTGTCTAAATTCGTAGTTTGGGAATAGTTCTCATAAAAAAAGGAAAGATTATACCTTTGATAAAGCTCTTCCTAGGTTACTCCAAAGATTGCATTATTGTAACACCCAAAAATTTCAAACCAATTTAAACTTTTAAAACATGTCAAGTTCATCAAAACATTACAACTTTGTTTCCAAATATTATTTATCAGAGTATTCCCAGAAATGTAAACATAATATGAGGAGCTGTATGATCATGCCTTCACCTTTCCGCGATCCCCTGATGTACCTGAAATAATAAACTGAAACTGTAAGCCCGAAAGCTTAGTGAGTTACCCCCAAAATACCGATACACATACAGTCCACATAACCAAGTCAGCAATAACATATCATAACGAACTGAACGGAACAACACATAACGGGTTTACAGCCCTACAAACTGTAATACCCATGAGCCCATAGTACGAGTCTCCCTTAGCCCGTAACTAGAATGCTCCTAGGGTTTGTTGGCTACCGCACGAAGCAGTACAACCTCAACCCATCCCATATAACAAACACATAACATAACCACTGAGCATGTAATAATCACATAACATCATAGGTAGTCCTACAGATCTACCTAACTGGCATAACCACTAGCATGCAACACTAACTCATATTCAACCTCTAACACTGCTAGGATAACATATCCAATGGGCCGGCCTTGGTGCCTTAGACCCCTTAGTATAGTGAGGATAACTCACCTTGCAATTGTCGTCTGAAACTAGAAAGCTCGACTACTAGATCACCAACACGAACTCCACCACCTATAGTTACCATAAAACCCCTTTTTCACAAATCTCCAAATTACCTATTATACCCTCAGAAGTCAACTGGTCAACCCTTGGTCCAAGTCGAGGTCTACAGTCAGATTCAATAGTCCATGCTAACTCGACTCGTCGAGTGCAGTTCACCGACTCGTCGAGTCCTTCCTGAACTCGAGAAGTCGTGAAATCCCTAGTTAGCTCGTCGAGTTCCCTTTTAACTTGCCGAGTTCAAATGTCCAAGAATTGGTAGAAACCCTGTCCGACTAGCCGAGTCTTAGAATGACTCGTCGAGTCCAAGGCAATCTTCAACGGACTCCCCGAGTTGTTCATCCAACTCGCCGAGTCCTTGCAGACCTTCATCCATGCAAACACTTTTAAAGCCATGGCAAGGTTCTGAATTACAGATCCAAGCTTCTAGGGCATGTTTATCATGTAAAGTCGCAAACTTTACGTGCATGCAAGGCTTTAATACCCTTAAATGGCAAAACTAAGCTTACAATGAAGTCTCACACTTGAGGGAAGGATCCTACCAGGCAAGGCTAATGACTTTATGGATCTAGAGGTCAAAGGGAGTCCATATCTGAAGTTGCAACTTCAGATCTTAGCTTAAACATGGGGAGCCTTTCTTAAAACCCATCCAAAAGAGGTCAAAAGAGAGATGAGCTAAAGGAACAACTTAATACCTTCTAGGGTGTGACAACTGATGAATCTCTTAGCTCCCCCACGAGTTCCTAGCCTTGATTTCCTTGCTCCCCCAAGTGTTTCCTTCTTCAAAGTTCCTCCTTCAATCTTGAACACACCAAAAGAACACACACACACACGATTTAGGTCTTGAGAGGGACAAAGGGCAGTAAGGGGAGGCTGGGGGAGGCCAATGATCCTTTAAATAGGGTGCAAAACCCTGAGATTTAGGGTTTCATCAGCCAGCTCCTACTCGTCGAGTCCCTTCTTGAACTCGGCAAGTAGCTCATTAAAATACGTGGCCAACCCGCTGCTACTCGACGAGTAGGGCAATCAACTCGTCAAGTAGCCCTTGAAATCAAGATTTCACACACTAAGTCAATACTTGAGAATCGGGGCGTTACAATTATAATCTATTATAAATAACAATTATCAAGTATATGTTGTAAACTGGCATACTGAAGTAAAATGGAATTTTCTGGAGTTAGGAGTTGACTAGGGTTAGTCGACTAGCTAACATGTGCGTATGATCAATTCACTATGATTTTGATATGAACAACTTGGAATGTCCATAAAGGAGTTGTGTAGCATGTTGAGGTTCCTTTTGAAACTAACATAGCCAATCATAGAAACTCAAATATCAAAGCACTCCCATAATTTTACTATCATGAATAGAAATGTTAAGAAGAAGAAAGACAGTTGCCAATGGGTTAAAAGGAGATTAGTGTTGGTATATGTAATCTAGGCCCAAACGTCATGGACAAAAGGAAGGCTTATTCTAAGACATATTCTGATAGGTATTCGTTCCCATAACAAGAAAAGGATAAGAAAGCATACATGCCCAAAATATATATTTGAGGTGAAAGGACCGAAACATGAAGAAGTTAAATTTGATCATGGATCACGATCCCTTGCTACTTTCCATAGGATCAAAAGATTACTAGTTCTCCTATGTTTGATGTTCAATCAAATATATGGACTTATAATACCATTGGAACATTACTTCCAATCCTTGAATGTTTTACAAAGGATTGTGTACTGAAATTTGCAAGGATTTGAAGTGACTAAGATGAAGCAAAAAGACTGAAACATGGAGAAGATAATTTGATCATGAATGCCAAGCCCTTGTTACTATTCATGGAATCAAAAGAGAACTCTTTTTCCCAAATGTTTAGTCAATGGTATTACAACTGAAATTGTTTATACTATGATTCACGAGATAGTTCTGACTTATTTAAATGTGGAGCTTTCTAACATGTTAAAAGAAAGTCATGAAATCTATGAAGCCAGTATAGTAGCAATAGTTCAAAGTTGATTCGAATATTTGAATAAGGTGTATTATTGTGGTGCAAATATCTATTGAAATTAGTTTACCTAATGGATCGTTCAGATTGACCATAATACATACTGATTCAAATATATCTAAATAGTTTGGGTGAAATGTTTTTGTGGAATCATAGTATTGGATACATAAATGAGAAATGCATTACCAAGTATCCAGTTGGATCAGATTTTAGATATTATTTGACCTCGAGTCTCGTGATAAATGCAAATATTGTTTATCAAGATAGATGATGAATACATCACTGGTTGATGTGAATATCTATTGGAATTAGTTTGCACTAATGGACCGTTCAAATTAACCATGATACATGGTAACACCAACTTCATATGAACATGAGTCTGGAACCTTTCAGGTGGTTAGAGTTCTCATAAAGTTAAGAATCAACTAGGTAATAGGATGTGACACTCATAGTGAGAATCTTAGTCCAAACTTTATCGATCATACAAGGAATTATGAAAGAGTCTCATGAGTTATCTCCACCCAAAACACCACCACAAGGAGTGTTAGTTGGATATAGAAACAAATCGTTCATTGACTTTGTACTAGATGAGTTGCATTGTGCATACTAAAAATTCATGGATTGTACCATAAATAGTGTTATGAGAAGTCCTCTGGTTTTGTACCAACTGAGAAGGTTCATGAAACACTCTATGATATGTGAAGTGGGATTTAGTCCTCACTGGCACATATGGAAGTCAGCGATTATGAGGCTTACGCTCGTCATGAAGCACTCGACAATCTAAAACTTAGAATAGAGATGTGTTATCTCGTTGGAAAACCCATCAAGCATTTTGGACAGTTGTTTAACAATCCTTTTGAGAAAAAAGTATATGTTGCTGGAAGGGAAATCTTCCAGGAGAGGGAGTTGATATCCAAAAGGACTAGTGGGAGCCACATTGATCTTGGGATAAAAATCAAGAGTCAACCGACGAAGAGCCTAAAGTTGGACCTAACATTCAAATCGAGGTTGAAAGAGCTATTAAGGAAGCTGACATATTTCCACCTCTTCCTTATAGATATGATAGAGGATGTCATATACCTAGTTATATAAGATTTTATATTACTGAGGTCAATGAGTCACTGGTATGGAGAAATCAGAGTGTACCAGCTATTAGAAGTTATGGTAGGCCCTAAAGGCTACAACATGGAAGGAGGACATGGAGAGTAAGATTCATTCCATGTATGTGAAAACTTGGTAGATCAAGCACTTGGCCTTAACCATTAGGTATAAGTGGATCTTCAAGAAGAGACAAGCATAGATAGGAACATACACATAATCAAACCAAGTTAGGTTGTGAAGGATGTCTAAGCTTGAGAAGTTTATTTATGAATGAAACAAGCATCTCGTAATTGGAATCTTTGTTTCAATGAGAAATTTTCAAGGGGTTTGAATTTTGAGAAATAAAGATGAGCCATATATATGTCAAAGCTAGTGCAAGTAATTGGAATCTTTTTTTCAATGAGAAAGTTCAAGGAGTTGAATTTCGAAAAACATAGATAAATCATATATATATATATATATATATATATATATATATATATATATGTCAATGCTAGTGGGAGCATTGTAGCCACTCTTGTCTTGTACATAGGAAACTATATTCTAACTTAGCAAGTGTAAAAAATTTAGCTTGGTATGAGAATTATTTCGCTATGATATACATAGGAGATACATAACAAGTACATTATAAGGATCTATGGAGATAGATCAAAGTGATTCGTTTGATTAAGCAAAGGCACATGGAATCTTGAGGAAACTCGACATGCATAACTCAAAAAGGATGTTGTGCTTATTAAAATATGGCATGACATTAAGCAATACTAATGACCTAGTTTTACTATTGAACTAGAGGTTATGAGTCGTGTACCACATGCTTCTGCTATGGGATTGATCATATATGTCATGCCATGTACTTGATCTAATGACCCGTATGCCTTGAGCATGACAAGTTGGATTAGATCACTTTGGTGAGAATCAACGAATCAAGATCAGGAACATTCTTAAGTGTCATAGGAGGACAAAGAAAATATCTTGTTAGTATGGAAGAGATCAATGTAAAGGTTACACTGATGCTAATTTCCACACTGAGAAAGACGATTCCGTTCGCAGTTGAAATTCATGCTTTTACTAAATGGTGATGTATTAGCTTGGAAGAGTACCAATTAATACACCATTGTGGATTCAACAAACTTAGAGTATATTGCATGTAACATCTTGTTTGAAATAGAGTAATTAAATAATAAACCCGGAACCCCAAGATGTAAATTTATAATTTATATTATTTTATAATGGCCCTAAAACCAATAATATTTAGCAGAGAGTGGTTTTGGTGAGCCAAATGATATATTTTAGACTTTCAGAGATCAAAGTGTAATTTCAGGATGTATTTTGTATAGATTTTTAGAAGTTAGGGTGTGTTTGGTAAGTATTGGACTGGATTTAAAAGAGATTTCAGAAGGCAGGGGCTAAATCGTAAATTTCGGATTCATTTTGAAAAGATTAATATAGGGAGGATCAATTGTTGTTATTATGGGGAGAAGTTTATGAGCCAGGTATATAACCCGCCGTTACCCTCGTTCAAACCCTAACCATAGGAGTTGAATGCAGCCGCCACCTTCTTCACCTCCTGTCGTCGCCACCTTATACCCCCATCCTCCCTCTGCCACAGCAACCCAATTGCCAATAACACCACCTCGTCACTGTTGTTGGAGATGTAAGAGAAGCCGTTGAGATCAAAGAGGGAGGCTATGATCTTCGTTGCCGCCAATGGAAGCCGTCAACACCACCGATAGCCGCCACTATTGATGTTGTCGTTTTCCGGTGGAGGCGACCTCTACTTTCCCCGCCGCTTACACCATTGCTTACCGTCGATTCTGTCACTCACGGTTCCACCATCCCTCCCGTCCTTTCGCCGGTGATTCGTTCCAAGCCATGACCACTGTTAGCCGCTCCCGTGAGCCACCAAGTGGGTGGCTAGGGTGCATCTCGCAAATCTGTAGTGTGTGCGTGTGATTATCTTAGGTTTTGTGGGTGTTTTGTGTGGCTAGAAAACAAAGATAGCCACCACCACCACCGTGACGTGGTGCCTGCCACCACGTACCACTATCGACCACCACAAGGGTGGTTGTGTGTGTGTTTAATTGGATTTTTGTCTTGTATATTGTAATCGGGATGAAATAATGAAAGGAAAACTCTTAACCACCACCGTGAGGTGGTGGCTACCGCCTCCTCCCGCCACCAACCGTCGTGTTGGGTGGCGGTGTGACTTGTTGTGCTTAGACTTTGTTTGGGATGCTTGGACAAAAATGGACTAAAACCATAACCACCAACTTAAGGTGGTGGCCGCCGCCATGATCCACCGTAAGCCACCATTGACCACCACTACCCGAGGTGGTAGTGGGTAGTGCATGCCTTATGAAACCCCAATGGGCCTTATGAGACCCTAGTAGGCCTAATGAAGCCCTAATTGATCTAAGGACTTAGTTTTGGGCCTATTCGGCTATAATTGGGTTCAAAACCCTAATTAGGGTTTAGAAAACCCTAACGTTGGAATTATTGGTTTGGACTTATTGGGACCCGCATTTTGGACCATTGGAGTGAAGATATGACTCAAGCCGATTTCATTGTATGTTTGAACTTAAAGCATTAAGTCCTTAATGGGTTAAGTAGGAACATGTAACCCTAATAGTCATTTTATGTGAAAAAACCCTAATTGGGTTTGGGTTCTTATTGGGCCATTTATTGGACTAAGCTGCTGTGGGCCTTTGTGGGCTAATTGGGAACATATTTATGGACTAACAAAAATATTGGGCTTTAGGATAAGGCCCGTTGGAAAGGCTTTGGCATTATTTGGAAAATTAGGCCATAAGTGGGCCATAAGCCTTGAGGATTATTAGCTATTGGGCAATAAGAATGCCAATTTTTTAGACTAGAATAATTGGTTGGGCCTTAAAATAAGTCCATGTAGAGGTTTCGGCCTAATTTGGAAAATTGGGCCATAGATGGGCCATATGTTGGGCTTTGGTTGATTATTGAGATTTTGGGCCTTGAGAGTGTGAGTTTGGGCCTTGGTTTTGAACCAAGCTAAGTTAGGGGTACAATGGTCATTTACCCCAAGTGTATATTATGGTTGTGTATTGGAACCCAATTATTAATTGGGTGTCGTTTTGATGATAGACAGTTCGGGAACCTGTCAACCAACAGCTAGAGTTTTATCTGCGGGACTTCAATAGTATCAGGTGAGTCTTCTCACCATACCAATAGGTCTAATGCACCAATTTCGGCCCATTTTATGATATGTGCTATACTAGCTGTAGTAGAGATATGTGGTATGATAGTTAGCTTTATGCTAAGTGGTATGCTAGTGATTATGTAATATTTGTATGGAAGATCCCAGGGGGAGCCCGTGACAGTTGGATACAAGACCATGTGGGGGAGCCCATGGCATTCCTAGGTAAAGACCATGTGGGGGAGCCCATGACATGATGGTATAAGACCATGGGGGAGCCCACAACATCCTTATATGTTTATGTATGTGTTATGTAGTATGATAGATACTTTTGTGATATATGACATGCTAGTTGTTTATGTATGTTATTGCATGGAAGACCCCAGGGGGAGCCCGTGGCAGTTGGATATAAGACCATGTGGGGGAGCCCATGGCATTCCTAGGTAAAGACCATGGGGGAGCCCATGACATAAAAGTATAAGACCCTGGGGGAGCCCACGACATCCTTATATGTTGGTATGCATGGCTTATGTGGTAGAGATTGCTTGTATAGCTAATATGATATGTGGTATGTGTTAGAGATAACTTTTATAGCTAATATGATATGTGTTATGTGGATTGTGTGTGGGGTATGATATGGGAAACTCACTAAGCTTTTTACAGTTTACAGTTTTGGTTTTAGGTATCATCGATTTGGAAAAGAAGGGCTCAGATTGATCGCAGTGCACACACTTATGATTTCCGCAATTAATGATTTTGGGATGAACTTTGATAAATGTATTACTTAATGATGATTTGAAATGTTTGAAATAAATGATATCAATGTTTTAGCTATATTAAAAATGAAATTTTTACCCTTGATTTTGGGGTCGTTACAAGTTGGTGTCAGATCCTTGGTTTGAGGGATTCGGACATACTTTCTGGTGTGTCTGAACTCAAACTGAGGATCTGTAAAGTTTTCAAAAGAAAAATGTTTTAAGGAAAGAATTTATAAGAAAAGAAAGGGTATGGTGCATGCAATCAGCCGGGCTCAAGTAAGTTTCCCCAAGATACCCATATATGATATCTGTTATGACTTGGTTTATGAATATGTGAATCGCATGCTAGTTAGGGCTAGGGGGATGCATGTATATATTGTATGAGCTTATAGACTTGCATGCTAGTGTTGAGTAGTCATCGATAGATTGGCCTCATATGTGATGCTTGTAGCCTTGGAATATTGGATGCCATGCTGGAATGAGAATGACAATTGGTATTAGTAACTGCTACGTGTATGCTTTTAAAATTGTATACAGTTAGGATCTTATAGCCTTAGAATAATTGATTTGGCCTTATTTCCTGTTCCTCGTTTGGTTGTGGTCCTAGGGTAGAGTCTATTATTCGATCGTCTATTAGATCATGTTTTGTGTATAATTTTCATGCATAAGGCAGCCGACAGTGATAGATGGATGTGGATAGCACGAGTTGTGGCATGTGGGCTGAATGTCCTATGATTGTTCTTTGGATCGTAGTGTTGTTGCACGAATGCTGCTTGCTTTATCCTTTGTGGAACTCTTGAGTGATGGGAGTCAGCTACTAAGTGGATATGACGATATCCAGAAGGTGGATGGCTGGCATCATGGGGAGTTCTTCAACAACTGATGGTAGGGCAAGGTTGGGAACCTAGGAAAGCATAGGATATGCTCCAGTGAGTTAGTGGGGTGGTTCGGTGAGGTTGGGAACCTAGGGGGAGCCTAGGAGTTGCTTTGGTGGGTATTGTATTGCTGTGTTAGCGGATATGTGGTGCACCAGGGGAGTAGGTGACTTAGAGGATTCGAGAGGATTGCTAGGGAAAGTATGGATACATATGGAAGGTAGTATGGGCCCGTACTACTGAAAGCACATGATCCATACTTGAATTGGTGAGAGTCTTGGAAAATCTAAGAAGCTTATGGGAAGGAGAATTCTTGGTTATGCTCTGATAGTGAGGGTAGCTGTTGTGCAGAAGGCGGATGAGCACGCAAGGGGAAGTACTAGGGTTTGATCTCGACTCTGGTGGTTAGCCAGTTAGCGGAAGGACAGCCAGGATTTTGAGTTTGCCTTGGATCTCTTGTATCAGGTGTAAAGGATTGATTGTGCGATCTACTGCACTTTCGGGATTGGAGACTATGTCTTTGAAGTGGTCTGTAGCCGGTTTAGGGCAAAGGTTGCTTCAACCACTGCAATTCATCCGTGAATGATTGAGCTGGTGAGTGTGCCAGGATGCGAGACCCCGAATGATATGATTCCTAGAGCTCGAGAGAAGGGATTGATTTGGAGCACACTGGGAAGAGGGGACCAGATCAGGTGCATATATTGGAGGGTCTCGGAAAGAGACCTAAGAGTTCGGGTCAGCTTTTGAGAGGCCAGCAGGGTCGGATTCAGTGCACCACTTGTGGGAAACTTCACAAAGGAGTTTTTCGTTTCAAAGGTTTTAGCTAGTGTATCTATGGGTTTGTTTCCCTGCTTGTGTTTGGGTTATACCTTCAAACATGGTCATATGTCATTTACATACCGTGAGTTACGGGGTGGGTAGTGGAAGGTTGTTTCCCTCTTTGCTGGTTTAGAGCGTTCAATGTTATCTAGGTCTATGGTCGAGATTGGTTCAAAGACGTGATGCGGAAGGTCTACGGTCAGGATTGGTAACTCAACCATTGAGCGTGAGTCGGATTTTGGAGGCGCCAGGGGAAGTGGTCTACTGCAGAGGCTTTGGTCTGGGCATCGGTTATTTGGACTTCAAGACATAGATGTGGCATCATTTCAAGGTGTCTAAGGTTACTAGTTTCTCTAGGATTCGTGGAGTGTTCGTCTGATCTTTAGGAGTTGTGTAGTCTTTTGGGGTTTGGGCCAGTAATAGAACACTCACACGGGTAAGAAACAGGTTGTCAGCAGTTGGTTATTTAAGAGTAAGAAGGATTGGGAATCCATCAAATCTCATGTATTGCGAAGATTGAGTCGAATCTAAGTGGGGGAGAATCGCGCAGGTATTCAGGACAGGGACAAGTGTGGGACCGAGATGGGTTTCTCATCCTTATCGAGGATAATAGCGGGCCAACTGGCTATTTGGTTTGAGGGTTGTGTGAGTTTGGAGTTTGTTAAAACTCCCCAACATGTGAATCACATCTTCTTGGGGCTTGATAGCAGAATTTGGAGAAGTGGGTTGGGAATCCAGTCATGAATTGGGTTCAGTTCGGGTGTTCGGTGTAGTGCGTGCTCGACTCTGTATGCGTTTCGAATTGATAGATTAGGGGTAAGGCATTGGGTTGCGTTTGTGTTAGGATGAAAGTGTTGTAAGACTACGGGGGGAGCCATAACATTCACTAATGGCTAGTTGGGGTGAAAATGTTGTAAGACTATGGGGGATCCGTAGCATTTCCTAATGGTCAATTAGGATGAAAGTGTTGTAAGACGATAGGGGAGCCGTAGCATTAACTAATGGTCGGTTAGGATGAAAGTGTTGTAAGAATACGGGGGAGCCGTAGCATTCACTAATGGTCAGTTGGGGTGAAAGTGTTGTAAGGCTACGGGGGAGCCGTAGTATTCACTAATGGTCTAGGATGAAAGTGTTGTAAGACTACGGGGGAGTCGTAGCATTCACTTATGGTCAGTATGGTGAAAGTGTTGTAAGACTACAGGGGAGCCGTAGCATTCACTAATATTTAGATAATGTAGAGGGTGTTGTAAGAATGTGGGGG
This sequence comes from Lactuca sativa, assembly GCF_002870075.4. NCBI lineage: Eukaryota > Viridiplantae > Streptophyta > Magnoliopsida > Asterales > Asteraceae > Lactuca > Lactuca sativa. The sequence goes on along the minus strand of NC_056624.2, from coordinate 161,171,566 downwards.
AGCCGTAGCATTCACTAACGGTCGGATAGTGCTAGAATGTTGTAAGTCTGTGGGGGTAGTCGTAGCATTCATGAGGTTGGCAGATAGTGATAGAGTGCTGCGAGACTACGAGTGTAGCTGTAGCATTCACTTGGTTGGTAGATGGCATGAGCGTGTTCGTGGAACGCGGAAGGAACAGTAGTACCCACCGGTTTGGGTGCAGTAGTGAGGGCGTGGCGAATCCACAAATTGGTTTATGGATTTCCCCAGAGGGATTAGACCTGTTTGAGCCAGTGATAAGACTGTAGGAATGCCACTACAGTTATGAGATCAAGAAAGCTAGGGACTAATTAAGGTCTTTTGTAAGATAAGGCTACCAATGGTCAGATAGCAATCAATTTTAGCCTGGGATTTGGTGACGTCAGGATTCGACGCATGGACCCGATCGGCTAGAGACTCGGAAGATCTCAGTTGATTTTGGAAAGCAGCCATGTGGCAGCATGCTGTTTTGGACTAATTGGGTTTGGGTTTGGGTTTGGGTTCTTATTGGGCCATTTATTGGACTAATCTGTTGTGGGCCTTTGTGGTCCAATTGGGAACATATTTATGGAATAAGGAAATTATTAGGATTTAGGATAAGGCCCGTTGGAAAGGCTTGGACCCAATTTGGAAAATTAGGCCATAAGTGGGCCATAATTGGGCCTTGAGGATTATTAGTTATTGGGCCATCAGAATGCCAATTGTTTGGACTAGAATAATTGGTTGAGCCTTAAAATAAGTCCATGTAGAGGTTTGGGCCCAATTTGGAAAACAGGGGCATAGATGTGCCATATGTTGGGCCTTGGTTGATTATTGGGCTTTTAGGCCTTGAGAGTGTGAGTTTGGGCCTTGGTTTTGAACCAAGCTAAGTTAGGGGTAAAATGGTCCATTTACCCCAAGTGTAGATTATGGTTTCGTATTGGAACTTAATTATTAATTAGGTATCGTTTTGATGATTGATAGTTCGGGAACCTGTCAACCCGTAGCTAGAGTTTTATCCGCGGGACTTCAGCAATGTCAGGTGAGTCTTCTCACCATACCAATGGGTCTAAGGCACCAAGGCCCATTTTATGATATGTGGTACACTAGATGTAGTAGAGATATGTGGTATGATAGTTAGCTTTATGCTAAGTGGTATGCTAGTGATTATCTGATATTTGTATGGAAGACCCTAGGGGGAGCTTGTGGTAGTTAGATATAAGACCGTATGGGGGAGCCTATGACATTCCTAGGTAAAGACCATGTGGGGGATCCCATGGCATGATGGTATAAGACCCTAGGGGGAGCCCACGACAACCTTATATGTTTATGTATGTGTTATGTAATATGATAGATACTTCTGTGATATATGATATGCTAGTTGTTTATGTATGTTATTGCATGGAAGACCCCAAGGGGAGCCCATGGCAGTTGGATATAAGACCATGTGTGGGAGCCCATGACATTACTAGGTAAAGACCATGGGGGGAGCCCATGGCATGAAGGTATAAGACCCTGGGGGAGCCCACGACATCCTTATATGTTGGTATGCATGGCTTATGTGGTAGAGATAACTTGTATAGCTAATATGATATGTGGTCTGTGTTAGAGATAGCTTTTATAGCTAATATGATATGTGTTATGTGGATTGTGTGTGGGGTATGCTCTGGGAAACTCACTAAGCTTTGTGTTTATGGTTTACAGTTTTGGTTCAGGTATCATTGATTTGGAAAAGAAGGGCTCTGATTGATCGCGGTCACACACCTATGATTTTCGTAATGAATGATTTTGGGATGAACTCTGATAAATGTCTTACTTAATGATGATTTGAAATGTTTGAAACAAATGGTATCAATGTTTGCGCTATACTAAAAATTAAATTTTTACCCTTCATTTTTGGGTCGTTACATGGCAGTTGGTTAAATTGCAAAGAAGACAACGTGACTATAAGAGATTCATTAAAGATATATTTGTTGAAATTCAATCATTGATGGTCCTTTTGGAGGCTCTTTGTTACTTTAAGGGTGAACTTACCTCAAGTATGGATCCCATGGTCACACAAGCTTACACGACGCATACTCAGTAAGTACCAACCCATTTGATAGTGAATCAAATGTAAAGACATCATAGTTAATGAGTCATATCGAAAGATAATCTTGTCTATCCATTCCATAAGCCAATGTCACTGACCAAGTCTGACAGTCAGACAAAGTTAAGAGGCATTAGATTTGCAAATGAATTGGCTTGAACACTCTTAGTTTAGTTTGTTTTAAACTTGAGAACTTAAGCAGTATAAATGTTAATTCGATTTGGTGATTATTAAGTGGAGATCTTAATATATGATGGAGATCAGTCATTTCAATTAACTTATCAAAGTTTTCTCCTTTTGCATGTTTGGAACCCACTTCTTGAGTATTAATTTACTCAAACGTCCATAGTCGGTCTTACTCTTGGAAGTAAGTAGCGATTCAATACTGTCATGAGTATTAGTGGATTGTCCACAGTGATTTGACATAACATAGAGATTGCGCTAACACTCATGAGTACCTAATAGAGATTTAAGTATTGGACCAACCCGCGCTTAGAGATTACTTCATGCATATAGTCACGAGTAATTCAAAGACGATAATATCTTCTATTTTTCAAACCTAGGTACATGTGGGGTTTTCTCTATCATTCTGTTATGCATTGGTCTACTCCATTGCTATCAGTAACTGGTAGTTATAAAGGGTATGTCTATGTGTGACATGACGAAGTAGATAAAAACTATGTAGTCAAAGTTTATTTGTTCTTTCTGCCTTAATAGGATAAATGATATCTATGGACCCCTCGATAATTTGGTGCTGACATCTAAAGTGTTTAGTCGAGCCCTGACTGGAATTGATGTGTTCAATTTAGTAGTCAGATGCAGTCGTCACAAATCTTTATCGGAAAAATAATCTTGAATTATGATATTGACCATTATCCATGTCTTGAATTTATACATATATCATAGAATGAAGGGATGGTTGATCACTTATCTAAGGGTTGAATCTTGATTAGATTAAGAGTTCGGTAGTTGCATTGGATGGCTAACTATTTGTTGATTATTGGAGAAATATTGGTCCTCGTATAGTTGATGACTTGTCCAATTGGAAGACTGTTGGAAAGTGAATCCAAGGTCATTAACTGTTGGTAATATTTCTAATAATAACAGGGTCCTTTTGGGTTGCCCTCAAGACCCAAATTGAGTAGAATAAATAAAGAAGAAATTGGTTTATTAATTATTATGTTTAATAATTAACTAGAAACTAATTATAAATATATTTTGGGAATTAATTAATAGTTTAATTAATCAAAGGGTTGAATATTCATTAATCGACAGTTGGTTAATTAGGAATGTTCCAAAACCCTTATAGAATTAGGGTCGGATGAAAATCACTCCATCCCATATGGAAAAGGAGTGAATTTCATGTTTATGCTCCCATCCCACATGAGAAGGAGTACAAAATCTAGGAATAGGTCCAAGACTATAAATAAGGCCTTAGGGATTTCATTCTTCCTTGCACATTAGCTTGAAATTTCGCCAACTCTTATTTCTCATCTCATAGGGATGATTTCTAACCCTCTTAGGGTTTGTGAAATTGACCCTTCTCGTAGTTATTTTTATTCCACTCTTTGGTTTCATTAGGTGTGATACCATTAGAGGGATTCTAGTTTGAGTCCTCTCATCCAAGCAACTTCATGAAGGATCAAGATCTTAAGCATGGAGATCTAGGGCTACATAAGAGGTATGCTATTCTTCTTTATGTTTTGTTTTCATAGGGTATATGTAATTAGCATGAAACCATAGATACGTAGGTTGCATGTACACTTAGGTATATTGTAGTTTCGATTTTTTCGCTACCTAGTTTAGAGTGTATTTGATGCGTAGAAAGCCCAACAATTTCAAGTGTAACAAGGACCGAATTCGTAACATTTGGAAAACCAAGGGAACCATTTTTAAAGTTTGTTTGGAAAAGACAATTAAATGGCTGAAGGAAGGGGGAGAGCTCGGGCTCGAACTCCTGACCTACACCCCCCTTAAATTACCAACACCTTAACCAATTAAGCTGAATGGTCACTTGATTTATTCTTTCCTAAAACTAATTTATATAATAGCAAAATCGTAAATACATAACCAATAAATAAATTACAAAAAATATTTTTTTACGTAATTTTTTTTAAATAAAACGAAATGTATTTAATCGAATTATAAAATAAATAGTTTTTTATTATATGTATTTTTATGTATTTATTTTATGTAAAATATTTTTCATGTTTTTAAAAAATATGTTTTCTTATAATATGTTATTACGATGTATTGGAAGGCAAAATCGGCCAAATATGTTATTGGTTTTGGTTATATGTATATAAAAAACCATAAAAAAAAACTTATTCGATTATATACCTTATTTAAAATATGTATTTTTTCTTAATCGCAAGTTTTAAATCGTATGGTTAAAATGAAGATGGTATGAAATAGTGATATATCTTTTTGAAATAACAATAATTAACACTACTCTTGACATAAAAAAATAGTATAAATTGTTTAGATACATAACAAAATCGTTGTTAAGTTGTTTTTAATACATATAACCGAAAAAACAGTTTTAGAACTAACGACCCAAAAGAATTTATACATTTTTTTTATGTCATGAGTAGTGTTAATTATTATTATTTCAAAAAGATATATCATTAGTTCTTTCAATTTTCATTCTAATCATACGATTTATAACTTGCGATTAAGGTGGAATACGTATTTAAATAAGATATATAACCGAATAGGTTTTTTATGTTTTTTTTAAATACACATAACTGAAAAACGGTTTTTAGAAAAACCGATTGGACCAAACCAAAATATATTCGGCCAATTTTACCTTCCAATACAACAATAATATATTATATGAAAACATATTTTTTAAAGAAATAAAAAATATATATATTACGTAAGACAAATATATAAAAATGCATACAATTTGTTTGTAAAAAACTATTTTTTTTATAATATGCTAAAATACATTTTGTGTTATTTAAAACAAAATTATGTAAAAAAATGTTTTTTGTAATTTATTTATTGTTTATGTTTTAACGATTTTATTATTATATAAATTAATTTTAGGAAAGAATAAATAAAGTGAGCATTCATCTAAATTGATTAAGGTGCTGGTAATTTAAGGGGGTGGAGGTCACGAGTTCGACACCCCCTCCTCCTCCCCCCCCCCCCCCCCCCCCTCCCCCTCCTCTTTTCCTTCGGCCATTTAATTATTACCCTATGGTTTACAAAATGTTACGAATTTAGTCCATGTTACATTTAAAATGACCAAAATACCCCCACATGGGAGACACATGTTATTAAAAAAGGGCCATCCGTGCAACTTTTGCAAACCACATGGACCATTTGCATCAAAGAATTGGTGTTATTAAAAGGGCCTTTCGTGCAACTTTTGCAAACCATAAGGACCATTTGCATAAAACATTAGTAGGGACTAAGTTTGTGACATTTGATAAACCACAATGACTATTTTTGTAAGTTTGTTTTTATTTTTTGTGGGTGATGATGTTAGGTCAATTGACATGACCTAAAAAACATAAAATCACTGCTTGACAACACCGCATAGCAACATGACGTGACAACACTACATGCAAGCACCACTCAACCACATTGCATGGCAAGTTGTGCTTGGTCGAGGACTAGGCTGTGCTAGCGAACAATATTGTCGGACGCTGCTTTCATTCGGTGCTATCACGTTGTGCTGCTATGCAACATATTCATTCTATGTTGCCAGGTAGTGTTTTCGTGTTGTATAGGTCATGTCAATTGACATAACATGATACCTACAAAAATATACTAACAACGCAAATACAAAAATAAAGTATATAGATATCTGAAACGTACATATTCCATAATAGTTCTTTAGATAAGAATTTTGATTTTTATGAGTAATCATAGTTTTTTCGTACATAATTTAATCAATATACTTGTTTAACATGTGTATAATACGATAATATCACCCATAATTATTAAAAAAATAAAACAAGGCAAACAAATCATAATTATCTATGGACAAAAGCAAAAGTTATATTACCCTAACGAAAGTAAAGAGTGTCCACGCGCTAACTTACGAAGGCTGCGAAGTTGGATTAAGAGAGGCAACCTGTGGACCCTCACACGCCTAAACGATTGCAAAGCGCTGTGAATTGTACTCCTAACGAAGCAAAGCAACTACTCTCTTGAAATCTAGAAATCGAGATATCGGGAGGGGAAGAAAAATGGAAGAGATGAAGCAAATACTTTCTAACAAAGTCCACAAATCACAAATCAAACCAGGCGATCACATCTATACATGGCGTACAGCTTGGCTCTACGCTCATCACGGTTCTTCCTCCTTCATTTTCCCCCTAATTCTCCCCTCATTTATTTACGATTTCTATCTTTATTCTCTGTAAATTTGGGTTATGCTTCACGAACAACTTGTAATCAGTATTAAATCAGGATATGTGTTCATCCAGATAGGGTTTATAATGTAAGGATATTTAATTTCTCATATCGAATTAAGATATTCTGCCATTTCATTGAAATTGAATTTGGTATTCTGATAATTTATCGTAAAGAAAAGACTGCAACTTTCGGGGCAATTGCAAAAATCAAAGTTATGCTAAATTCCCCGTGATAAAAAATTTCCTTTTTTGAGTCTCCGTTTGCCCAAAAGAGAAGACAAGTTCAATCACGACCCATTTTGGATTTTATCACCTGCAATTACACATAAATTTTGATCTTTGCAATTCTCGGAATGTGACCTAGAAACATAATTTGAAAACTATGTTGGTCACCATACTCTTCGATTCAAAGGAAAAAGAAACTACGATCAATCAATTAAACGATCAATAATACATTAATACCAAATTCAATTTCATAATAATTGCAAAATACATATGATAGTTTGGATCCATTCTCCCCAAATTAGTTTCTCTAGGCTGATTTTTTCTATCTTCTGTCCATATCCTACCATTTTGTATGTTGTGCTAATCAAATCACAAATGTTATCACCAAACATTTGAGAAAATTGTAAATTCCCTATTCCAATTCCAAACCAATTTTATTACGAAACCAAGCTTCAAGAAATCTCACACATTTTATGTTTCAGGCATATACATCGGTGATGAAAAAGTGATCCACTTCACACGCGGCGGAGGGCAAGAAATCGGGACAGGAACAGTGTTGGACCGCGTTCTCCTAAGCTCATCCCCGTCAAACTCAGACGGTGACCCATGCCCAAAATGTGGGGACCAGTCAAAAGCTGAAGGTGTCATCGCTTCATGCTTAGATTGCTTTTTATCCGGAGACGACCTTTATCTATTCAAATACTCAGTCTCCCCCGCTATTTTTCTCGCAAAAGCGCGAGGTGGAACTTGCACGCTTGCGCATTCCGATCCTCCCGATGACGTCATCCATCGCGCTCAGTTCCTCCTAGAAAATGGTTTTGGAGGATACAATATCTTCAAGAATAATTGTGAGGATTTTGCAATCTATTGTAAGACTGGGTTGTTGGTGTTCACTACTATTAGTGTAGGGCGTAGTGGGCAGGCCGCGTCTTTTTTAGCCGCCACTAGTGCGATTTTCTCGTCTCCGCTTCGGTATTTGACCACTAGTTTTCCGGGTTTGGCGGTTGTTGGGTGTGGGATTTATTGTATAAGTAGGGTTGTTGCTGATATTGGGATGCGTCGTGATGTGATTAAAATCCCTGTTGAGAGGCTTGTTCGTGGCTCAATCTTGGCTGAGGCTTTGGAGCCAGAAGCGTGTGTGAAGAAGCTTCAAGTGGCTCAAGTTCCAGTTGAGGAACCGAAGGTGGCTCAGGATATTGTTGCAACTGCTAAGGGAGACTAGGATATTGTTATTACTATTACCATATTGGATTTTATATGTTTGTTTGTTTGATTGACCTTTCAAGTATGATTTGATTGAAAAAGAATGTGATTGGTTATATCTCTTAAAACTGTTTGTGTGATTTTAGTTGGATTGTGTTGAGTGAAGCTACTCTTAAGTATTGGTAGTTTGTTCTTTTTTTTAATCACCATATGGATGTTAGTGTTGCTTACATTTGTGTTGTTTGTGAAGTTCATTCAAGTGTGGATTAATATTTGCAAGGGTTTGTAGATTAAGTAATGAGTCAACGTGTATGTTAATTAGAATTTTGTTTTTTCTAAGCTGGTGGAATTGTATCACTTTTCTCTTGGTTTTTATAATTTAGTAAACGTGTATTTGAAACTTTGCACTGTGTTTGGTATGTAATATCATTCGGTAAATTTTAAAGTGATTTTTAGAATGTTATACCGGTCGAACTAAAAAATAGTTTATAAACACGTTTTTTAAAAGAATAACGTTTCAACGAACTTATGAAGCTAGTCTAAAATTCTCTCAAATATATATTTTTGGGTATGTTTACGGGTTTGTAAGTTGTTTTTTAAATGATAGATCGATTCCTAAAAATGTGAAGTGGGGTTTCCATAATTTGTAGTTTAAAATGAAATAATTGATACAACTAAATATAATTTATATAATTGCACTTGTGATGGAAACCTAGTGGACGAGGTGTGAAATTTCACATCAAAGATATTGTTGGCATATCTAATATATTGTTGGTGTTCGGTGATTAATCTTGCACATGGGTTGTTCAAATGAAGATAATTTCCCATTTTCAGTTTTTTTTTATTGTCTTAATCCCTTCGGTTTGATCTAGGGTAAGAAGATAATTTAGTTTATTTATATTAAAAACATGAATTTAAAATCGATATTTAAAATTTTATATATATCCATATAATTTAAAGAAAAAATTATGTGAACTAAAATAAAATGATATTTTGAAGCTATATTGTAATATTTTGTGATGTTTGTATTAATCAGATTATTAAAACTGGACATGGTCAAACTTATAATATTATATGCAAAGTAATTAAGTAATCGGACTATTATTGAATTTTATATTAATATAATTTAAATAGTATTTAAGTCACATTGTACATTGCACAGCGTTGCGTAATGATTTTACAATTTATAGAAGGAATGTGATTTTCAAATGTCAACAATTCATATATAGAACAATGTCAATTATACAATATCAAGTGAATTACAAATATATAAAAATAAAGTTTCAATCTAAACAATTACTATAGAAGATGCATAAAAAAAATAAGGGTTGAAAGTGTATGTTGCTTGGTGCTACAACACATAAATTCATACGTCTAAATAAAGAAATTAATAATAAAAAAAAACTATAAAAAGGAATATAAAATGGACAAAAAGGTAACTTCGAGGGAATCTGATCGGGAAGGGGTAGAATTTAGAGGGTCCATATCATTCGGATAGTGGTGAGTATGTGCCAGCTTGGGTCGGTTTTGACCTATCATCAAGCCTAAATCCATGGCATATGTTTTCAAATATTCCAAACCGAACCTAGTACCTAAACCGATCAATTTGGTTGCTCGGCTTTCAGTTACTATCGGTTTGATTTTAATTTTTAACCCAAACCCAATCACAAGCATACTTAATCCTTGAGAAATCATTATACAGAGGCTAAGATGGGTTAATGTTCTATTCAATTGGTGATGTGGGACTCAAAGAAACTTTTATAATAGTTGAAGAGATGGATGTTATGTGCAATGGAGAATGTGGGATGAACTAATAGGTTGTCAAATAAAAAATCGATATGCAGCAAAGGAGTGTGCGTGTAACATCATCTTTCTGGGTATACTTCTTTCGAGTTTGAATTATTCAACTTAATTTTTATAAGGATTTGGCTTGGCCACGAAGTGGTGGTGGAAGGACCACAACGTGACATTCCAGTTTAAAGGACACGTATTCGTGAGGCATCATGATGTGGCGAGTTGCTTGCCACGACGTACTGGTGGTTGGGGTTTAAAACCCTAGATCCTTGGATTAGTGCATTATTTAAAGGCACTAATTCCTAGGCTTGCCTCAATTGGCATCCTCCAACCTCTGAGATCATATCCCACCCACACCCTAGCCTTTTTGTGTGTGTGAGCCAATTTTGTGAAGGTCGAAGGAAAAATGAGCATCTATTGTGGCTTGTGTGCTTGATTCCAGCTTAGATCTATCATCATCATCATCACATTTTTGACCATTTGGAGGTATAAAGTTGTTATCTTGCTCATTACTTCTCTAGATCATTATTAAGTCGTTTTATGAGAATTTTGGTCCAAATCTTCTCGTTCTTGGAGTTTGAGGGAACTCCAGAAACCTTGAATGAATTATATGGCTTTTGGACCATGGTGGTGGTTAGAAAAATGTCTTGCATGATCTAGTTTAGTGTCCATGCTTTTAATGAATCCATTAAGAACTTGGGTTTAGAGATCTTGAATTATTGGGATGGATTAATGGATAAAGTTTGGATAAAGTTAGAAACTTTATCCATCGAGATCTTTAGAGGGATCAAATATAAGCTTTTGCGCTCTGGATATTATCGGTTAAGAGCTGAATACATTAAGTTGTTGGAGACAATTACCACGATGTGGTGACTTGCTTGTCACGATGTGTTGGTCAGTGTCACCGCAACTGTATTGGCGTTTAGCCACCACGACGTGGCCATGGTGTTGGCCACAACATGGTAACTTAACCGTTGACTTTTTGACCAGGTTGACTTTTTAGTCAACATGAGGATTTTAGGTTGTAGACCGAGGGTTTGCTTCTAATTGATGTATAGGTGGTTCTTAGTGCCAGTATTTACCCTTGTGTGAGCTGTGGTGATTATCTGTAACGCCCGTGTTTCTAGGCTAGGCATTAATATTGACATAATGGTCTAGGTTAACCTTTGTAACTCATTTAGAAGAAATGAAAAGGAATTATGTGAATTTTATGTGAATTATGTGTTTATGCTTAATTATTAGGGTTTAATTAAGGGTAAATTATAATAATCGTCCCTCGTGCACATGCCAAAAAACGTGTTTAGTCCCTATTTTCAAAAATTTACTCAGACCGTCCCTGATTTGTTTTTTTCTTGCATGCTTAGTCCCTATTGACATGAAATGACCATTTTACCCTTAATAATTTCTTTTTTCATTTCTTTTATTTATTCATCAGTTTTAAATTAAACAAAATAATATCTCAAGAAATCAAATCCATTACTCCACGACTCCAAACCCTCTTCAAGACCTTAAACCAAGAAATCGATACATCCACAACCAAAATAATCTCTCAAAAAATTGATACATCATCAGCGATCATTCCTATCTAAAACCAACAAAAAAATTCCACCGGTGAATCCCAGGAGCCCGTTTCCACCCCTGCAAATATGTGATTTTATAAATATCACATAAATCGTCCGACCTGGCCATCCGTGGTCTGAACTCGTCGATTACTCAAGAACGATGACCACCACCAATGTATGATTTAGATTTCGACTTCAATTTCTGGAACCATCCCACCCCTTTCCTCCATACAAATCCAGCGAGACCCCAAACCTACAAATCGGAAAAAACCATAAACCTACAAATCAAACCTAACTAAACCCTAAACCTGCAGATTGGAACGAACGAGTCGCAGGAGAAGTAAAAGGATTCCGATCGACGTAATTAGATTGAGGAACGTGATGTCCACTGCCACCAGATCGAGGAGGATTCTGTCCACCAACATTTCATCTTCCTCATAGATGGTGTAAGTCGACTGGGGCTACTCCAAGAAAACCTGTTTTCTTTTCCGATGTGTGTGTGTTTTGTGTTTCTTGTTATCTCGATCAGAACACATGTTTGCGTGTGTGTGTTTTGTATTGAAGAAGAATGGAGAGAGAGATAGAGAGAGGGGGGAGAGACATCGGAGGTGGTGGTATTTTCATTCGTATGAGAGAGATTTATATTGGATAGTTGTTTTTTTAAGTTATAAATAATAATAAATAATATTAGATTAACTAAAATAAATATCCAAGGGCATAATGGTCTTTTCAAATGTGGAGTGGACTAAATTTGCAACAAAAACACATATGAGGGACGAAGTTAGCAAGTTTTAAGCAAACGAGGGACGGTCCGAGTTAATTTTTGAAAATAGGGACTAAACACGCTTTCTGGCATGTACACGAGGGACGATTGGTGTAATTTACCATTTAATTAATTAAGAATAAAAATAAGCGTCAAAATTAAAGTGTGAGATAAGCCCGATATCTTTACATAAAGTTGTTGTGGCCGAAACAAGGATTTCGGGGATATAAAGAATACCAAAATCCGAGTTATAACGAAGAAGTTATGACCTGTCGAAGTTTCGCGACAAAACCGGCACGGTGCTGAATGTCGTAAAAAGTGAGTTTTCGATAAACAACTTTTTAGCCTTAGTGATCTAAACGAAAGTCGTAGTATTCGTTAAACCGAGAAGTTCGATAAAAAGAACACCCAAATATGACTTCGTATGAGGAAGTTATGATTTTTCGAAGTTTCAGCTTAGCAGTAGACAGCTAAAAACTCGAATTTTAGATCGAGTGATTTTTAGCCGATACAACCTAAACGAGAATTGAAGGTCTCGTCATTAGGAGCACAACGGTAAAAATTCTGACGAAAACGGACGTCGGATGAAAAAGTTATGAATTTTTAACGGATTTCCTGTCCCAATCTGTTAAAAATAATAATATAAAATTTAAATTCAAAATTAGCCGACGAAGTCTAAACGGAAGTTGTAGAGCGTAATTTTAGCTACGCGTGCATATAAAGAATGTCAAAAACGGAGCTTGTATGCGAAAGTTATGGATTTTAGAAGTTTTGGCGCGAAAATCGAGAAAATTCGCATAGTCACGAGTTGCCACGTCACCCTCGCTGAAAAAGTGCCACGTGTCCTGCTGAGTCATCCGAGCTGCTGAGTCACTTGAGCTGATGAGTCATCCGAGCACATGGCCTGATCCGAAGTGGTCCAATAGCGGTGAGACACGTACCCTCTTAGCACCTATCCGAACCCTCGCAGCATGCCACGAACCCTCTACTTCGGACCCTAGACCTCGGTCCAATCACAGACTGCCAGCGAGCCCCTCACATGCGCAGACCATGTGCGAGCCATACGCAGCCCACGTGCGTGCCTTCCCTGCAAACCCTCAGATCTGCGAGGCGTGGTTCCTTCTCAGCCGTCCGATCAGAAGCTCTACCCTATAAATAGAAGGCTGCGAGCCTTCCCGGGTAACTTTGGGAATTTGCCACTTTTCACCCTAAATCTCATATTTCTTTCATATTAACATCCCACAAAGCCCCAGTATCGATTTTAAAGCCCGGAATACTCCACGAAGTGTCCGAAGGCCCGGAAAATTTATCTTTTCGGTTTTGAAGCCCGACTTTTGCAAAGCCCGGTTTCTGAATAAAACTCCCAGTTTTATTAGAAACGATCGTTTTAGGAAACGAATTGCTGCCCGATTATCATCAAATTATGTGAGTGTATAGCCACTTTCATTTTACACATAGATATGAAGTATTTACCTTATAATACGTGCTATGTGTAGATATATTAATTGTTTATTTGAGGTGACTGTTGAGTTAACGTTTTATACAAGTTTTAAAATGTATAAGTATTTTTATCTACAAATATGTTGGGTAGAACATGGGTAGATAGTGATGTGTGATAAAATAAAATTGAGGAGAGGCATCGACGTGTTTTGAGATCAAGTCATCTAGCGGAGTTTGGATGACGACCACAGACGTTCTAGACGGTCCAATGGGAAACATTAGCAGGTCCGCAACCTGTAAGTGTTAATGAACTTGGGTGTTCATTCGCTGTACTCCATCCCCCTCATGGTTGCCTTTAGGACATGTATGGCTGAGGAAACCCCTTAGCAGTAGTGTCCATCCCGATGATATTCTTTAAGCTAGGTCCCTTGTGACAAGTGCTTAGGGACATAAAGTGAGGATAACGGGAACGGGTAATCAAGGTTATTGTTGATTGATGAACTTAGTAAGTTTATTATTATTGTGGGTTGTAAACCCTATATGCTCACCAGGCTCCCAAGCCTGACCCACTCAGCTTTTTATGTTACAGGTAGCGGACCCCGAGCATAGTCGGAGGACAATGAGGGATTTTTGGATTATAGGCCAATAGTTGTAAATAACTGTTGAAAGGCTTATAATGTCTTGTTTATGCTTTTGATCCGTATCGGAACATGACATCCCGAGGTTTTGATATGAAATGAAACTATACATTTCTTAAAGAAAGTTTTGATAAACTTTTATCATGTTTTGTTTTGGGAATAAATTCTGCAACATCTTTTATGAAAAGATTTCTCTGATTTTATTATAAAAAACATAAATTAAATCGGTCTTTCACCCCTACCACTACCACATAATATCATAGCATACAAGCACATAAATCACAACAGATAGTGACATACCAGACAATTATCACAAAGACAATCATCTTTACTATAAACAACTAGTAGGTCGGCATTGGTGCCTTCGACCCACTGATACCGGGAAGGTAACTCACATCGCACTACTGAAGTCTCGCTGATAAAACTCTAGCTGTTGGATGACAGATTCCCGAACTGTTAACATCAAAACAAACACCCAATTAATAATTGGGTTCCAATACATAATCATAAGTCCATGCTTGGGGTAAAAATACTACTTTACCCCCAACCTAGCTTGATCCCATCCCAAGGCCCTAATATACACCCTGAAGGCCCAAAAGCCAAACAACGAACCAAGGCCCAACATATGGCCTAATTTTCCAAATTGAGCCCAAACCCCTCACATGGGCCTTACCCTATAGCTCATCCAGATTTCCTAGTCCATATACTTGTTATTAAATGGCCCATCAAGAATCCAAACATCTAAGCCCAACTCAAAACCCAACACAATTAGGGTTTTCACATAAAATGATGATTAAGGTTAATTAAAAACACTTAACCCATTAAGGACTTAGTCCATTAAGTCCATCATTCTACTAGGTCAATCATACGGTGTGGTCGGGCGTAATTCATAATTCAATTCCAATGGTCTAAAATGCGGGTCCCGATAACTCCAAAACTAACATATCCAAAATTAGGGTTTTCTAAACCCTAATTAGGGTTTCCAACCCAATCGCAAGCCAATTAGTCCAGTGGTTAAGTTTTTAGGTTAATTAATGTTAAATAAGTCGGGCACAACCCACTACCACCTCGGGTAGTGGTGGTCAACGGCGGCTCACAGCGGCAGCCGCCACCTCGTGGTGGTGGTAGTTATGATTCTAGACCAAAACATGTCCAAGCATCTCCAATAGCAATCCAATCACACACAAATAGACACCGCCACCCAACACAGCGGCTAGTGGCGGTAGAAGGCGGCAGCCACTACCTCACAGTGGTGGCGGTGGGTTTCTTTGAATTTACCGTTTAAACAATATACATACAAAATATTATCTAAAAGGAAATGCACACACAATATAACACACATGCACACGTACAGCCACCCTTGTGGCGGTAGGCGGTGGTCGGCGATGATAGCTACCACCTCACGGTGGTGGTGATGGCTTCTCTTGTGATGTTCGGCCAAGAAAAATACACACACGACATGTACACTAGCAACAGAAGCACACACACGTCTTTGCTCAGAATATGAACACAACCACCCACCTGGTGGCGTACGGTGGCGGCAACGGCCTGAAACGACGGCAACAGCAGCACTAGCGGCGACAACTACCATGGTTGGCTGCCATGGTGGTTCTTCACAACTTCTGCTCAAGCCAAATGCACACACGCACACACTAAAATAATAGCACGACCGAAACCACCCTTTTTTATGGTAAAAGATGGCCATAGGCAACATCGTCGTGACGAACACGTGGGACGGCGCCGAAGATCGTGAGCTAAGGCGTAGCAACAGGAGAAACAGGGGAAGGGGATAAGCAGAAACCACAACGAACAACAACAAAATTCGCGAACCTCAAAGCTCCGATCATCTCGACTAACTTACATCGACATTGAGACTCAGACGATGGATGTTCCGGTGCTTCTTCGGTGGCGACAAGGGGTGGTGGCTAGAGGGTTGGAGGTATAAGGGTGGTGGCGGCTGAAGTAGTAGAAGTAGTGTTAGGGTTTTGGAGATGCAACGAGGGGACTGGAGGCACGTTCTTAACCCCAAATCCATATAAAACTTCATCCCAATTGACATATTTGGCCCTCCTTTTCTAATCATTACAATCCAACTCCAGATTTTACCCTTTTAGCTCATGCTTCCAATAATCTATTCAATACAAGTCCAAGTGATATAATTTAGACTGTAAATTCCTGAACTTATAGTATTTAACTCCCAAGACTAACACTAATAAATTATTATTGATTCAGGGATTTGATAAAATAATATATATATATATATATATATATATATATATATATATATATATATATATATCAATGTTGCAAATATCGGCCTAGGCGGCCGATTAATCGGCGCCTAGGCGCTTGGCGGTCCTCGACTGTCGACGTTTATAGCTAATTGGGCTATATAATCGGAGGTGCTCAAAGTCGGTCAAAGACGGGTCTAGGCGCCTAAATCGGTCAACGAAAGTCAACTCGATTTGAAAAAAATTAAGGGCAAAATTGTAAAAAATGTAACAAATGCTTCTAGGGTTGCTTCCGTTTTCTCATTCGATGCAGTCAAAATAAAATCGACATTCTCTCTGTCTCTCTGAACCACAAACAAGAATGAACAAAGGGAAATTAATCGCATCTTCTTCTTCCGTTCACCTTCGACAGTCTCACGCCATCATTTTTAGCTCTGGCCCCCGGTTCGTCATCTCCTTCAAGCAACGATGTTGCAGTCTCCTTCCAAGCTTCAGTTCACGACTTCAGCTTATCAGTTCCAAAATCAACTCTTGAAGTTTATTGATTCCAAAATCAACTCATCTTCCTACTTCAACTCCTCTCATCAACACTAATTGAGTTATCCAGGTTCTTTTTTACTTCTAACTCTTCTTCCGACTTCTCATTTATCGGTAGCATGTTTTTTGACCATGGGTTAAGTCCCAATGGTGAAATCGATTGAGATTAGGAAAATAGAATAGCGATTACATAAAATCTCGTAATCTCTTATGAAAATGTTGTGCAAGTGATAGCGAATCAAGGTGCACACCAGCTGTTTGATGTTTTGTCACAGTGAAATTTGATTCACATTTGTTGGAGGCTGCAGTGTTCAAGATTGGGTTTTCTATAGTTTGTTCTTTCTTCTGTTCTTTTATCACTTCCTTTCAAAGATTTGAGTGGTAAAATTGTTTGTTCTTTGACTTCTTTCTTCATCTTTTTCTAGTTCGAGGTTTGGATTTGTGCTCGGTTGTAACAGGTAGGGTAGAAGTGGTGGGGATGTTTGGTTGGAATGAAAATGAAGAAGAAGCGACTTCGACATCTGCCCACCAAGTGTTCGATAAATTGCTTGAGTGAATGTTGATAATGTTGATAAGGTGCCACAACTTGTTGATAAGGTGCAACAACCTGTTCGATCAATTACAGGGACAACTTGTTGGATATGTTGTTGATGAAGCACATTGTGTAAGGTATAAGAATGTACGATTCTACTTACTCTTATGATTTTACACTATGATATATATAAACATACATACTCATTATTGTTTATTAAACATTTGGGGACATGCTTTTCATCCAGATTACAAAGTGTTGGGGTGTCTAAAGCAGAATTTTCCAAATGTTCCTGTGATGGAATTTACTGCTACTAAAACAGCTTGGAAAGTTAGCATGAGATCGATTCAAAAACTCATTTATAATGTTTTTAGATGTGATGTATTATAAATCAAAGGGGTTTTTTATGTAATCATATTTTCATGTTATAATGTTCTATTTATGTTCTATTTAGTGTTATATTCTTAGGATTAATGTTATATTTATTAAAATTTTAATAATTTTTTAATAATTAATGGTCCCCGATTATTCCCCGCCTAGTCGATTAATCCCTTGACCCCAGTCCACCGCCGACTCTACGTCAAGCGTTTTATGCAACCTTGATATATATATATATATATATATATATATATATATATATATATATATATATATATATATATATCATTTACATCTCTGGGGTTTGGGTTTATTATTTATTTATTTATTTTATTTGATTTCAAACGGGATGTTACATAATGATCTAAATTTTTTTTCCAATATTTTTTTTTCTCTCCGATGTAGTATTATGCTCGATTTTATGATTTATATATTTATATATATATATATATATATATATATTATAAAGATTTTTTAAGGTATTCTCACGAGTCCTCACCTGATCTTCTCTCTCCCTCTCTCTCTCTCTATCTATCTATCTATATATATATATATATATATATATATATATATATATATATATATATATATATATATATATATATATATATATATATATATCAGCGTTGCAAATATCGGCCTAGGCGGCCGATTAATCGGCGCCTAGGCGCTTGGCGGTCCTTGGCTGTCGACGTTTATAGCTAATCAGGCTATATAATCAGAGGTGGTCAAAGTCGGTCAAAGACGGGTCTAGGCGCCCAAATCAGTCAACGAAAGTCAACTCAATTTAAAAAAAAAAATTAAGGGCAAAATTGTAAAAAATGTAACAAATGCTTCTAGGGTTGCTTCCGTTTTCTCATTCGATGCAGTCAAAATAAAATTGACATTCTCTCTGTCTCTCTAAACCACAAACGAGAATGAACAAAGGGAAATCAATCACATTTTCTTCTTCCGTTCACCTTCGACAGTCTCACGCCGTCGTTTTTAGCTCTGGCCCCCGGTTCGTCATCTCCTTCAAGCAACGATGTTGCAGTCTCCTTCCAAGCTTTAGTTCACGACTTCAGCTTATCGGTTCCAAAATCAACTGTTGAAGTTTATCGATTCCAAAATCAACTCTTCTTCCGACTTCAGCTCCTCTCGTCAACACTAATTGAGTTATCCAGGTTCTTTTTTACTTCTAACTCTTCTTCCGACTTCTCACTTATCGGTAGCATGTTTTTTGACCATGGGTTAAGTCCCAATGGTGAAATCGATTGAGATTAGGAAAATAGAATAGCGATTACATAAAATCTCGTAATCTCTTATGAAAATGTTGTGCAAGTGATAGCGAATCAAGGTGCACACCAGCTGTTTGATGTTTTGTCACAGTGAAATTTGATTCACATTTGTTGGAGGCTGCAGTGTTCAAGATTGGGTTTTCTATAGTTTGTTCTTTCTTCTGTTCTTTTATCACTTCCTTTCAAAGATTTGAGTGGTAAAATTGTTTGTTCTTTGACTTCTTTCTTCATCTTTTTCTAGTTCGAGGTTTGGATTTGTGCTCGGTTGTAACAGGTAGGGTAGAAGTGGTGGGGATGTTTGGTTGGAATGAAAATGAAGAAGAAGCGACTTCGACATCTGCCCACCAAGTGTTCGATCAATTGCTTGAGTGAATGTTGATAAGGTGCAACAACCTGTTCGATCAATTACAGGGACAACTTGTTGGATATGTTGTTGATGAAGCACATTGTGTAAGGTATAAGAATGTACGGTTCTACTTACTCTTATGATTTTACACTATGATATATATAAACATACATACTCATTATTGTTTATTAAACAATTGGGGACATGCTTTTCATCCAGATTACAAAGTGCTGGGGTGTCTAAAGCAGAATTTTCCAAATGTTCCTGTGATGGAATTTACTGCTACTAAAACAGCTTGGAAAGTTAGCATGAGATCGATTCAAAAACTCATTTATAATGTTTTTAGATGTGATGTATTATAAATCAAAGGGGTTTTTTATGTAATCATATTTTCATGTTATAATGTTCTATTTATGTTCTATTTAGTGTTATATTCTTAGGATTAATGTTATATTTATTAAAATTTTAATAATTTTTTAATAATTAATGGTCCCCGATTAATCCCCGCCTAGTCGATTAATCCCTTGACCCCAGTCCACCGCCGAGTCTACGTCGAGCGTTTTCTGCAACCTTGATATATATATATATATATATATATATATATATATATATATATATATATATATATATATATATATATATATCATTTACATCTCTAGGGTTTGGGTTTATTATTTATTTATTTATTTTATTTGATTTCAAACGGGATGTTACATAATGATCTAAATTTTTTTTCCAATATTTTTTTTTCTCTCCGATGTAGTATTATGTAACAGCCCGGATTTCCAGGTATTTTATTGTTTTGATATTTTTGAGTTTTGAGATGGGACTCGGCGAGTTGGAGCTCAGACTCGCCGAGTAGGGTCGCGATTCTAGACGCGGGATTCGTCTGGACTCGGCGAGTCCACGCTGTTTAATGAAACCCTAATTTCTCGGGTTTGGGACCTATTTAAATGGCCTTATGGCCGTCATTTGCATCCATCAGTCCATAGAGAGAAACCCTAAAAGTGCTTTAGCGATTTGAGAGAGAAAGGAGGCATTTCTTGACATTTGTGTGTTGTTTAGCAAAGAAGAGGGAGGCTCTAGCCAAGAGGAGGCAAAGGAGACTGCTATTTGGTGGATTTGAAGCTTGACCCTTCAATCTAAAGGTATGATTTCGGCTCATCTCCTGTTTTGTGAAGTATAATCGATTTTAGGGTTTCTTGTGGCCTTGTTGAGTTGATTTGATGGCCAAATAGTCCCATGCTAGTGATGAGACTTCGGATCTGGATCCATAGAGGTCCAGAGAGTCTCATTCTTCAAGCTTTATAGAGAACAATGGAGGTCATGACCTTGTGTAGTGAGATTTGTTGATGATTCTTCATAATTGGTCATATAGAGGTTGTTAATGCATCAAGACTAGGACTTTACGTGATGAATCAGTCTAGGAGGGCCAGATCTATGAATTGTTGGAATAGATCTGACCTTAGAAGCAAGTTTGAGTGATTGCATGGAATGGACTCGCCGAGTCCGATGAGCAGACTCGGCGAGTAGCTTGAAGATTGCCTTGGACCGGTCAGGGAGTGGTCCAGTCGAGTCAGGGGTTGACTCAGTGAGTCAGGGCGAGTTAGAGAGGGTTGTCAAAGTGGACTGAGTCGAGCTGGGACTCGCCGAGTCGTTCTTGAGACTCGGCGAGTTGAGTCGGGGTGGTCCCGCGATTCTTCCAGGTGGAACTCGTCGAGTCAGGGGGAGTACTCGACGTGTAGAAAGGGAATCCTAGAGAGTTGGTGAGAACGTCTAGACTCGCCGAGTTGCCGTGTGCACTCGCCGAGTCCGGTCAAAGTTGACCGTTGACCTGTGTTGACTTCTTAGGGATGGTCAACCTTAGAGATAAAAAGTGTTAATTAGAGCCTTGTGATGTTATAGGAGGATTAGAGCTCGGAGGATCGAGCACGAGGGATTTCCAGGGATCGTGAGATACCGAGACACGCGAGGTGAGTCTTCTCACTATACTTTACCTTGAGTCGGTAATCAGAGTTATGTGTTAGTGTATGTATGTTATGTGTATGTTATGTGTTGTACTGCATTATTTCTATGTGATTTATGCTGTGCATGATTACAGAGTTGGAACCGGAAGGTTCCTAGAGTTAGAACCTGAGGGTTCACAAGAGTTGGGTGCACGGACCCATAGAGTAATAGCCTCGAGTGGCTAATATGTGTTATATGTGGTATTTTGGGGAACTCACTAAGCTTCGTGCTTACAGTGTTAGTGTTGTTGTTTCAGGTACTAGCGATGACCGTGGGAAGGCGCCGGCTTGATCTGTACACACGCAGGGGACTTTGATATATTTACATTGATCTTGGGATTTTGTGTAATGTGAATTGAGATTTAAATTTGATGTTTTATGGAAAATGAATGAGAAACGTATTTTATAAATTGTGAAAAATAAATTTTAAAATTTTCGGTGTTACAAGTTGGTATCAGAGCCTTGGTTTGAGGGATTCGAGTACTCCTTCGGGCGTACTTGAACTCAAACTGGGGATTTAAAAATGTATTTTCTAAAAGAGTAAAAGATTTCTTTAAAAAAAAAAAAAAACGCAGAGCAAGAGATGTGTGTACGATCAGTCAGCGCCCGGACGGTGATTTCCCAAAATACCTTTATATGTTATGTGATATTGATATGATGTATCCGCATGCTAGAGTAGGCTAGGTATTGCTATTAGGACTAGGGTGGCCTGATTTGTGATGCCTTAGCCTAGGGAGATGTGAGCTGCTATGAGACGCTTGAGAGTGAGTAGGTAGCAGCGAGGGGCTTATGAGAGATCTATTAGAGAGTGGTCCATGCATGATAGAGTACTTGAGACCTGGGGTCCAAAGAGAAGGACTTGGAGTGTATTCCGGCGCGGTGCGGACAGTAGTATTGGGCCCGTACTACTGGAAGCACCGGGGCGGTGTGCAGCCCAAGTCAGAATCTTTGGAATGCCAAGAATCGAGGAGGAAAGAATTGTCGAGTGTGAGCATACTCGTGTGGATTCTAATTTGTCATATGTTGTATTTCAGAGGTAGATCATGGTGAGGACACGTTTGATGCCCGAGAGCAGTGGTACCAGTGAGGAGGAGATCCGCCGGATCATTCAGGAGGAGGTGGCTGCGGCCATCAGGGCAGAGATACCGAAGATGTTTGGGTCTATAAAGACCACATTGATTGAGACGTTTGATGAGCGTTATGCCGCTCTTTCTGAGGCTGCTGCTGCAGCGGCTACCGCAGCGATTGCTGCTGCGAGGCCGCAGGGTGGGGATGCGTTGCTGTTCCGTGAGTTCAGCAACACAAAACCACCAGAGTTTGATGGTACTCAGGATCCGGTGGCAGCTATGAGGTGGATATCTGATATTGAGGGGTGTTTCTTCACTTGCTCGTCTCCTGAGCATTTGAAGGTCCGGTTCGCGCTGAACCAGCTTCGCTTGGGAGCGAAGGACTGGTGGAAGTTCGTGACGGCGCATTATACGCCCGCTGAGCTTTCTGCGGTGACCTGGGAGAGGTTCACCACCATGTTTCGGGATGAGTACGTTCCCCAGGTGGAGAGGGAGCGTTTAGCACAGGAGTTTCTGACCCTCAAGCAGGGTACTGAGTCTGTTACAGCGATCACGAGGATGTTCCACGAGAGGGCGATGTTCTGCCCTGAGCACGTGTCCACTGAGCAGGCACGTATGAGCCGCTACTTGAGCATCTTGAGGCGGGATATTCGGGAGTTCGCTGCGAACTCCTCGTACCGGACATTTGCCGAGCTTCAGGCAAATGCCCGGAAGAGGGAGATTGAGCTTGAGACCCAGGCCAGGGAGGAGGCGGAGTCTCAGGGGAGGGATCGGCGACCAGCGCTGTCGCAGCCGGCCGCCAAGCGGGCCAAGCCTGCTGATCCCAGATCAGGGAGCCAGAAGGGCCGCACTTGCGGAAAGTGCGGCAAGGGTCATGACGGAGTTTGCCGAGCGGGGTCTTGCTACAAATGTGGCAAGGAGGGGCACATGGCCAAGGACTGCCCCAAGGGGTTTGCAGTGTGCTTTCACTGCAACCAGACCGGACACCGGAAGGCCGAGTGTCCGCAGTTGCGCGGAGCATCTCAGGGGTCTGCTCCTGCCGCCATCAGAGCTACAGAGAGTCGGCCTGTGAAGGCCGAGGCGCCGAGAGCTCGAGGGAGAGCCTTCCAGTTGACTGCGGAGGAGGTCCGCGCCGCGCCCGATGTTGTGGCTGGTATGTTTCTTTTCGTGCATTTATTTTTGATATATGATGTTATGCTTATATTATGTTATGCGTAGGTACCTTTCTTGTGAACTCCGTACCTGCTTTAGTGTTATTTGACTCGGGTGCGAGTCGGTCTTTTGTATCTTTGGCCTTTGGTCAGCATATCAGTGTTAGTCGTGAGGCATTGAGCCGGCCTCTGAGAGTTTCCATAGCTGACGATAGAGTGATTTGCGCCATAGAGGTTTTCCGGGGATGTGTGTTAGAGATTTTCGGGGTTGAGTTTCCGATTGATCTGATTCCTATTGCGATGGGTGATGTTTGTGTCATTGTGGGCATGGACTGGTTGAGCCGATTCGGTGCGATTATCGACTGTGAGCGTCAGCTGGTGACTATACGAGACTCTAGTGGGGGAGTTCTTTCGGTGTACGGTGAGGGTACACGTTCGGGATCAGCCTTTTGTTCGGCCGCTAGGGCGAGGCAGTGTCTACAGCAGGGCTGTAAGGGTTTTGTGGCGTATGTGATGGATACGCGAGCGACTTCCAAGAGACCGAGTTCAGTTGGGGAGGGACCGGTGGTGTGTGAGTTTCCAGATGTCTTTCCCGAGGAGCTGCCGGGAGTACCTCCTGTGAGGCAAGTGGAGTTTGGTATTGATTTGGTTCCGGGGGCTGCGCCTATAGCTAAGGTGCCTTATCGTCTTGCACCTCCAGAGATGCAAGAGTTATCCTCGCAGCTTCAGGAGTTGCTGGGGAAGGGATTTATTCGGCCGAGCAGCTCGCCGTGGGGAGCACCTATTCTGTTCGTCAAGAAGAAGGATGGTTCACACCGGATGTGTATTGATTACCGGGAGTTGAACAAGCTGACGGTCAAGAACCGTTACCCGTTGCCGAGGATCGACGATTTATTTGATCAGTTGCAGGGAGCCTCTTGGTTTTCCAAGATAGACTTGAGGTCGGGATATCATCAGGTGAGAGTGCGGGATGAGGACGTTCAGAAGACAGCATTCAGGACGCGATATGGGCATTATGAGTTTGTGGTGATGCCTTTCGGGCTCACCAATGCCCCGACGGTGTTCATGGATCTCATGAACAGGGTATGCAGGCCGATGTTGGATCGGTCGGTGATTGTATTTATCGATGATATTCTGGTGTATTCGAGATCTAGAGAGCAACATGAGGAGCATTTGAGGGAGGTCCTTGGGGTATTGAGATCGGAGAAGCTTTATGCAAAGTTCTCCAAGTGTGATTTCTGGTTACGGGAGGTCCAGTTTCTAGGACATCTCGTTAACCAGGAAGGGATTCTGGTCGATCCGGCCAAGGTTGAGGCGGTGATGAGTTGGGAGGTGCCAAAGTCACCCTCTGAGATTAGGAGCTTCCTTGGACTAGCAGGGTATTATCGGAGATTTATCAAGGATTTCTCCAAGATCGCAGTGCCGCTCACCAGATTGACCCGGAAGGGTGTTGCATTCTCATGGGGTCCCGAGCAGCAGACCTCCTTTGAGACACTTCGCCAGAGGTTGTGCGAAGCCCCGGTATTAGCTCTCCCGGAAGGGATGGAGGATTTTGTAGTATATTGTGATGCATCGATTTTGGGGTTGGGTGCGGTGTTGATGCAGAGGGGTCATGTGATAGCATATGCATCGAGGCAGCTGAAGCCTCATGAGACGAGATATCCCACGCATGATCTAGAGTTGGGGGCAGTAGTGTTCGCCCTCAAGATTTGGCGCCACTACTTATATGGGGTTCGATGTACGATATACACGGACCATAAGAGCTTGAAGTACTTGATGGATCAGCCCAATCTAAACATGCGTCAGAGGAGGTGGTTAGATGTGGTCAAGGATTATGATTGTGAGATCCTGTACCACCCGGGCAAGGCCAACGTGGTGGCCGATGCGTTGAGCCGCAGGGCGGAGAGCACTCCATTGCGAGATGTATGTTTGAGATTGACCATGATAGCTCCGGTATTGGATGCCATTCGTGGGGCACAGGCCGAGGCTGTGCAGCCGGAGATGCAGAAGAGGGAACGGGTCGTTGGTTTGGTTTCAGAATTCGTTACGGATGGGCGAGGGCTTATAACTTTTCAGGGTCGGATTTGGGTACCGTTTGTGGGTGGTACGCGCACTTCCTTGATGGAGGAGGCTCATCGGTCGAAATTTTCGATCCATCCGGGGGCTACGAAGATGTATTTGGATTTGAGGAGAGAGTATTGGTGGCCCTGTATGAAGAGGGACGTCGCATGGTTCGTTGAGAGGTGCTTGACCTGCCGTAGGGTTAAGGCCGAGCACCAGAGACCGCATGGCAAGTTGCAGCCATTGGAGGTTCCCGAATGGAAATGGGAACAGATCACTATGGATTTCATCACCAAATTGCCGAGAACTGCCAGAGGAGTTGATGCAATTTGGGTGATTGTGGACAGGTTGACGAAGAGCGCTCACTTCCTTGCCATCAGTGAGAGTTCTTCAGCAGAGAAGTTGGCGGAATTATATGTGAGAGAAGTGGTATCTCGGCATGAGGTGCCGATCTCGATTGTTTCGGACCGTGATGTGCGCTTTACTTCCAGATTCTGGAAGAAATTTCATGAGGAGTTGGGTACTAGATTGCATTTTAGTACCGCATATCATCCCCAGACAGATGGTCAGAGTGAGCGGACGATTCAGACGCTTGAGGACATGCTTCGAGCATGTGTGTTGGATTTCGGGGGTAGCTGGGATGCATATTTACCCTTGGCAGAGTTTTCTTACAACAACAGCCATCATTCGAGCATTGGTATGCCACCCGTTGAGCTGTTGTATGGTAGGAGGTGTCGGACCCCCATTTGCTGGGGAGAGGTTGGGCAGAGAGTGATGGGCAGTACCGAGATCGTGCTTCAGACGACAGAGCAGATTCAACAGGTCAGACAGAGGTTATTGACCGCCCAGAGTCGACAGAAGAGTTATGCAGACAGACGCCGGTCCGAGCTTGAGTTTCAGGTCGGCGACTTCGTTCTCCTGAAGGTGTCTCCTTGGAAAGGAGTGATTCGATTCAGGAAGAGGGGCAAGTTGGGGCCCCAGTATATTGGGCCATTTCGTGTGATTGCGAGGGTAGGACGGGTAGCCTATCGGTTGGAATTGCCAGCAGAGTTGGGGCAAATCCACGACACTTTTCATGTGTCGCAATTGAGGAAATGTATTGCCGATGAGTCGGCAGTAGTTCCATTAGAGGATATTCAGGTGGATGCGAGCCTGAATTATGCCGAGAGACCAGTAGCCATCAGAGATCGGAAGATCAAGGTTCTGAGGAACAAGGAGGTACCTCTGGTGTTGGTTCAGTGGCAACACCGGAAGGGATCAGAGATGACCTGGGAGCCGGAGCGCGAGATGCGGGAACAGCATCCGGAACTATTTTTAGAGCGAGACTTCGAGGGCGAAGTCTAATCCTAGTGGGGGAGAATTGTAACAGCCCGGATTTCCAGGTATTTTATTGTTTTGATATTTTTGAGTTTTGAGAAGGGACTCGGCGAGTTGGAGCTCAGACTCGCCGAGTAGGGTCGCGATTCTAGACGCGGGATTCGTCTGGACTCGGCGAGTCCACGCTGTTTAATGAAACCCTAATTTCTCGGGTTTGGGACCTATTTAAATGGCCTTATGGCCGTCATTTGCATCCATCAGTCCATAGAGAGAAACCCTAAAAGTGCTTTAGCGATTTGAGAGAGAAAGGAGGCATTTCTTGACATTTGTGTGTTGTTTAGCAAAGAAGAGGGAGGCTCTAGCCAAGAGGAGGCAAAGGAGACTGCTATTTGGTGGATTTGAAGCTTGACCCTTCAATCTAAAGGTATGATTTCGGCTCATCTCCTGTTTTGTGAAGTATAATCGATTTTAGGGTTTCTTGTGGCCTTGTTGAGTTGATTTGATGGCCAAATAGTCCCATGCTAGTGATGAGACTTCGGATCTGGATCCATAGAGGTCCAGAGAGTCTCATTCTTCAAGCTTTATAGAGAACAATGGAGGTCATGACCTTGTGTAGTGAGATTTGTTGATGATTCTTCATAATTGGTCATATAGAGGTTGTTAATGCATCAAGACTAGGACTTTACGTGATGAATCAGTCTAGGAGGGCCAGATCTATGAATTGTTGGAATAGATCTGACCTTAGAAGCAAGTTTGAGTGATTGCATGGAATGGACTCGCCGAGTCTGATGAGCAGACTCGACGAGTAGCTTGAAGATTGCCTTGGACCGGTCAGGGAGTGGTCCAGTCGAGTCAGGGGTTGACTCAGTGAGTCAGGGCGAGTTAGAGAGGGTTGTCAAAGTGGACTGAGTCGAGCTGGGACTCGCCGAGTCGTTCTTGAGACTCGGCGAGTTGAGTCGGGGTGGTCCCGCGATTCTTCCAGGTGGAACTCGTCGAGTCAGGGGGAGTACTCGACGTGTAGAAAGGGAATCCTAGAGAGTTGGTGAGAACGTCTAGACTCGCCGAGTTGCCGTGTGCACTCGCCGAGTCCGGTCAAAGTTGACCGTTGACCGTTGACCGTTGACCTGTGTTGACTTCTTAGGGATGGTCAACCTTAGAGATAAAAAGTGTTAATTAGAGCCTTGTGATGTTATAGGAGGATTAGAGCTCGGAGGATCGAGCACGAGGGATTTCCAGGGATCGTGAGATACCGAGACACGCGAGGTGAGTCTTCTCACTATACTTTACCTTGAGTCGGTAATCAGAGTTATGCGTTAGTGTATGTATGTTATGTGTATGTTATGTGTTGTACTGCATTATTTCTATGTGATTTATGCTGTGCATGATTATAGAGTTGGAACCGGAAGGTTCCTAGAGTTAGAACCTAAGGGTTCACAAG